>NC_044982.1:148193644-148500430 GCF_008728515.1 Papio anubis
ACTATTGAATTGTAAGAACAACCTAAATATCTATCAACAGATAAGTGGATAAAAAGTGTGGTATATACATATGATGGAACACTATTCAGCCTTAAAAAGGAAGAAAATCCTGATACATGTAACAACATTGATGAATCGTGAGGTCATTATGCTAAGTGAAACAAGCCTGCCACAGAAAAATAAATACTTCTTTATTCCACTTATATGAAGTATCAAAGATAGTCAAATTCATAGAATCAAAGAGTGGAATCGTAGTTTCCCAGGGCTGGAAGGAGGAACAAATGGGGAGTTACTAACCAAAGGACATAAAGATTCAGTCAAGCCAGATGAATAAGCTCTAGGGATCTTCTACACAACACTGTACCTATAGTCAACAATCACATATCACGTGTTAAGAGGCTAGATCTCATGTTAAGTGCACTTACCACAACGAAATAAAATGAAATCATAAAATGACAATGTAATAATTACATCTCCAGCTGCTTACTTGTAGGAACCAGTCAAGCCTTCAGAGAGTCCTGCCAGCAATTCTAGATGCTTGCATTTCCAGACACCTACAGGCATCAGGAGGTGGCCAACTGCTTGTTTTCCATGTTTTCCCTTTCCCAGTTCTGAGGCATGATGCACCAAGCTCAGTACATTGCATCCATCAAACAGGGCTGCAGACGGTCAGGATGTACACCAACCGCAAGCGTACAGAAAGCACTAAAAGTGGGCTTTTCCTTTAAAGAGACTCTGAGGAGTACAGGGAGCATTTTTCCCATAAGAAAGAGATAGCTCAGGCAGCTTGCTTCCTTCCATCATCTTATTTTTACTGTGAATCACGGTAGTATTCATCACTTTTAAAATCTAAACCCCAATTTGCCACCAATGTGAAGAGTATTTAAGTGCCTTCCATGTTTCTAATTCTTTACAACATTCAGGGGGCTAATCAGGAGAAGCCAGAGATGTAGATCAGGACCTCAAGCAGCTCAGTGGAGGTACAAGCTCTAACATTCAACACTGAGATACCCACCCCTGGGATACTGTATCGGTCCATTCTCATGCTGCTATAAAGTACTGCCCGAGACTGTGTAATGTATGAAGGAAAGAGGTTTAATTTACTCACATTTCTGCAGGGGTGGGGAGGCCTCAAGAAACTTACAATCATGATGTAAGGGGAAGCAAACACGTCCTTCTTCACATGGCAGGAGGAAGAAGTGCCTAGCAAAAGGGGGAAAAACCCCTTATAAAACCATCAGATCTCATGGGAACTCACTATCACAAGAATAGCGGGAGGGTAACTGTCCCTATGTTTAAATTACCTCCGACCTGGTCCCTCCCACAACATGTGGGGATTATGGAAACTACAATTCAAGGTGAAATTTAGGTTGAGACACACAGTCAAACTGTATCAGATACCTAATTCTTTTCATTGACCATCTGGTTTATTATCCATGAGGAGCCACAGAACACTTGGGCAAGTTGGAACGAAACCAAAATAAGGCTTGTATAATTCACCATACAATTATGACTGAATTTGATGTAAAGTTATAAAAATACAAAAATAAATAAATAACTAGGTTTCATAACAGAGCATTCCAAATATCCTCTGCACCGTGATTGTACTAGATTGATTATAAATTACACTATTCACACCGTGACTTTGTAGCTTTTCCCATTAAGAAGTGAAGTCTATCACCTTACTCCTTGAACTCAGACTTGGCAACGTGACTTGGTTTGTCTAAGAGAAGTGAAGGTGTTGGTATTCCACTTCCACTTCCAAGCCTAGGTTTCAGGGGCCCAGCATGTTTCTGCCAGCATTTTTAGAACCCTGTCTCCATCACGCAAACAATCGCAGGCTAGACTGCTAGATAATGAGAGATTAAGTGGAACAACTGGGATGCTAAGCCAGCAGCCCCCAAGTGACTTGGCAACTGACCACAGACACATGAGTGAGCCTGGCTCAGATAAGAAAGACCACCAGCCCAAATTCTGAACCTGTAAAAATGTAAGCTAAATACGTGTTTTTTTCAGTCAGTGATTTATGGGTTGGTTTGTTATACAGTGATAGGTAACTGATATAATTCCTCTTAGGTTTTGATACCCTATTTCTTCTTGGACCTCAGGAATCAATGCTATCATCCACAGCTACACTATCACAGCTCTACACAACTGCCCCATGGTCCCTGCAGATGATATTAATACATCCAGATCATTTCTGAATTTTACAGTTAACATGTCTGAGATTTCTATTTAGTCTTGCCAATCCTTACTTTTCATCCCTGCCATTATCAGACCTCCATTTCATTTGCTGGATATTGGAAATGTGTCCTAATTGGTCTTGCTTCTAGTGTTTTCTTGTTCTAGCCAATCTCACTCTCTATGGGTTTGGCCTGACAATGCCACTTTGTATGTCGCATCTTGTCTTTCTGTGGTCCCTCACTGTCTAGAGAATTAGGTTGAATTTAAGGTCAGGACAAAACAAAAATAAATGATATTGAATACCCACTATGTGCCACACAAAGTTGAATAAGATACAGAAGCGTAAGTCCATTTCGATTGATAAACACCCTCTTTAATCCAATTCCATTCCACCTCTGCAGACTCCTGCTCCACAACTTATCCACCTAAAACATCTGCCCCACCTCTTAAATATGAAACTACTCTGGCATTTTTGTTCATGTCAGTTATCCCAAATCCACTGCCTAAAATACCCTCTCTACTTTTCCCAGCTTCTCTCTGTCTTCCTTCAATGCCCAATTTGAGTCCTAACTCTTCTGAAATTTTCTCCTACTGCCCCCCATCCAGGTAATCTCTTTCTTCAGTATCTCTTGCCTGAATTATTTCATGCTTCCTTAGCTGTTAGCGGGGGCATCTGTATGGCCAGTTACTACAACTAGCCTAGAGACCAGGGACCATGACTTATCTCCCTCCAGCACCCAGCACAGTGCCAGACCCACATGCCTGAGGGTGATAGTAATACTAGGTCAAAAAGGACTAAGCTCTTTCCCAAGACAATGTAAAGTGTTGGCTCTCCTGCCTTTAAATAAAAGTCTTAATTTTATATGCTTACTTTTAGGTATTTGTTTTGATTTTTAAAAAGCACAGACCCTCACCATCCCTGCCATGGCTCACAAGGAGTCAGATAAAAGAAGGGAGGCTTCCTAACACATATTAGGTTGATGCAAAAGTAATTGTGGTTTTTACTATTGACAGCTACCACTTACCAAACACTCGCTAAGTGCCAGGCACCACCATGCACATTTCATTTGTATTTTCTTACAAATGAATTTTACGACACACCACGTGGCACATATTATTATCTCCATTTTATAATAAAGGAAACTCATTAGCATGACTGAATATTCTATCAAAAATCCCACAGCTTCTGCCCAAGCCCAAAGCATGTGTTCTTAAGTAAGCTATCATGTCCCTGATTTCTTTGATTCTTTTTATCTTAGGACATATGAAGGTGCCTTTTATCATTATTGTACCTCCGCATCAATAGTGCTTATCTTCTAACCTGGTCTGTAGTTCCATGGAACCTAGCTAACCTAGTACTTCATGCAGCAAACAGGATAATGCTGCCACCCCAAAGACGTCCATGTCTTCATCCCCAGAACCTGTGAATATGTTACATGGCATGGGGGAATTAAGACTGCCGACGGAACTAAGGTTGCTCATTTGCTGGCCTAGAGATGGGGAGATTGTGCTGCATTATCCAATGGGCCTGTGCAATCACAGGGGTCTTTATCACTGAAAGAGGGAGGCAGGAGGGTCAGCGAAGGAAGTGTGACAACAGAAGCAGAGATCAGAGTGATGCAATTGCTAGGGGGCTGGGGCCCAAGCCATAGGGTGTGGGTGGCTTCTAGAAGCTGGAAAAGGCAAAGAAACAGATTTTCCCTTGCACCCTCCAAAAAGAATGTTTAGTTTTAGCCCAGTGAGACCCATTTCAGACTCCTGACCTCCAGAGCTCTAAGGTAATAAATCTGTGTCCTTTTGAGCAGCTGAGCTTGTGGTAATTTGTCACGGAAGCAACAGGGAATGATTATACCTTTCCATAGAAACAGTTAGGGCCAGTTTGTGGTCTGATAGTTTGTCAAGACTCCTCTCAGGAGTTACAGTCTGAATGATTATAAGGAATTTTTAAATTCAACCTCTATGACTGAGGCATCATAAATTGTTTCTACAATTAAACTGGAGAAAGTTTTTGAAGAGTCACTTCAAAAATGTCTAAAAAGAAAGGCAGAGAGCTGACCCCTCTTCTCCTCTCCTGTGCTCATACACTGGGTAGAAATATGCTCCATTCAGGTTCTGATTAGCTGAGATTTCCTGTGGAACTAACATGCTCTTGCTAGTTTCTAAATGATGTTTTTCTCCTCCTGGTAAAATCAAGAACTGCCAATAAGGTGCAGGCCAGCTGCTGGGCCCGCTCTGTCTCACACACACCATATACACAAATAGGAAGATGGACTCCAAGGCTGTAATTTCCTGGCCAGCAAGTGTCTTGAGTTTCACTTCAGTGGTTAATGATGTGTCACCCGGGCGCCTCGGTATGGGGCATTTCCAACCTTCAATTAAAGGACTATCATTTACTCTATATATTAACATCCAGAACAATAAACACAGTGGAACACAGTCATTAGAGGCAGCCATAATCCATGGCCTGCTGTGTACTGATGTCAACCCTGCTGCGTTTGACATCTGAAATAATCCCAAAGAAAGCACTGCATTTTCAAAGCCAGGACTACGTTGAGGATATCCACCCCTGGCTGCATTCCATCTTTCCACCTCCATCTTCCAATCTATCAACATCTTGGTTCAACCTCAGAGTTAAAAACCCCTTGTCTTCACAGAAAGACATCCAGGCTAACCTTCTCTTTTGCTGGAAAGAATGCCACCGGTTTTCAGTTGATTGAACCCAGTGGGTCTTCGTTGTACGAGAATAAAACCAATCCTGGATAAATGGTAATTCCTAATCTAAAGGATGTCAGAATGAAGTAGGATTGAAGACACCACCAACACAAAACAAACAACCCTGAGCATAGTGCACAAAAGAAAGCAGATAGATACAGAAAACCAGCAAAAGACAAGTTCTCTCAAACTTAGCTGAAATGTGGAGCCACATGAAAAGTGCAGTAATTCTTCCTTCACCTCAGGGCTCATGTCTGTCTCATCTTTTCAACACAGTACAATTGCAATTTCTAGGGGTCCCACTACCTAGATTTTTTGAGTTGAACTATTTCTTCAAGGGGATCCAAAGTGAAAACAATTCAAAAGCCTCCTGCTCCAGGGAGCGGGGCTGCCAGGGCAGGGGAATCTCGGAGTGTTTATTGTACACTGACAGGTTGAAGAGGAGAGGTACTTGGGTTGAGGCGATGGGAAGATGCTGTACAGTTAGATGGGAAGCAAGAACACAAAGAAGCCTTTTCTGCAGACCAGGGGACTGCAGGACCCAAAACCTCTAAGACTGGGATAAAAGCAGGCTTTATTCATTCAAGGGACTGCAGCAACTGCCTACTGCCTGGCGGGTAAATCTCATCACTGCACCGTCCCTAGGAGGGGGTCTGATTTGATTGGTTGTCCCATTTAATCTGCGGCATCCCTATTGGGAGGTGCTGTTAGACTTGCTCATTTCACAGGCAGGGGCCACCTCCACGGAGCCTGTAGAGGCTGCCTGCAGCTGAGCCACCAACGCCCGGCCTGTTGGGTGGCAGCGGAGCCAGCGAATTGCGCGACACGGCACAAGGAAATGCCATGCACCAGAGCAGCATACCTCAGAAGGAGACTTGGGAACACAGCAGGCAGGCAGATGCCTTGTGTGCCCGTGTGCATGTATCTTTAAAATCAAATAGAAGTGACACTACTCTTCTGAGTTACCTATGCCATTATTCTTCTCCACCAATTGTTTTTCATTTTGCCTTTTTTTCTTTTGATAAAGTTTTATGCACCATGTTTGGGCTGCAGAAGCAGATCCAAAGGAGTCTCAGCACACCACCTGATTCTGTGAGCACAAGCTCTGGGGACTTTTTGGAAATGACTGTGCCTCAATGCAGAGAGAGGGGTTTTCCAAGTTACCAAGTGCACTTTCTGTTCTTAACACCCGGGGAGGCGTGGAGAAAGTGAGAGGCTCTGTGGTGGCTTCCTGGGCATGCCCATGGAAAGTGCTTACCCGTCTTTGCACACCTCGCCTGGGTCCCTGTCCACCCACAAACCTGGTAGATTTCACTCTTTCGAACCATTCTGGCCTGCGGTACCTATGGGCTTTCACTGTGCGTGGTCGCCCCCTGCTGGAGCAGCCTGGAACTGACCTCCAGTGACACCTAGGGCAGACACCTGGCCAGCGCAGGGAGGTGTGAGAGAACAGATTTTCAAGTTCTTTCCATTGCACTCATTCCAGAGGGAGCCACTAAACTGGCCTTGACACACAGGAATCTGTTTAATAATCCTGTGGAGACCTAAAGTCTACAAATCCCTATGAAACTCCTCTGAGAGTTTAATCACCCTCTCTCGGAAATATTTTCCCTATTTGTGATCTGAATGATGTTTGTTTAATTTCTAACTGATCTGATCTAATCAGGAATGAAAAGCAGCTGCTGTCAATTCTCTGGGCAAAAGCCCTTTATAGAGCAGGAGAAAGATTAACGAATGTGCCTCACTTCCCAGGAAAAGTCCTAAGCTTTACTTTCCTTTAATATGACTTTATTTAGCCTATTTTAAAATGTGTTTATTATCTCTGTGACTCTCTTCTGAATGCTCTCATCTTCTCAACATTTCTCCTTACTTGGGACATGATACCCCTGGTAAGAATCTGGCTGTAGCCAAGTATGATGCTGCTATTCTCATGTGTACCCCTCTAGATGACCATTTTTTTGGCAAATATTTGTTAAGCACCTACTATGTGTGAGGCACACGGGTAAGATCACTGTGAGTTACAGATGAGTTACTCGCGGACTTTCCAAAAAGAGGGAGAAGCTAGTCCTAGAATGCCTGCACACAGATCACTCTAACAGTGTGTAAGATAGGAACAGGCATCAGTGTAACTGGAGACCAAACAGGGAGAACGCTTTCAGCCAGGGTGTATGGAAGGCTTCGTGGAGATGTGGGAACTGAACTGGTCTTTGAAGGATATGTAGAATTTGGCTGAGAAGGAAAAAACAGCACTCCATGCAGAGATGACCGAGGGAAGCTCCAGAGACAGAGAACACAGGGCATAGATCTGATGAGCTGGAAATGGTTGCATTCGGGTGAGTCAACAGGGACTATGGAAAACATCCACTGGGCCAGGTCGTGGAGGCTTTCCCTATAATGGGAAGGCATTAAATAATCCAGAGGCTGCCTTCACTTCTTAGAACTCCTGTTTGATTTTATTAACTTGAAGATAGCTTGTTTTTCACCATGCTGATCCTAAATCATTCTCAGCTGTTCTTAGCGTCACTATGTCCCCATCTAGTATTGGCTCTTGGTTTTGATTTGTTTGCTCCAAGTCCCTGTTTGGGTTTCACTCTGTTGTTTCTCGATTTCCGAGAAATCTGTCTTGCCCTGGCTTACACACTGCCCACTTTCTTAACCCAACCTTTGGTAAGATCAGTTCCAGCTGACCAGCTCTGTCATCTCATCTCTTTCCCTGAAGCAGCGGTTCTTTGATACTCCCTCGATCCCTTTAGGAGACTTCAAAAGGCAGAACACCTACAAGTGACATGCTGGGCAACTTACCTGCCCATTGTGGCCTCAGTGTTCTCATCTCTAAAAAGAGAAGGGAGGTGCCTCTTCGACCTCTACGAGCACTTCTGAAGCTTATGCTCCATAAGGCAATAACCTCAACTATTTCTGTCCACTGGCCATACCCCCAGCAGTCATTTCCATGGAATAGTTTCATCCTTCCTGAAAGAATGTGCCTATGAAATTGACTGAAAATGGACTTTAAAACAAATTGGACCTGCTACGAAGTCAACTAGCTTTGAGTTATTTATTTCCAACTGGGATGAGAATAGAGGAAAAGATGAGAACAGGCCCAGCTTGCCTTCTTGCCAAAGGGCCTCTCCCCAGGAGATACTGTCAAAGACAAGATGATGGATTAGAAAGCACGAAAAGAAGGTACAGGTGGTATGCAACACTCTACTCCCTTCTTGAATCTGCCAGATGCTCCCTGTCCTTCACCTCTTTTGGTCATCAGGCTGGCCCTGCTTGATTGACTCTGCCAGCAGAAGCAAGACTTTCCTTTTGGCATGGTTCTCTTTAGATCCAGGTACTTTGCAGGACCCAATTTACCCATCTCCACAAGGCACATGTCTCACACATGGCTGCCTCATGCCACTTACCACCCTGACACTCAGTCGTCTCTTGGTAGTAATCGCCTTTACCATCCGTTTCGCAGGAGTGTGAGGCAGAAATGGGTAAAACCCAGCAAATTACTAAACTGTTAGCCTCAATTTCCTGTCAGGTACTTTAACAAGAGCCCATACATCAGGAAGAATCTAGAGGATCCTGAAGAAAACAGGAGGACAGGACTAGGGCAGGGAGTGCAAAGTCAGGGAGAAGAACTCTTTCTTCACACTTCTAAACTGCTTTTATTATTATCGGGATGTTTCCATACAGGGACTCCACATTAATTATTTTAATTATGATAGCCTTGTAAACTTAGATGTTAGAATCCCATTTTGTAGATGAGGTAACTAAGGTTTTGATGTTCTTATGCCTTATGGTGAGTGAACCTGACAACCGTTCTCATACATTTCTTGGACTGAAGGAAGAAAATATGAGCTGTTGAGACAGAGTCCAATGATAGAAGATTTGAAATGTTTCTATCTAACACAAATAAATGGTAAATGTTCAAAGGGACAGAAACCCTAAACACCCCGATTTCACCATTATACGCGTGTATCAAAATACCACATGTACCCCATAAATATGTAAAATTATTATGTAACAATAAACAATTTTTTTAAGAAATAACAGGGAAAACAATGTGCACTATGATTGTCCTGGATCCTCAAAGCTTTGGAAATCTGCAG
Organism: Papio anubis; assembly: GCF_008728515.1. Taxonomy (NCBI): domain Eukaryota; kingdom Metazoa; phylum Chordata; class Mammalia; order Primates; family Cercopithecidae; genus Papio; species Papio anubis. Next base: position 148,202,641 of record NC_044982.1, read on the forward strand.
CTACTTAACAAAAACAGCCTCAGGCTTCTCAGGGAGAAAAATTTCCATTTCCAGCCCCGAGAGTTTGCCACAAGTGTGGCTTCAGAAGATGTGAACTGGCAAAGGCCAGAAACCAGAGAGTGGGAAAAGTGATGGCAGCTGTAGAATCAAGAAGGGACCTTGCAGAGGGTGACAGCTTTCATCTCTTTCATCTCAGTAGAAATTGGCCATTTCTACTCACGTCCAAAGAAAGGGAACAAAAAATGCACTGATGAGACCAACCTGGCTCAAGCATCAAGGCAGTCTCAAAACTGCTACTAGGAGGAAGGAAGGTCTTGCACTACAAGAGAGGACCCACAGGAATGGGAAATGTGCTCTGACAACTTTTTACATATATATACTTTAAGTTCTAGGGTACATGTGCACAACGTGCGGGTTTGTTACATATGTATACATGTGCCATGTTGGTTTGCTGCACCCATCAACTCACCATTTACATTAGGTATTTCTCCTAATGCTATCCCTCTCTCCCAGCCCCCCACACCCCGACAGGCCCCGGTGTGTGATGTTCCCCGCTCTGTGTCCAAGTGTTCTCGTTGTTCAATTCCCACCTATGAGTGAGAACATGTGGTGTTTGGTTTTCTGTCCTTGTGATAGTTTCCTGAGAATGATGGTTTCCAGCTTCATCCATGTCCCCACAAAGCACACGAACTCATCCTTTTTTATGGCTGCATAGTATCCCATGGTGTATATGTGCCACATTTTCTTCATCCAGCCTATCACTGATGGACATTTGAGTTGGTTCCAAGTCTTTGCTATTGTGAACAGTGCCGCAATAAACATTCGTGGGCATGTATCTTTATAGTAGTATGATTTATAATCCTTTGGATATATACCCAGTAATGGGATGGCTGGGTCAAATGGTATTTCTAGTTCTAGATCCTTGAGGAATCGCCACACTGTCTTCCACAATGGATGAACTAATTTACACTCCCCACCAAAAGTGTAAAAGCATTCCTATTTCTCCACATCCTCTCCAGCAACTGTTGTTTCCTGACTTTTTAATGATCACCATTCTAACTGGTGTGAGATGGTATCTCATTGTGCTTTTGATTTGCATTTCTCTGATGACCAGTGATGAGGGGCATTTTTTCATGTCTGTTGGCTTCAAAAATGTCTTCTTTTGAGAAGTTTCTGTTCATATCCTTTGCCCACTTTTTGATGGGGTTGTTTTCTTCTTGTACATTTGTTGAGTTCTTTGTAGATTCTGGATATTAGCCCTTTGTCAGATGGGTAGATTGTAAAAATTTTCTCTCATTCTGTGTAGGTTTCCTGTTCACTCTAATAGTAGTTTCCTTTGCTGTGAAGAAGCTCTTTAGTTTAATTAGATCCCATTTGTCTATTTTGGCTTTTGTTGCCATTGCTTTTGGTGTTTTAGTCATGAAGTCCTTGTCCATGCCTATGTCCTGAATGGTATTGTCTAGGTTTTCTTCTAGGGTTTTTATGGTTTTAGGTCCTACATTTAAGTCTTTAATCCATCTTAAATTAATTTTTGTATAAGGTGTAAGGAAGGGATCCAGTTTCAGCTTTCTACATATGGCTAGCCAGTTTTCCCAGCACCATTTATTAAATAGGGAATCCTTTCCCCATTTCTTGTTTTTCTGCTGACTTTTTTTTTTTAATACTGCAGATTCTTTTCAGTATTCTATCATTTAAGTGGCTTTTACAGGTAGCTGGAGAAGAATCCAAGACCTCTTCAAGCTTTGAACTTCTCTATGTTCAACCCATAGCAGGCCAGTAAATACTTGTTAATGAGGTAACCAATGGTACTTTGGCCCACAATATCCTCCATGCCTAGAAAGCCCTTCTCTTACGTTGGTCAGCATTATGATTATACTTCAGGCCTGGCTCAAATCTTACCTTTTCCCTAAAGCTTTTCAAAGTTATCTCAATGCACAGTATTCTCCAGGCACTAAATCCAATTACTTAGACTATGTAATTGTCACTTCTATTCTTAAATAATTAACAACACTGGCAGCACAGAATACCTTATTGCTCCTGCAAGGGGATAAACTGTATTTCACAGTTCTTTTAATTACAGCTAGCATTTGCTGTGGTGCTTTAGTTTTTCAAAGAAATCTGTGTGCCACGCCTTATCTGACACACACAACAATGCTGCAAGGCAAGCAGGCTCCTTTGGTTGCAAGTGACAGAAGCTCAACCTGATGGAGCTTAACTAGAAATGAAAACTTAGTAGAACATTGTGTTTGCTCGGAGAATCAAAGAATAATCCAAGACAGATGTAGTGGGCTGGAAGAGTATGAGGGATTTGATGCCTCCGATAGTTCAATAGTCAATTTCTCTCTGTCTTTCATTTCTGCTGTTGAGTGTTGCCCACATTCTTTCCTGTTTTCTTTCGCTTTCTGGGGAGAGGGAGTAGAGGAGGGGAGGCGGCTTTCCCTTTGCATATCAATGTTTATAAATCCCACAGACTCAAAATAATTGCAAGATTGGAGTGAGAAAGGAATAATTTCCCTAAGTAAATGCAAGATCTGCACTTAAAGAAAAAGGAGGAAACAAGAAACATGCCAAAAAAAAAAAAAATCTCCACTACAGCAGGATACACTTATTATCCTCTGAAAACTGCATTGACATTGATACTTAAACAAGCTACAAAGCTATTCTTCAAGTTTCCCAGCATTCTCTCCACTGTGATTTACTATTTCAGTAACTAATATAGAGTCTTGCTCATAATAAAATACTCAACAAAAATTAGTTAACAGAAAATTGATTAAAACTTCCTCTATCACAGGCTTCCTTTCCAAATCAGAATATTAAGACTGTAAGAGAAGAATTACTATAAGAAAATGAAGCTACTGTCAATAATTACAGTGACATATAATTTGGAAACTGTTAAGATAAGAATTATAACAACAGCAATAACAAAACGTGACAATCATCAGCGCTCAATGTATGCCCGGGACCATTCTCACAGGTTTGCATGTGTTAATTCAGTTGGCTACTCCCCACAGCAACTCCTTGGGGAAGGTGATCCCCATTTTATAGAGGAAGAAACTGAAGCCTAAAGAGGTTAAGACCTGCATAAGATCACACAGATGGCTGGTAGCAGGACAGGGATTCAAACTCCCAACTCTCTGAGTGGGCCTGGGCTCCTGTTCTCTTGCTACCTGTCCTATAGTAGGGATCCCGAAGGGCTGACTACAATCCTATGACCATGGCACTTAAGCCTCCCTCTTCTGAATCAAACTTTCATCACATTTACTCCCCAGTCACCTTTAAATGTGGAGGAAATGGAAAGGAAGTCTTTGGAAAACATAGGTGATCAATGTATCAGGGATTTCCTGCAGCTAGAAATAGATGTTCTCAAAAAAGTTATGTCTACTCATTTTTGTTCCTTTGTCCAAGTTGTTTCCTTTGCCTGAATCCTGAATCCCTTCTTAAACTTCTCTGCCTTGTCAAAATCTCACTCACTTTAAGACCCCTCTCAAGAATCTCTTTCTCTCTGTAGCTCTTCTTGGCTCACTCACTAACTTCTATGTTCTATAGCACTAGTCATTCACCTCCAATACAAACTTGCCTTCTTCATATATATGTTGACGAGATTATGAGGACCTCCAAAGGCAGGAGCTAATTCTCCCTTGCCTTATTGGTGTCTGGGTCACCAGTGTCCAGCACCAAGCCTGGTACATAGGAGATGTTCAACGAATGCTTGTTGAATGAGTAGATAAGTGAATGAAAGAAAGCATACTGATATCATCTGCTTCTCTGATTGGGGGACCTACAAGTAGATTCCAAGGCGACTTCCAATTCAGTCTCTTGTTACTGAGAGGGATACCAAGACTAAAGTCCTAGGAAGGAAACCAGTGGTCTTGGAGAGAGATCAAAAGAAACAGTTTCTGTACAGTCCCTGGCATTGTTATGTCTGAAATGTCAAAGAAAGAAGAAAGAAAAAATAAACATAAGTTCAGCCATGTAACTACCAAGATGCTATAATCAAATTATTTTGGTCACTGCCTCTCCGTCCTAACCATAGGAGTCCAAAAAGAAGATAATCTGATCTGTGTCAAACACAGAAGAATTCTGGTGGGCGTATTTCCTCAGCTGTATGCACAAGTAACTCATTAGCTCCCTTGTGGGCATGGGCTATGCAATTGGTTTGACTTTTTCAGAAGCTTTCCACTCAAGCTTCTGAAGCCAGATGCTTCCCTACCTGTGCAATGCAGCTGTACACACTCTTCACAGAGCATGCTCAATCATGAGCTTCAATTTTGCATACCCAGAAAAGGAAGAACTGTCACTCCCTCCTACAAATATTGGAAACTAATGCACTTTCTGGTAGACTATAATTAGAAATAATAGAATCAAAAAACTATAGACCTAGAAGATTCTTGTAAATATGGTGCTACCCCTCATCTCACTTATCTGAGAAATCAAATGCCTTTCCAGGATTACATAGCTAATCAGGAGGACTGGTGAGCACATATGCACCTCAGAGAAATTTATTCTTGTGTGTGTAATAAAACTCATTTTTAGGTAAGAATGCTCCAGCATTATTGCATCCATTCAAAATTATTTGCAAAAGAATCTCTAAGATCCCCAGACACTCTAATATGGGTCAAATTGGATATAGTTCAAAGGCAGGGTAAATTTTAATTTATGATACTCTCCAGGAGGGAGAAATGTTTCTGGCCTCTTGGAGAGTCTGTAGAACCAAAAATGTGCTAGAAACCTAGAGATTCAAGATGTAGGATCTTGAAAACAGATTTGGAAGATTAGAGAAGTTCATGAAAAAGGACAGAAGAGGTGGAGGATTAATTCGAGAGATGAGCCCAGCCATTGAAAGAGAGTGTTAAGTATGGTTGTTTATCAACATTTGCTACCCAATCCTGGATGAAGAGTATGCTTGCTTCTTGAACATCAGGCTTGGCTCTGTGACATGCTTTAGCCAAAGATACATGAGTACAAGTGACATGTGTGGTCTCCAGACAGCAGGATATAGTTCCCCATGTACTTGTTTGCCTGACTTTGGAATCATAAAGTCCTATGCTTGGTTTAGCTTCCATGAGCTAGATTCCAAGTAGCTACAACAAGCAGTCTTTTTGCCAGTCCCTGGTGGACATGTGGTATAAGCAAAAAATACAATGTGCTATTTTAAGCTTCTGAAATTTAGAGGTAGAGATATAGCATGATATAACCCATCCAGTCTAAAAGAGACTAAGAAGCCAAAGCAACGATGAGGTCAGTTCTGAGAAGAAAGGCTTATTAATTAAACCAGGCGACGTTGGATTCCAGCTGAGTTGTGTACCTATCATGTGCCTGCATGTAAAACCTTCATATTCTGAATTTGCTAAGTAAAGAACTTTGTAAAGTCACTGCAGTGTCTCAAGCCAAATGATGACTCACAACAGGGAGGAAGAATCAGAAAGGACAGTGGAGTAAAGCAGGGCCCCCGCCCAGGCAAAGCCCCTGGACTCTAAAAGCAGAGAAGATTCATCAAAAACCCACACATTCCCACTTATAGTTTGCTCTTGGCATTCCCATCACATCTTTCCTTTCATTTCACATTTAGTGGCCTGTGCATCTCATCTCATCTCCAGTGGCATCTGTTCATCATCTGACTATATATACATGAGAGTATATGTGTGCCTGTGTGTGCTCACGTGCATGCCCAAATATTCAGAAAATACTTTCTAGATACAGAGAATACCACACACTCTTCTCTATATAGATGCTTTCTTTTCTCTAAATGATGCAGCTTCCACCCAGTAGCATTAACATAGATTTAACAGTCAATGGCGAATTCCTGTTAGAATTTGGGCCATGGTTACTGCTGCTACCACTGGCCCAAACCAGAGTATTATCTCATGTTAGATGCCAACGCCAAGACATTGAAAGAAGAAGGTCAAGGCTTTAACTTATACATCACTTCAGTTGACACTCTCTTTCAAAGAGCATATGTCATTTACTACACAAGTTAAAGAGCACTGGAAATTTCTAAACTGAATGTTTTAAATATGGGTAAAAAGAGAACCAGCTGATCCATAGATTCCAGAAGACAAAGGTGAAATTCACCTGCTAATGGATCAATTCTATATATTTCCATTTCCATCATCACTTATTTTATGTAGGATTCACCTGCACATGAGAATCCCAGAGAATTAGTGTTAAAAGGTGCATTGGTCTAATCTGCTCCTTTTATTGAAAAGCTGGACACTAGAGAGGTTAAGTGGCAAGTCAGCTCCAGCAGAATGGTACTGGCTGCTTTGTACATAAGATCATTTTTTGAAGCTGAATCTTGATTAGGAAGAACTTGTTCCTTTCTTTCTGTCCTTCCCATCAACTACTGGCTGCTTTGTCCATAAGGAGTCCAATTTTCAAAGCTGGATTTTGACCAGCAGAAACTTGCTTCTTTCTTTCTGTCATTTTCATCAGCACAGCCTCCATCAGCCTCTCATTATGTGCCTGTTTACTTTGTGTTTTACTAAATGCCCTTTATAGACCTTGCAGAAGCTATTTTGGTAGCTTCCTGTGCACAGAAAATGTTTTGTTTAGGCTCTACCTTATGTTCAGGGTGTCTGGGGCCTGTTGAAGTTGATTGGGTTAAAAGAAAAGAAACAAGGGATCAGATAACAGAGAAGGACAGTTATAGACATGGCTTTAACTCTCTCCCCACCACTCCCCTGCATGCCTCTGTCTTATCCTGTCCCACTCCTCTACAGTTAGAACTCCAAAACATCCATTGAAATAGTTCTGGCAGCAGAATTAGAGGAAGTCTATGTACCTTGGAAATGAAGCTCACATTCTAGAGAATGTGATCTCAGATATCAGAGTTTCATCCATTATTGCAGTCTTAAATCAAACGGCCCTTAGGAAACATCTCTGCTTACCACAAATTATAATATAGCTACAAAAATCTTTTCTGTATTAAGTAATTTTCCATGAAAACAACACTTCTCAGTCTTTTGGGACATAGTTGAAACATGACTTAGATTGAAGTTGTTTTTTATATGTATGTTTTTAAATGGAAAGAAGACTTCAAAATTCCCTAAGCATCGTGCATTTTTAATCTTGCATAGCTTGACTTCTCAGTAGAAAACTCATCTTAGGAAAGGGGGCTTATTCCAACAGACACTTTTTAAACTTTATCCACAAGAAGGCTAAAGTTGATCTGTGAGTTGTTCATGTCTTAGAAGAGTCTTTGGACAGAGAAAAGAAGCCAACCATTGCCCACTTTGCCTGGAACCACAAAAAGCTGCACCTGAATCCAAACTGAACTGAAGAATTAAGATCAAGTATTAGGAAATCTACTTTTACAGCAAGTATACACTGAAATGGATCTCCCGTGGTGGAGGACATTAAGAAATATCTTCCTATACTATATATAATTTAGAGATCTTTAATTTCAACTAGTCCAGATAGAGCACTGCCTAAAGGCAAAGATATGTATTAGATATCATATCCAAAAGTCACTACTAGTCTGCCCCGATCCGAGATAAAAATAGAGATCAAGGCCCCTAAGATAGGAAAAAAAGACCTCATTTAAGTAGGATCTAAAAGACCAGTCTTTATCCAGCCAGTGAAAAACAAGTTGCAAGAGAGGCCTGAGTGTCTCTAGACTCTGATGAGAAGGGGTCAGTAGAAGAAGAAATGTTATAAATACAAGAAAGAGAGGACACAGTTCATAGGGCAATGACTGAGGAAGGTGACAATGACTGGAGACAGATGGGGGCATTCACCTTGGAGAGAAGGAGGAACAACTTTTCCACTGTAATAGAAAAAAGGAGCATGTGGGTGCCAGCAACAAGAAAACAGGCTTGTAGATTAAGGTCTGGTTTGCAGATTTACTCACAGAAATTTGGTGCAGTTCACTTCTGATTGTTTCTCTTTCTGCAGTAGGTCATCTGTTGACTTTGGTCAGTAGGACCGGTCAGAGATTGAAGGCAAGTGGGACAGAGTGAAATGGTTGTAGAAAATAGAGGAACAAGCTGACTGAAGAAATACAACAGACCTGCCAATGGTATTAAATCATGAGTTGACTATTAATTCATAATGATGCTAAAAACAGCAAATTGATTTCCTCAAGCAGGGAACAGTTCTCTGATATAAGAAGATAGAAGAATCTATTTGGAATCCACTCAGAGTTAACTGACATTTCCATGACTGCACGCACTTATCCATTTCTTCTCACCTATTCAAGAGCAGCATTTCTGTTTCATCATCAATTATTTCCTCAATACTGGATCTTTCCTATCTGCAGACAATTATGCTTTCATTTATTGCTTCCAATTAAAAAAAAAATCTTTCATTCTACTACTTTCTATCTAGCTACTGCTCTTTTTCTTTACTTTCCTCTAAAGGCAAATATCCTCAAAAGAATGGTGTGTATTCACACTCTATTGCTACCACTTTTCTTGTTCCGTCATTTTTTTAAATCAACTCCAATCAGTCACCCCCACGACTCCATCTAAAGTGCTCTTATTAATTTCACTAATGACCCACTCATTGCTAAAAATAGCAGTCAGTTCTTAAATCTCATCTTTCTTACTCTCAGGAATACTTGACATAGTTGGTCACACCCTGCTCCTTGAAGCATTTTCTTTACTGGTTTTCCAGGGCCTGACACCATTCTCTTGGTTGTATTCCTGCCCCACTGGCCAACACTTCTCAGAGTTAGTCTTTTATCTCCCCCCTCAAATGGTGGATTTTCCTCAGGGCCTAGCCCCTAGAGCTCCTTTCTTTTAATCTACACTGACTCCCTTGAAATTGTCATCCAGACTCATGTCTGTCACTACAGACTGATCAATCCCTAATTTCTATCTCTAGCCCACACATAAATTCTAGAGTCCTATATCCAGCCATCTACTTGACATCTCTATTTGGATGTCTAATAGGTATCTCAAACTAACATATCAAGGACTGAGTTCCAGACCTTTCCCCAAAAGCTGTTCCACCCATGATCTCTACATCTCAGTAAATGACAATTTCCTTTTTTTTCTCTCTCTAATTGCTCATCCCCAGAACCTTGGAATCATCCTTGTATCCGCTCTTATTTTCTTGTCACACATACAACTGGTTGGCAAAGAAACCTATAACTTCTCACTACCCTTACTAGCACCACCCTGGCCTAAGCCATGATTACCTTTGACAACATTCCTCCAACAGCCTTATAGTAGTCCTTCTTTTTTCTAACCTTGCCTTCCCACAGTCTTCATCAGCACAGCATCTAGAGTGATCCTTTTTAAGTGACGATGACACTTCTCTGCTCAAAACTATTAATGGTTTCCCATGTCAGAGAAAAAGGAAAAGATTTGTTCAATAGACCATGAGGCTTCACACAACCAGTTGCCTTTCCCACAACGGAATGCTAGAGTCAGTTCACACCAGCTCCCAAGAGTCAACTGTTAAATGTTCAGGAATTTTGTAAGCCAATTATCAAACATGGTCATTTAAAAAGTTAAATTACATGAACTTATAATTGAGTAAGCTATATTTCAAAGTAAGAAATACTCTTAAGTTATCCCTCTTTAATTATTTTAACACATTTTGCTGTTATTTAGGCTTTTGAGGTTATTTCTATTGACCGTCACTGTATGGGGAAAATGCTATGGAATCGTGTGTGGCTGTGCATCTCCTTCCAGCTCCCCATTCAATGCATCAGGATGGTAGTGTGAAATTGGCTATGGTGGGAGCATTCACACCACAGAAATTGGTAAAATGCTACAAATCAGGGCTTTTATCTCCCAAAGAAGCCAGTTGTGGAGCAACACACAACTGCCTCCACATTCACTTGCATACACGCACGTGACTCCTCTGACCTTCTCTCCTACTATTCTCCCTGGGGCACTCCAGTCCAGCTACATAGACCTCTTCCTGCTTCTCAGATACACCAGGAATGCTCCAGGCTCAGAGCCTTTGCATTGCTGTGGCCCCTGCCTGAGTTGCTAGTCCTCCAGAGATCTGCTACCTTATCTCGGGGCTTTAGTCCAAAGTCACCTTCTCAGTGAACCCTTCTCTGACCAAGAACAAAAATAAAAAATGACATGCTGAATCTTTTTCCACTTTATTTTTCTCTTTAGCACTTATCATCAGGTAATAAAATAAATATATTTAATTTTTTTTATGTCTTCCACACTCTAAGTTCTACAAGGGCTAAAATTTTCATCAATTCTGTTCCTTATTTTTCCTTCAATCACTAGAATGGTGACTAATGTATAGTAAGGGTTCAATAAGTATTTATTTTATTTAAGCAATAAATGATTTAATTAAATAAGGTATATAGATGTATGGATCTGTTGTAAACATAAAAAACACAAACAGAAATGATAAATACCCACATTTCTATAGTTTAGTGAAGGAGAGAGAAAACAAGAGAAGGAATGTAAAGTAACTATTTCTGCAATATTTTATTTCTTTGGGGGAAAAAAGGAAAAAAGGAACTCTAAGTGAAGACGACATGACAGACTAAGGGAAAATATTTGCAAAACACAAATTCAAAAAAGAACTTATATGGGTACAAAAAAATAGAAAGAATGAATAAGACCTACTATTTGATAGCATAACAGAGTGACTATAGTCAATAACTTAACGATATATTGCTAAATAACTAAAAGAAAATAATTGGATTGTCTGTAACATGAAGGATAAATTCTTGAGGGGATGGATACCCCATTCTCTATGATGTGATTATTTCACATTGCATGCCTGTATCAAAACATCTCATGTACCCCATAAATCTATGTACCTACTATATACCCATAAAAATTAAAAACTAAAAAAAATTAAAAACAAAGAACTTGTATCAAGAATGTATAGTAAACTCTCAAAATTCAACAAGAAAGCAAAGATTCTTTATACAATGTGTACACATATTGAAACATAGCACTGTACCTTATAAATATGTACAATTATTGTCAACTATAAATTAAAATAAAACGTTAAAATTAAAAGAAAGCAGAGTTGGGCAAGATGGTCAAATAGAAACAGCTCCAGTCTGCAGTGCCCAGCGAGATTGACACAGAAGGTAGGTGATTTCTGCATTTCCAACTCAAGTACCCAGTTCATCTTATTGGAACCGGACAGTGGGTGCAGCCCACGGAGGGCAAGGTGAAACAGGGTGGGGCATCACCTCACCCGGGGAGCGCAAGGGGTCAGGGGTTTTCCCTCCCCCAGCCAAGGGAAGCCATGAGAGACTAATAGGAGGAACAGTGCATTCCAGCCCAGATACTGTGCTTTTCCCACGAACTTTGCAACTGGCAGACCAGGAGATTCCCTCCAGTGCCTACACCACTAGGGCCCTGGGTTTCAAGCATAAAACTGAGTGGCCATTTGGGCAGACACCAAGCCAGCTGCAGGAGTTTTGCTTTTTTGTTGTTGTTTTGTTTGTTTTTTCATACCCCAGTGGCACCCGGAATGCCAGCAAGACAGAACTGTTCACTCCTATGGAAAGAGGGCTGAAGCCAGGGAGCCAAGTGGGGTCTGGCTCGGCAGGTCCCACCCCACACGCAACCCAGCAACCTAAGATTCACTGGTTTGAAATTCTCACTGCTAGCGCAGCAGACTGAGATCGACCTTGGATGTTCAAACTCGGTGGGAGGAGGGGTTTCTGCTGAGGCTCGAGTAGGCGGTTTTACCCTCACAGTGTAAAGAAAGCTGCTGGGAAAGTTCAAATTGGGCAGAGCTCACTGCAGCTCAGCAAGGCTACTGCGGCCAGACTGCCTCTCTAGATTCCTCCTCTCTGCGAAGGGCATCTCTGAAAAAAGCCAGCAGCCCCAGTCAGGGGCTTATAGATAAAACTCCCATCTCCCTGGGACAGAGCACCTGGGGGAAGGGGCAGCTGTGGGCACAGCTTCAGCAGACTTAAATGTTCCTGCCTGACAGCTCTGAAGAGAGCAGCAGATCTCCCAGCACAACATTCAAGCTCTGATAAGGGACAGACTACCTCTTCAAGGGGTCCCCTGACCCCCATGTATCCTGACAGGGAGACACCTCCCAGTAGAATCCAACAGACACCTCATACAGGAGAGTGCTGGCTGGCATCTTGTGGGTGCCCCTCTGGGATGAAGCTTCCAGAGGAAGGAACAGGCAGCAATCTTTGCTGTTTTGCAGCCTCTGCTGGTGATACCCAGGCAAACAGGGTCTGGAGTGGACCTCCAGCAAACTCCAGCAGACCTGCAGCAGAGGGGCCTGAGTGTTAGAAAACTAACAAACAGAAAGGAATAGCATCAACATGAACAAAAAGGATGTCCACTCAGAGACCCCATCCACAGGTCACCAACATCAAAGGCCAAAGATAGATAAATCCACGAAGATGGGGAGAAACCAGTGCAAAAAGGCTGAAAATTCCAAAAACAAGAATGCCTCTTCTCCAAAGGATCACAACTCCTCGCCAGCAAGGGAACAAAACTGGACAGAGAATGAGTTTGACGAATTGACAGAAGTAGGTTTCAGAAGGTAGGTAATAGCAAATTCCTCTGAGCTAAAGGAGCATGTTCTAACCCCATGCAAGGAAGATAAGAACCTTGAAAAAAGGTTAGACCAGTTACTAGCTAGAATAAACAGTTTAGAGAAGAACATAAATGACCTGATGGAGCTGAAAAATATACATGAGAACTTCGTGAAGCATACACAAGTATCAATAACCAAATTGATCAAGCAGAAGAAAGGATATCAGAGATTGAAGACTGACTCAATGAAATAAAGTGAGAAGACAAAAAAAAAAAAGTGAAAAGAAACAAACAAAGCCTCCAGGAAATATTGGACTATGTGAAAAGACCAAATCTATGTTTGATTGGTGTAACTGAAAGTGACAGGGAGAAGGGAACCAAGTTGTAAAACACTCTTCAGGATATTATCCAGAAGAACTTCCCCAACCTAGCAAGGCAGGCCAACATTCAAATTCAGGAAATATGGAGACCAGTACAAAGATACTCCTCAAGAAGAGCAACCCCAAGACACATAATTGTCAGATTCACCTAGGTTGAAATGAAGGAAAAAATATTAAGGGCAGCCAGAGAGAAAGATCAAGTTACCCACACAGGGAAGCCCATCAAACTAACAGCAGATCTCTCTGAAGAAACCCTACAAGCCAGAAGAGAGTGTAGGCCAATATTCAACATTCTCAAAGAATTTTCAACCCAGAATTTCATATCCAGCCAAACTAAGCTTAAAAAGTGAAGGAGAAATAAAATCCTTTACAGACAAGCAAATGCTGAGAGATTTTGTCACCACCAGGCCTGCCCTACAAGAGTTCCTGAAGAAAGCACTAAGCATGGAAAGGAACAACCGGTACCAGCCTCTGCAAAAACATACCAAATTGTGAAGACCATCAACACTATGAAGAAACTGCATCAAAGAATGGGCAAAATAACCAGCTAGCATCATAATGGCAGGATCAAATACACACATAACAATATTAACCTTAAATGTAAATGGACTAGATGCCCCAATTAAAAGACACGAACTGATGAACTGGAGAAAGAGTCAACAGTCATCATTATGCTGTATTTAGGATACCCATCTCATGTGCAAAGATGCAGATAGGCTCAAAATAAAGGGATGGAGGAATATTTAACAAGCAAATGAAAAGGGAAAAAAAAAAAAAGCAGAGGTTGCAATCCTAGTCTCTGATAAAACAGATTTTAAAACAACAAAGATCAAAAGAGACAAAGAAGGCCATTGCATAATGGTAAAGGGATCAATGCAAAGAGAAGAGCTAACTATCCTAAATATATATGCACCCAACAAAGAAGTACCCAGATTCATAAAGCAAGATCTTAGAGATCTACAATGAGACTTAGACTCCCACACAATAATAGTGGGAGACTTTAACACTCCACTGTCAGTATTAGACACATCAATGAGACAGAAAATTAAGAAGAATATCCAGGACTTGAACTCAGCTCTGGACCAAGCAGACCTAATAGATATCTGCAGAACTCTCCACTCCAAGTCAACAGAATATACAGTCTTCTCAACGCCACATCGTGCTTATTCTAAAATTGACCACATAATTGGAAGTAAAACACTCCTCAGCAAATGCGAAAGAACAGAAATCATAACAAACAGTCTCTCGGACCACAGAGCAAACAAATTAGAACTCAGGATTAAGAAAGTCACCCAAAACCACAAAAACTACATGGAAACCGAACAACCTGCTCCTGAATGACTACTGGGTACCAAATGAAATGAAGGCAGAAATAAAGATGTTCTTTGAAACCAATGAAAACAAAGACACAACATACCAGAATCTCTGGGACACATTTAAAGCAGTGTGTAAAGGGAAATGTATAGCACTAAATGCCCACAAAAGAAAACAGGAAAGATCTAAAATCAACACCCTAACATCAAAGTTAAAAAGAACCAGAGAGGCAAGATCAAACAAATTCAAAAGCTAACAAAAAAAAAAAAAACCCAAAAAAACAAAAAACAAGAAATAACTAAGATCAGAGCAGAATTGAAGGACATAGAGACACGAAAAACCCTATAAAAAAAAAAAATCAATGAATCCAGGAGCTGGTTTTTTGAAACGATCAACAAAATAGACGGTTAGTCAGACTAATAAAGTAGAAAAGAGAAGAATCAAATAGACATAATAAAAAATGATAAAGAGGATATCACCACAGATCCCACAGAAATACAAACTACTATCAGAAATACTATAAACACCTCTACACAAATAAACTGGAAAATCTAGAAGAAATGGATAAATTCCTGGACACATACACCCTCCCAAGACTAAACCAGGAAGAAGTTGAATCCCTGAATAGACCAATAACAGGCTCTGAAATTGAGGTAATAATTAATAGCCTACCAACCAAAAAAATTCCAGGACCAGAGAGATTCACAGTCGAATTCTACCAGAGGCACAAAGAGGAGCTGGTACCATTCCTTCTGAAACTATTCTAAACAATAGAAAAAGAAGGAATTCTCCCTAATTCATTTTATGAGGCCAGTATCATCCTCATACCAAAACATGACAGAGACACAACAAAAAAAGAAAATTTCAGGCCAATATCCCTGGTGAACATCGATGCAAAAATCCTCAATACAATACTGACAAACTGAATCCAGCAGCACATCAAAAAGCTTATCCACCACGATCAAGTTGGCTTCATCCCTGGGATGCAAGGCTGGTTCAACATATGCAAATCAATTAATGTAATCCATCATATAAAGAGAACCAATGACAAAAACCACATGATGAGCTCAATAGATGCAGAAAAGGCCTTTAACAAAATTCAACAGACCTTCATGCTAAAAAACTCTCAATAAACTAGGTATTGATGGGACGTATCCCAAAATAATAAGAGCTATTTATGACAAACACACAGCCAATATCATACTGAATGGGCAAAAACTGGAAACATTCCCTTTCAAAACTGGCACAAGACAGGGATGCCCTCTCTCACCACTCCTATTCAACAAAGTATTGGAAGTTCTGGTTGGAGCAATCAGACAAGAGAAATAAATAAAGGATACTCAATTAGAAAAAGAGGAAATTAGATTGTCTCTGTTTGCAGATGACATGATTGTATATTTAGAAAAACCCATCATCTCAGCCCAAAATCTCCTTAAGCTGATAAGCAACTTCAGCAAACTCTCAGGATACAAAATCAATGTGCAAAAATCACAAGCATTCCTATACACCAATAACAGACAAACAGAGCCAAGTAGTGAATGAACTCCCACTCGCAATTGCTACAAAGTGAATAAAATACCTAGAATTCCAACTTACAAGGGATGTGAAGGACCTCTTCAAGGAGAACTATGAACCACTTCTCAAGGAAATAAGAGGATGCAAACAAATGGAAAGCATCCCATGCTCATGGATAGCAAGAATCAATATCGTGAAAATTGCCATACTTCCCAAGGTAATTTATAGATTCAATGCCACCCCCATCAAGCTACCAATGATTTTCTTCACAGAATTGGAACAAAACTACTTTAAATTTCATATGGAACCAAATAAGAGCCCGCATAGCCAAGACAATTCTAAGTAAAAGAACAAACCTGGAGGCATCATGCTACCTGACTTCAAACTATACTACAAGGCTACAGTAACCAAAACAGCATGGTATTGATACCACAACAGATATATAGACCAATGGAACAGAGAAGAGGCCTCAGAAATACCACCACACCTACAACCATCTGACAAAAATAAGCAATGGGGAAAGGATTCCCTATCTAATAAATGGTATTGGGAAAGCTGGCTAGCCATATGCAGAAAGCTGAAACTGGATCCCTTGCTTACACTGTATACAAAAATTAACTCAAGATGGATTAAAGTCTTAAGTATAAGACCTAAAACCATAAAAACGCTAGAAGAAAACCTAGGCAATACCATTCAGAACATAGGCATGAGCAAGGACTTCATGACTAAAACACCAAAAGCAATGGCAACAAAAGCCAAAATTAACAAATGGGATCTAATTAAACTAAAGAGCTTCTGCACAGCAAAAGAAACTATCATTAGAGTGAACAGGCAATCTACAGAATGGAAGAAAATTTTTGCTGTCTATCCATCTGACAAAGGACTAATATCCAGAATCTACAAAAAACTTAAACAAATTTACAGAAAAAAATCAAACAACCCCATCAAAAAGTGGGCAAAGGATATGAACAGAAACTTCTCAAAAGAAGACATTTATGCATCCAACAAACATATGATAAAAAGCTCATCACCACTGCCCATTAGAGAAATGCAAATCAAAACCACAATGAGATACCATCTCATGCCAGTTAGAATGGCGATCATTAAAAAGTCAGGAAACAACAGGTGCTGGAGAGGATGTGGAGAAATAGGAATGCTTTTACACTGTTGGTGGGACTGTAAACTAGTTCAACCATTATGGAAGACAGTGTGGTGATTCCTCAAGGATGTAGAACTAGAAATACCACTTGGTCCAGCCATCCCATTACTGGGTATATACCCAAAGGATTATGAATCATTCTACTATAAAGACACATGCACACGTATGTTTATTGTGGCACTGTTCACAATAGCAAAGACTTGGAACCAACCCAAATGTCCATTAATGATAGACTGGATAAAGAAAACATGACACATATATGCCATGGAATACTAAGCAGCCTGAAAAAAGAATGAGGTCATGTCCTTTGCAGGGACATGGATGAAGCTGGAAGCCATCATTCTTAGCAAACTAACACAAGAACAGGAAACCAAGCACAACATGTTCTCACTCATAAGTGGGAGTTGAACAATGAGAACACATTAACATGGGGGAGGGGCATCACACACTGGGGCATGTCGGTGGGGGTGAGGGGTTGGGGGAGGGATAGCATTAGGAGAAATACCTCATGTAGATGACAGGTTGATGGGTACCTCAAACCACCATGGCACGTGTATACCTATGTAACAAACCTGTATGTTCTGCACATGTACTCCAGAACCTCAATTTAAAAAAAAGTAAAAGAAAACAAACATCCCAATTCAAATATATATACACATCTATAGATAGATAGATAGATAGATAGATAGATAGATAGATAGATAGATAGATAGATAGATAGATAGATAGACAGATAGATAGATAGATAGATAGATAGATAGATAGATAAAAGATTTAAATGAACACTTCACCAAAGAAGATATACGAATGTCAAATAAACTCTCAGTGGATGTGCAACATCATTTGTTATTAGTGAAATAAAAAGTAAAATCACAATGAGGTACTTCTTATACCTATTAGAATGGTTAAAATGATTTTTTTTAGACCTGACAATACTACATGCTGATGAGGAGTGGAAGCAACTAGAACTCTTGTACAGTGGTATTGGGAATGCAAAATGGTACAGATTTTCTGGAAATGAAGTTGGCAGTTCTTACAAAGTTAAACACATACTTATGACCCAGCAATCTTACTTCTTTTTTTTTTTTTTTATTTTTTAGTAGAGACGGGGTTTCACCGGGTTAGCCAGGATGGTCTCGATCTCCTGACTTCGTGATCCGCCCGCCTCGGCCTCCCAAAGTGCTGGGATTACAGGCTTGAGCCACCGCGCCCGGCCCCCAGCAATCTTACTTCTAATCATTTATGCTACAGAAATTAAAACGTATTTGTACACAAAACCTGTACAAAAATATTTATAGCAACATTATTCATATTTTCCAAAAATAAATCAAATGTTCTTCAGTGAGTAAAAGGAATGGTACATCCGTACAATGGAATGCATCTCTCAATAAAAAGAAAGGACACATTGATAGACACAATATGCATTACACAGAATGGAAGAAGTCAGCCTCCAAAAGTTACCTATCCTAAGATTCCATTTACATAACATTCTGGAAAAGGCAGAGCTATGGGGCCAAAGAATAGATCCGCAGTAGACAGATGTTGAGGCAGAGGGAGGTTTGACTACAAAAGGGCAGCACAAAGGAATTTGGAGGGGATGATGAAACTGTTTCTACTGGTGGCTACACAACTCTATACACATGTTAAAACTCAGAGTTGCGCAACAAAAAAAAAAAAGTATTTTACTCTATACAAACTTTAAAAATAAAACAATGAGGATGACAACTAAAAAGACATCTGAAGCAAATAATTGCAAAATATTATCATCTTATAATTTATTTGGTGTATATATATGTTAGATTATTTTCTATACTATCCTATATTTGAAATATATTGAGTAAAAACTTTAAAATTGAAAATATTAGTATATTCTCAATCACCTGAAAACTGTGTACTGCCACTTATTCGTTATCTTTGACAAAATTGTGTTTATGACATCAGAGCCAGAGTTGTAGCATTTAACACTCAATGTACTGATAAGCATATCTGATTCCTGATAAAGTGATGTTCTAATGTCAAAATGTCAATAATTATCCCACAGCCACCATTTTTACTTATGCTGAATTATTTTGTTTGTTATTTTGTTTGACCATTCATAATTGAGACATTTTAATCAAATAAGACTTTAATTTCTTATTTATTAAAGTTTTATCTGACATTATTTGCTAAATTAATTACCACAGATGAATGAGAAAAGGAGAGGTGAATATAACTCATAAATGATGCACTAAAGCCAGCTGAAGAGCCAGGGACTTCACAGCACACAGCACAAAGTTTGTTGGAAGTTAAAATAGTGGCAAGTAATGGGAAAATTGAGTCATCACATAAGCATATAGTAATAAAGTACAGACATGCCAAATTCATTGAGTCTGAATTAATTTGACATTAAATTCGATTGTGTAAGTGTATAAAATTTATAAGCATAAAGAATTTATTCCTAGTTTTATATTTGTACATACACATTTAAGTAACATTATCGTAAATACAATTTATGGCAATGCTAGGAATTTAGGAGAATTATTTTTAGTAATTCAGAACCACTGCCCTACAGCAGTTTATTCTGCAAAAGCATCACTTTCACAAGAATAAAAACGCTTCACGCTTTGGAAATTCAAGTTGTCTTTTTTCATCAAAATGCTATGAAGCCAAGCGTATTTTCAGCCTGAGGCAGGCAGACCAGCCACTCTGCACCACCAATTAATGGAAGAACAATTCCTTGGGAGTCCTCTTAAGGCAACAGAGCTTCCACAGAACAGCAAGCAGCCCGCCTCAGCTGCTGAGCTGGCTCTGCTTCCTCATCCACAGGTCCCCGCCATCCTCGCTAGTACAGCACACTACTTTATTGCCTAAGGTCTATGGTCCTACCTAGATCCTGAACACTAAGCAATTTTCTTACTGGCATCCCTAGTACCCAATCTAAGACCAAGAATTTGATTCTGTATCATCTTTGTTAGCCTCAAAGATAGAGAAAGAAAGAGAAAGAGGGAAAGAGAAAAAGAGAGGGAAAGAGGAAAAGAGAGGGAAAGAAGGAAAGAGAGAGAAAGAGAGAGAGAAAGAAAGAAAATCAATTTGCTTTCCCGAATAACCATCTGAAGAGCCCTTTAGGTAATTTGATACTGCTCCGCTCCCACCCACCTTTTAGTTTTACTCATTTTCATTCTCTCAACAACTATTTACTATGTACCTACTATGTTCTAGCTGCAGCACTGATGGTGTATCTGAAACCTTCCACCTCTCTCTTTTCTTCCCTCTGACAGCTTCCTTTCTGGTTGCAGATCTCAGTTTCCCCATCCTGCAGCCTTCACTATTGTTGCCATCATGCCTGGCCATGCCTTGTCTCCTGGTTCCATTGAGCTAGATAAGCAAGAAGGACTCTCTCACTAATAAGATTACACACACTCCTTAACTTCCAAAAAGAAGGGTCTCATTCTCAGTTCTGTTGAGTGACACAAGTGTGTCAACTGTTCTATTGTTTCCTAAAGCATCTTGCTCTTTTCCCATTAGAAATAAAACAACAGTACTGCTTATGATAATTTCCCTGAGTACCTAGCTAGGAAACATTTTAAGTGGCACCAAATAATTTTGTATTCAAAAGAGTCCTCATACCAAATGCATACATGAATGCTTGAACTGAATCCAAGCAGGGAAACTCTATCACCTCCATGGGACTTAGCTACCTGCCCAATTTGACCATTGCTCAGAAGGTTAAGAAGGTGTCATTTAAAAATCTCTGTCCCAGTACTATCCAGCACCTCCAAACGGTCTGGTTATATCCTTACAAGAGTCTTTCTAGGCAAATGTCCCTCAATACATTTTGCATCACTTGATAAATTTTATATCAGGCATACAGAGAAAATCTGAGCTATGACCAAGCTATCTAAATTTTATTTGCCCAACCTTCAAATGCAAGTATTCTCTAATTCCCTTTACACTTCCCAGTCTCGAAAATGCCTCACATTTAAACAAAACGCACAAGAACACACATTCTCTACTGAACTCTAATCAAAGTTGCCATCTCTAAAAAGTAAGTAGTAGGCAGTAGCGGGAAGTATTTGCCTAGCACCTTACTACTTCCCTTTTGAGGATTTAATGTGCTTTTTTTCCTCCACTTCTAGTCCACAGAGGTGGGAATCAAGGTTTTTTCTTCAATCTACTGAAAATGAATGTTTCCAGTAAAGGAAAAAAACACTGTCTATAGCATCTTGCAATACAGTGTGAACATCCAATGGAATGCCACACGACAACTTTAAAATTTCTTAATAGTTCTCCAAGTTACCAAATGCTACTTTTTCAACTAAAGCTACTTGTTCAACTAAAGTAACTTCTCATTTTATATTCTACCCCAAAAGGGGGGAAAATAGCATCTGTGTAGAGGCTCAGGACAAGAAATCTATTACTTTAAAAACTGGGTTCACAGGTCTCTGTAGCTGACTTTTCAAACCCTCTGTCATCAGTTTGGCTGCAGTTCTAGTATATTTTGGCCTGTTCTACTGGCTTCCGCTCAGCTCACACTGACACATATGGAGGGGGCTGAATTCAATATCAAGGTACACAATTTATGAGCACTTATGTTCATGCACCACCCACATACAATTAAACCTGAGAAGAAACTATGGCTCTTCTCTGCTGCAATGTGAAAATCCCTGTCCTTCCCACACCTCACTTTTTCCAGATTACCTTTTCCAAGGCGTGAGCACTCACAGGCTGGAGCCAGGGAACGGGAAGCCATTTTTCACAGCCTGAAGCATTCCTTTGAGTTCAGCTGTACTGTGAGCAAGATTTTTTCCCCTATAGCTCTTTCCATTTCATGTCACAGTGAGTTTTCACACAAAATTACTAACAACTGAAAAACCCTGACCACACACCAGCCATTCAACAATGAGAAGGTACAAATGTGAGTGTATCTTAAGTTGACAAAAAAAAAAAAAAAAAAACAGTATGAAGAGGAAATGCCACAGCAGAGACCTACTGGGAATGTGTTGTATCTGGAATAAATGAATTCGCTTTTCATTCCCTAATCTGTTGTTTTAGTTTTTCTTCAGTTTTCATTTTACAAAATTGGCCTTTTGACACATTAAGTATCTGTCAACAGGACTCCCAGTAACTACTAACAGCATGATAGACCAGGGTCGATTAACAGACATAAGGCCAATAATCTAAGAAAGAGAAGAGAGCTAAGGTTAAAAAAGGAAAACATGTGGGTCAGGGCAAAGGATGGAGAGAATAGAGAGGGAAGCTTAGAGGAAGGGAATCCTGTTGGGCAGAGGCTGAAGTGAGTTGAGAAGTGATTGAGATGTGGAAGTCTAAGGAGCCCAGGCATCTCAACAGAATTTGCCCCAACAGAGACATCCAGAGAAGTGGAACAAGAGACATGGGATTTTTTCCAGAAGAGGTACTGGGGCAGATTCTTGGAACAGAGACAGACTGGTATCCTGATTGTTTCAGATATTTGAACTAGAACTGAGAGGATCCTAGCGAAACCTGACTGAGTGTTCACAGGTCTCTCAGTGTTAGTTTGGGGTGAGACAGGCCAGTGTTGCGAAGACCACATATACACTTAGGGATTAAAATGCACTGAGCTAACTGTAGGGAAATGCTGTGTAACTGTAAGTTGCCTGTATTTTTATAATTCTTCCAATCCTCATCTTTATTCATTTAATACTTATTCAATGCGCTTCTAACCACAGTGCCCACGATACCAGAGAGAAGAGAACACAGGCAGAGCCAATACCACTACCTACAAAAATATATTCAGTGAGATTATAATCTCTGCAATGGCACAGTCTTTGCTTTGCTCAGTTCTGTATTCTCAGAACTTAAAATGTGTCTGGCACACAGTAAGTATTCACTAAATATTTGCTGAATGGATGAGTAAAGCAAGCTTATAGCCTAGTGATGGACATCGATATTACTGCCACTAGAAGACTGGTAAATGGGCTTTGCTTTCCATAATGCTAATAGAATGAACAATGTTCTAAGTTCAAAGGCCTTGTCACATGGACAAGGCGAGGATGAAATTTTCATAACCTAATAGAGAAAGAAATCTCTATTTCCTCCTATAGTGGTTGTTCTGGAAGTGACCAGAACCCAGAGAAGCTATCTTTGGATCTGTCCTTCTCTCAACATATGCACACAGACCATGGATAAGCGGCTGTTGATATATGAGCATATGAGCTAATGGGCAGGAGGTTCCCTATCCTGAGCTGAAGAGCCTGGCCTTGACTGTTGCACTTGTCAGAAGCCTGGCAAGAAAAAGATCACTCATTCAAGTGGGTGCCTGAGGAGAGTTTCAAGAAAGGACTATTAGTAAATAGAGGACAGAGTTAAGGCAAACCAACCAGGGATGGTGTTGGGGGCCTTTAACAAAGTCATTGAGACCTGACAAGAATTACAGCTGTAGAACAGAACTGCCCAACAGGGACTACTGCTCCAGAGAGGGAAAGCAGCCAGTACCAAACTGTGGCCCAGACAGGAGGGAGCCAGGAAATGCACACCTTGGTCTTTCTCTCCTCCAGCACTCTCATCTGCCATTGCTATTGCAACCAAAAGTCACTGGGCAGGGGAGCCTGGTTAAAGTGGTTCACAGAGGTCAACCTCTCAGTGCAGAGCTGGGTAGAAAAGAACAGAAAACAGATCGAGGCCAGGTATGGTGGTTCACGCCTGTAATCTCAAGCACTTTGGGAGGCCGAGACAGGTGGATTACTTGAGGTTGGGAGTTCATGACCAGCCTGGCCAATATGGTGAAAAATCATCTCTACTAAAAATACAAAAATTAGCCAGGCGTGGTGGTGTACATCTGTAATCCCAGCTACTTGGCAGACTGAGGTGGTAGAACCACTTGAACCCGGGAGGCAGAGGTTGTAGTGAGCCAAGATTGTAGCCTGGGTGACAAGAGCAAACTGTCTCAAAAAATAATAATAAATAAAATTTTAAAAAAGGAAACAGATCGAAAGAGACAGAGAACATATATGTAACACAGTCATATTTTTGTCTCTCAGTATCTACTTTTGCCTTTGGTTGAAAAATGTATGCCTCCAATACAGAAAACACACAGGTCCAATCAGCTGATGCATCCTCATGAGGTGTTGTCAATTCACTCACACTCCCAAATGAAACACATAAAACACAGGCCACACTCGGTGTTCTCCAATAACAAAACACAGGAAGAAGAGATGGGGTGGGGGCCGGCAACACAAGCAGTTCCTCCAGCCTCTGCTTTTGTACCTGGTCACAGGCCTAAGCTGATAATCATAGTTTCCTCCTTCTACCACCCATTCCCTGTTCCCTTTCCTCTCTGCAAGCACTTTGGCTAGGTAAGTCTTTATCTGGTAGTATAACTCAAACTTTCTTTACACAACACCCAAATCCACGGTTGTCCAGTATTTACTGGGATGCTGCCATTTTTTCATAGGCCAGTATGGTAGAGAAATACAAAGAGGAGCTCCAGTGAATTCTCTGGGCTCCAGACACAGTCCTGGTTGCTCCCATTGAATAATGGCAACTCCTGTTCTCCATCATACACAAGCTCCATCACTCAGGCCAGTAGCGTCTCATCTTTGCCACTGAGTCAGCAGCATGAGAAGCCAGTCTCAATTTCCCATTTAATGGAACCATGGCATCACCTCTTAGACGTTTTCTTCCCTTGGAAACTAGAGTGTCCAAAACCACCAATTCCAAGGTTGTAGAGGCAGGAAGAAACAATTCTTTAACTGAGTTGTGAGGTATACTGGTGAGAAGGACCTGTTTAACCTCCACATCTTGATTTTTAAACCCATGAATTCTGGCTATCAGGAAGACAGCACCCTATTTTGACCTCCAATTTGAGAGATACCTCATTGCCTCCCCATAATTGCAACTGATCCTACATTAGTTTATTCCATAATGATATGAATAATGGGGCAATGACTTTAGTAAGTGTAAACCCATTGCTACCCTTTATTTGCCATTCAGTGAATATCATGGGATAAATTGGAAAAATATGTATCCCGTAAGTCTACGAAATGGTGGTACTGGTAGAATATGGGAGCAAAAACTAAAATGTGTATTTAAATTACATAGCTATTCCTTTGGAAAAAATAGCTGCTGCCTCCAGATGGCAAAAGTCCAATAATACGGCAGTAGGTTGGTCCCCCTAGAGAACAATCCTGTATCAGGCTCAGCCTTGGTCTTTGCTGTTGACAAGTTACATATTGAGCAGTGGCAGTAGCCAGATCAGTCTTAATGAGGGGAAGATCAAATTGGTGAGCCTCACTTCCTGCTGCCATAGCAATTTTGCATAAGGGGCCTATTTAGTAAGCACCAGACTAGCTGAGAAATATTTTGACTGACAGCCACAGGATGATTTCATCTTGTCCACCTCATTATCAAGAGCCTCTCCACAATGAAACACTCTCTGGTGGGCATTTATATGGTAAAAGAGTATTATCTGCCCATTACTGGAACTCTGTCCTCATACATTTCTCCTTGTCACCAATCTTTACATCATGCTCTTTTAAAGTCCCTCAACAATTAGATTTTTCATCACTGCTCATGTAGATGTTGATACAAACCTTAAGCATCTTCTGGTGGCCTAAATAAATGACTAAGCATTTTGCTTAAAATTCTTCTAATTTGAATAATTTACCTTCACCATGGTCTCTCAGGGCCACCCTAATTGGGATCTCAATGCAGTGGCTATCTACGTCTGTTTTGGGCCTGCATATTATAAGACCTTTACGTAAGTCAGGCCCAGGCATGTTCTCTCCCAGTCACGTGGTTATAAAGAACTTACATAAGGCCAGAGTGGTGTAAATTCAGAGGAGGTAATGTATTAGGAGTAGGTGTTGAAAGAGTGAGCCACCTGCTTGCGTTAGACCCAGTTTTTACATACCATTTCCACCGACAAATTGCTGTTGCACGTTCTCACCTTTATGAGTAGTGGGTCAGTTGACACCCAGTTTGTTATGGGGAGCTCAAGTCACATGGTCACTTGATTTTTCACATTCGGTATAATGAATTATTGAATGGTGACTTGAAAAAATATATGTTTCCCCCAGCGAGAACACATGCACACAGGGAGGGGAACATCACACGCCGTGGCCTGTCAGGAGATTGGGGGAAAGGAGGAGGGAGAGCATTAGGACAAATACCTAATGCATGTGGGGCTTAAAACCTAGATGACAGGTTGATAGGTGCAGCAAACCACCATGGCACATGTGTACCTATGTAACAAATCTGCATGTTCAGCACACGTACCCCAGAACTTAAATTAAAATGTGTGTGTGTGTGTGTGTGTGTGTGTGCGCGCGCGCGCGTTTGCATGTGTGTGTTCGTTCCCCAAAACCTGTGAATGTGCTCTCATTTGGAAAAAGTATTTTTGCAGACAGATTTAAATCAAAGACTTTGAGAAGCCATCATCCTGGATTACTGGATATCCCCAAAATCCAGTGATAAGGGACAGAAAACACAGAGAGGAAAGGGCAACATGAAGACTGAGGCAAAGACTGCAGTTGTGTAGCCCCAGCCCAGGAATTCTTAGTACAGCAGAAGCTGGAAGAGGAAAACAAAGGATTGTCTCCTAGAACCTTCAGAGGGAATGTGACCCTACTGACAGACCTTACAGATTTCCAGCCTCCAGAATTGTGAGAGAACAAACTTCTGCTATTTTAAGCCATCAAGTTTGTGATAACTTGTTACCACAACCACAAAACAACTAATATGGGCAGGCACTTAGTTTCTACTCAAGACCAGAAGCAAAGCAGATGCTATTTAAAGGGAGAATAGTTATCTACAAAAAGGATCTTGATTATACTCCAAAACACTAGAAGCCTACACTATGATTCTCCTACTGGGGCTTGCAAAAGATACACAGGATAAGGCTAGTTGCCTCAGAGGTGACTGAGAGGAGCAGGACTTCTTCCCTAGACAATAAAGGATCTGGAAAATTTTGAGGTTCACACTCCTCAATCTTCTCTGTGTTTGCCCAAACATCCCCATCCCGTATCTCAGGGATCCACTTGTTTTCCATGCATGCCTTTATCTTACTACATGAGACCAAGTAGTATTGCATATTTAATGATGCACTGACTCCTTTCAGGGTGATTAATTTGCCCAGTACCATAGAGGTGTTAAGTGTCAGAGTTGAGCTGTCAATTCCAGGTGGATTTGAATCCTCAGCACATATACCTTCTATTTCACCAAGTTGCAAAGTCCCTAGAGATCTATGTAACAGGGGAAAGGTGAATGGATATAGAAAATGTGTTTAGCCTCAGATGATCTTCAATCATGTTCGTCCTGTAGGAGGCAGATGTTTTTAAAGCTACCCAGGGCTTGAGATATTTACCCTGCTTGTATATAAGAAAAAATTTTTTAAAATACTTCTGAAGAACTATTTGATTTTCTACTAATGACCTGAGTTGGGCATTCAAGGCTAATAATTTGTCCTTTATCTCTGTTAATGTTCTCTAGGATTTCATAAGTAGCCAGCTCATGGCATGGTCTATATAATCTAAATCACCTGATAAAAAAACTAATGCCACAGTCACACGATCTCCCAGTGCCTTGCCTTTAACCTGCACTCCATCTCATGTAATAGCTGTTGATAGTTTGAGTAATTGTTATTTTATCACATACTGTGTCCTGTATTTCACTCTGGCAAGGAGATTATCTGTGTCCTGTGCCTTCATCAAATATATGAGCAAAATAATTGCACAATCCCATTCTGAGGATCTCTTTTCTAGAACAAAACCTGGTTTCATTTACTGGATCGGTCAAGTTCCCAGCAGCAAACAAATACCACAATCAAAAGAAATAACTAAAGACAATTTAATAAAGGGGCATTTGCAAAAGTATGGGGAAGGTTGTGTTAAACCAACAAGAAATGGTAAAGCCCCTGAGCTAGTAAGAGTGGAATGCTGTTTCCACCTCAAGTCTTGAAGGTACAAGAGGAGGAAGTATTTGCTGGGACTTTGGGAGAGCTGAGGCTATAGTGGAAATCCATCCAGCAGGAGCTAGGGCTTGTGGTGTGGGAATCCAGCCACTGAAAAACAGCAAACAGGAAAGGAGCCAGGGGACTACATGTCCTGACATTACTTCCCTCACACCTTCCAGTCTCCTGCTGATGCCTCCCATTGGACAAACCCAATCAGAAGCTGAAGGAAAAGGGAGCCAGTCAGTTGATAGAACCCAAGCAAGTCAGCCTCACAGGGCACAGAGCAGGGCTCAGAAGACTGGACAATGGATCAGCAGGGAAGGGGAGGAGGGGAAAGAAAATGTCCAGCAAGGTATTTTACTGACCAGATTTGGAAGTCAAGAACACACTCATATAAGAATAACCAATATGTCAAAATCCTCTGTTCTGACACAGTCGTTGATTGGGGTGTGAATCAAGCATGGTGGAACCAGACCGTCTTGCCCTTTATCTCCTGATCTTTCCTTCGATGAGTCTCCGAAGAGGAGGCAAACCCCATGCCACCCACTAAGGCTGAACATGTGTCTCTGTGTGCATCTTTTCCCTATTAAACAAACTTCCAGGTGCTAGGAAGGTACATATGCTTAGGAATCAAACATACCTGGACCTGAATCTCAGCATTGGCATTTACAACCTACATGATACTTGGCAAATTAGTCACTTTGAACATTCGTTACTGAGTCTGTATAACTTGGAATAATAACACCCTAATAAAAATGTTGCAAAAAAATAAAGGAAACAATGGAAAGTTTTTAACAGGGTTTTTCACACATGGTAAACACTCTTTTAAATGTTCATTTTCCATCATAGACCTTTTTCTTGTGTTGCTGTAACCACCACTTAAAGTACGTTTGTAACTCACTTTATGAAACAATGCATTCCAAGTTTCAAATAAGCAGCTTATAAAACAATCTATTTAACCCAACTTTTGAGAAGAGTTTGTATTTAGGTGATACTGTCAAGGAGACTGGATCCTAAAGACTAGTTGATGATATTTTCAGAAATGACAGGCTCACTCTAACTGGTATAAGATTAATTCACTCTGCAAGAAATAAATACATTACTAAGAAAGCCACATAACAAAGAGAAGTAACTCCAAATCTACAAAAATACTGTAAAGACAATGCTCTGGGAGAACATACACAAAACTATTAACCATGGTTAATCTCAGAAACCAGAGTGGGATTGGAGGCTGTGAGCAGGAAAAGTAGACTCACTTATTTCTCTATATCTTTCAATGTTATTTAAATATTTTACAATAAACATGCATGCTCATTCTGCCTAACTTTTTAAAACATTTAAATTTTTCATGTGGTTCAAGTGCAAGGCAAGATGTCAATGTGGTAGACTTATAGACTAAGCAAAATGACTGCCATAAGGAAACATAATAAACTATACATAAAGAAATGATGATATATGGTCCAGTTCCAAGATGGCCAAATAGAAACAGCTCCGGTCTGCAGCTCCCAGCATGATCGACACAGAAGATGGGTGATTTCTGCATTTCCAACTGAGGTACCTGGTTCATCTCACTGGGGCTGGTTAGACAGTGGGTGCAGTGGGTGCAGTCCACAGAGGGCAAGCCAAAGCAGGGTGGGGCATCGCCTCACCCGGGAAGTGCAAGGGGTTGGGGGATTTCCCTTTCCTAGCCTAGGGAAGCCGTGACAGACTGCACCTGGAAAAATTGGACACTCTTGCCCAAATACTGCACTTTTTCCAGTCTTAGCAACTGGCAGACCAGGAGATTCTTTCCCGTGCCTGGCTCAATGAGTCCCATGCCCATGGAGCCTTGCTCACTGCTAGCACAACAGCCTGAGATCGACCTGCGAGGCTGCAGACTGGCAGGGGGAGGGACATCCGCCATTGCTGAGGCTTGAGTAGGTAAACAAAGCAGCCAGGAATCTCAAACTGGGTGGATCCCACCGCAGATCAGCAAGGTCTAGTGCCTCTATAGACTCCGCCTCTGTGGGCAGGGCATAGCTGAACCAAAGGCAGCAGAAATTTCTACAGACTTAAATGTCCCTGTCTGACAGCTCTGAAGAGAGCAGTGGTTCTCCCAGCATGGTATTTGAGCTCTGAGAATGGACAGACTGTCTCCTTAAGTGGATTCCTGAACCCCATGTAGCCTAACTGGGAGACACCCTAACATCACAATTAAAAGAACTAGAGAAGCAAGAGCAAACAAATTCAAAAGCTAGCAGTAGGCAAGAAGTAACTAAGATCAGAGCAGAACTGAAGGAGATAGAGACACAAAAACCCTTCAAAAAAATCAATGAATCCAGGAGCTGGTTTTTTAAAAAGGTGAACAAAATTGATAGACTGCTAACAAGACTAATGAAAAGAGAGAAGAATCAAATAGGCACAATAAAAAATGATAAAGGGGCTATCACCACTGATCCCACAGAAATACAAACTACCATCAGAGAATACTATAAACTAGAATGCAAATAAACTAGAAAATCTAGAAGAAATGGATAAATTTCTGGACACATACACTCTCCCAAGACTAAACCAGGAAGAAGTTAGATCTCTGAATAGACCAATAACAGGCTCTGAAATTGAGGCAATAATAGCCTACCAACGAAAAAAAGTCCAGGACCAGACAGATTCACGGCCGAATTCTACCAGAGGTACAAAAAGGAGCTGGTACCATTCCTTCTGAAACTATTCCAATCAATAGAAAAAGAGGGAATCCTCCCTAACTCATTTTATGAGGCCAGTATCATCCTGATACCAAAGCCTGGCAGAGACACAACAAAACAAGAGAATTTTAGACCAGTATCCCTGATGAACATCATGCAAAAATCCTCAATAAAATAATGGCAAACCAAATCCGTGGCACATCAAAAAACTTATCCATCACCATCAAGTTGGCTTCATCCCCCGGATGCAAGGCTGGTTCAACATATGCGAATCAATAAACGTAATCCATCACATAAACAGAACCAACGACAAAAACCACATGATTATCTCAATAGATGCAGAAAAGGCCTTTAACAAAATCCAATAGCCTTCATGCTAAAAACTCTCAATAAACTAGGTATTGATGGAACGTATCTCAAAATAATAAGAGCTATTTATGACAAACCCACAGCCAACATCACAATGAATGGACAAAATCTGGAAGCATTTTCTTTGAAAATAGGCACAAGACAAGGATGCCCTCTCTCACCACTCCTATTCAACATAGTGTTGGAAATTCTTGCCAGGGCAGTCAGGCAAGAGAAAGAAATAAAGGGTATTCAATTAGGAAAAGAAGTCAAATTGTCCCTGTTTGCAGATGACATGATTGTATATTTAGAAAAACCCGTCTCAGCCCAAAATCTCCTTAAGCTGATAAGCAACTTCAGCAAACTCTCAGGATACAAGATCAATGTGCAAAACTCACAAGCATTCCTATACACCAATAACAGACAAACGGTCAAATCATGAGTGAACTCCCATTCACAATTGCTACAAAGTGAACAAAATACTTAGGAATAAAACTTACAAGGGATGTGAAGGACCTCCTCAAGGAGAACTACAAAACATTGCTCAATGAAATAAAAGAGGACACAAACAAAATGGAAGAACATTCCGTGCTCATGGACAGGAAGAATCAGTATTGTGAAAATGGCCATACTGCCCAAGGTAATTTATAGATTCAATGCCATCCCCATCAATCTACCAATGACTTTCTCCACAGAATTGGAAAAAATTACGTTAAAGTGCATATGGAACCAAAAAGCCCACATAGCCAAGACAATCCTAAGCAAAAAGAACAAAGCTGGAGGCATTGTGCTCCCTGACTTCAAACTATACTACAAGGCTACAGTAACCAAAACAGCATGGTACTGGTACCAAAACAGAGATATAGAACAATGGAACAGAACAGAGGCCTCAGAAATAACACCACACATCTACAACCATCTGATCTTTGACAAACCTGACAAAAACAAGAAACTGGGAAAGGAGTCCCTATTTAATAAATGGTGCTGGGAAAACTGGCTAACCACGTGTAGAAAGCTGAAACTGGATCCCTTCCTTACACCATACGCAAAAATTAATTCAAGATGGATTAAAGACTTAAATGTTAGACCTAAAGCCATAAAAACCACACAAGAAAACTTAGGCAATACCATTTAGGACATAGGCATGGGCAAAGACTTCATGACTAAAATACCAAAAGCAATGGTAACAAAAGCCAAAATAGAGAAATGAGATCTAATTAAACTAAAGAACTTCTGCACAGCAAAAGAAACTATCATCAGAGTGAACAAGAAACCTACAGAATGGAAGAAAATTTTTGCAATCTACCCATCTGACAAAGGGCTAATATCCAGAATCTACAAAGAGCTTAAACAAATTTACAAGAAAAAATCAACCCTATCAAAAAGTGGGTGAAGGATATGAACAGACACTTTTCAAAAGAAGATATTTATGCAGCCAAGAGACACATGAAAAATGCCCCCTATCACTGGCCATCAGAGAAATGCAAATCAAAACCACAATGAGATACCATCTCACACCAGTTAGAATGGCAATCATTAAAAAGTCAGGAAACAACAGATGCTGGAGAGGATGTGGAGAAATAGGAACACTTTTACACTGTTGATGGGAGTGTAAATTAGTTCAACCATTGTGGAAGACAGTGTGGTGATTCCTCAAAGATCTAGAACTAGAAATACCATTTGACCCAGCAATCCCCTTACTGGGTATATATCCAAAGGATTATAAATCACGATACTGTAAAGACATTTGCACATGTATGTTTACTGCAGCACTATTCACAATAGCAAAGACTTGGAACCAACCCAAATGTCCATCAGTGATAGACTGGATTAAGAAAATGTGGCACGTATACACCATGGAATACTATGCAGCCATAAAAAAGCATGATTTCATGTCCTTTGCAGGGAAATGAAGCTGAAAACCATTTTCAGCAAACTACGACAAAGACAGAAAACCAAACACCACGATTTCACTCATAGGTAGGAATTGAACAGTGAGTACACTTGGACACAGGGCAGGGAACATCATACACCAGGGCCTGTCAGGGGGTGGAGGGCTAGGAGAGGGATAGCATTAGGAGAAATACCTCATGTAAATGGTGAATCGATGGATGCAGCAAACCAACATGGCACATATATATCTATGTAACAAACCTGCACGTTGTGCACATGTACCCTAGAACTTAAAATATAATTTTAAAAAAAGATATATAATAAATAAGATTATATATGGCTCATTTATTTACCAAAGGGGAAAAGTATTTTAATGATTTTGCATATATTATGTAAGCTAATGCTGCCAGCCATTGTATCACACTGAGTTCCAGGAGGCTGTGTCTGTTTATTCTTATTCATCTTGAACAGCTAATCTAGTAAATGTTACATGCTCAGGTTACTACTGTATGAATAATGCATGTTTTAAAGTTAAGAGACAGAGCGGTATGTTGAAAACAATTAAATCAATTGTGAACATTTCACAAGTCTGCTGAGTCTCAGTCCCGTCATCAATAAAATGGGAGAGCTCATAATACTAGTAGTTCTAAGATTATGATTTACAATAAGCTTATGAGTGCCTACAGTTTTGAGAACTGATATTGAGTCTCCAATTCTTCCTTATACCAAGTAAGCATTTTGAAAACTATCATCCATTGTCACTATTTTTTAAATAAAAGTTTATTTTAACACACAAAAAGAGATAATTCACAATAAAAACAGTCCTTTCTCAGAAAAAAAAATTGACAAATTTACACTGGTGTATGCACATACACACACACAGATGCATGCAATATTGTATAATAAATTTAACAAAGATTCAGATTTTGAATCAGAGGACTAAATGAACTCTAGAGTCTCTCCATATCTAAGATTTTTGTAAAACATTTTTAATTTTTTAAATTTCCTTAATGTTTTGATTTTCTAACTAAAAAAATACGTGCTTGTTAAAAAAAAAAAAAATCCAAACAAGACTGATATGTATGAAGTAGGAAGTAAATGCCTACCGCAACTCCCTCTCCACTCCCACTCCCCAAGTTTACCACAATTAAATTGAGGTACATACCTTCTAGGCTATTTTCCATGAAAATATAGACATACATATACGGTTCATAGCTTTGTTTTTAAAGAAATAGAACTTAATCTAAACTGCCTATCAGTTTTCAAAGTAGACAGCTAAATACGTTGTAATGGTCAACTGAATTGAATGTCATTAACATTTAGGGAAAATAATTTGGGAACTCAGTTGAGGCAAGCATCTCTTTGTCTTACACTCATTGTATTTGGGCATGAGGCTTGAGTTTGCAAGTTTTCCTGATCTCACTAGGCAATTCATTCCTATGTGCTGTGCATAAGATCCCCAGAATGGCTGCCAAAAAAGAGAAAATAAAAAGCTGGTAGTGTCCAGAGTCAAGAAATCAGCTAGATATTTGAAACAGAACTGAAAGGGGTCAGTCAAGTCATGCTCTGGGGAGAGCTAGAAGTCCAAGGAAAGAAACCAGGGTTTTGAAATGGGGTAATGTCCCCCCATCAGCGAGCCCGACACCTATGGCTGTGTTTGGGGGCACAGCCTTAGTGAACAAGAACACCTTTAGTTTCTGGAAGCTCATTATCATCTACGAACTCTCTAAAAGCAGAGCTGGAAAGCACCTGGAAAGACCAAAGAGCCCTCTGGGAGGCCGAAGCTACAGCTCCATAATGTCATTACATGAGGTCTTTTCCTATGTGAAAAAAAAATTATGAAAACAAATCTAAAAGGTTTTGAACCACTGAGTTAGGAGTCCAGCTTTGGTTGCAAACACTGGCCAACTTTTCATGTATTCAGACGAATAGAAGACAAAGTAAAAGCTATTGGCTTGAATTGGAACATAAATGATCCCTATTAACTCTCACCATTTATTCAAAGTTAGCAAATGAGTCCGTACTTCAACTGGGTTCAAACAGCTTCAAGGTATATAGTTCATTTCTTCATTCTTTAAATATGACAAATGTTGATATTGAATGCGCAATAAATGAGAAAGGAAAAAAGAACCAGTCACGTGGTATGCATTAGGGCAAATATATTCTTCTATGTGCAAGTAATTTCCTCATCTACGTAAGTAATGGTAAATACCTGGCCCGCATGACACTGTCATCATCTTACAGATGGCAGTCATCAGTAGGAGTCACACAGAACTTTAATCTGTTCAGTCAAATATAGCCTATGTCCTTCCCAATCCAATGCTCCAAGCAGCCACTGTTAGGCAGAGCTGGCACCGTATGTTAAACTTACTTGCCGTACCTGGACTCATCTCCAAGATCCCTCCTAGATCTAGCCTACTGGTATTCTGTAAGAATAAACCATCAAGAAGAGGAAAAACAGTATCCTGGAGATAAAAAGTGTCTCTATCAATGTTTAATCACAGGTCATCATTAACAGAGAAAAGGACCTAATGTTGCCTTCCCTGCAGTCTTACTGTGCCTGATCTACTTGTCTTTCTTGTTATGGTACACCATGGAAGTCCTTTCTTATCTTCAGCTTTGCATTACCTAATGAATTCTTCATACAGTTCGAATTCTTCTCTTCCATTCTTTTTTACAGGTGATCTATGGTCTCCCTGAATCTGCTCCCAACCATCCAGAGAGTTTGCTAAACTTCAGGTTTGAAAGTGTGAAGCAAATGCAGCACCCACAGAAGGGGTGGTGTAGACTTCAGTAGCAACAGCATCCCAAGCATGGGGTGGGGGTCACCATATCAAAAATACCACAACCCTGGGAAAGCCCAAGCCTTCTTGTAAACCACAATAGAAAGCAACACTTCCTACATGTATTCCTTGAATCTGGGAATACAGTTCTTCAGTCAGACATGTATGGTCACTCACTTGGCAAACTTTCAAATATTATGCAGAGTTCTTTACTAAGTGATTGTTCAACACTTTACACTTTAACACTAATTCGGATTATGAATTACAAAGAGGAGGGCTAGATTGTATGGCATTTCTTAAACTCATTTACTCTTAACCCCAGAGCCTTTGAATCTTTGTGTCAAGAGGCTTATTTATTTATTTATATTTTTTTGAGGCAGGGTCTCACTCTTACTGTCCAGGCTAGAGTGCAGTGGCACAGTCACAGCTCACTCCAGCCTCGACTTCCCAGGCTCAGGTGATTCTCCCACCTCAGCCTCCCCAGTAGCTGGGACTACAGGGGCACAAGCCACCAGGCCTGGCTAACTTTTTGTATTTTAAGTAAAAACCTGTTTTGTCATGTTGCCCAGGCTGGAGTTGAACTCTTGGGTTCAAGTGATCCACCTGCCTCAGCCTCCCAAAGCACAGAGATTACAGGTGTAAGCCACTGTGCCCAGCCTATCAAGACCCATTTTATGAGACTAGGGTTTCACAGAACACACTGGGAAACAAAGCCCTGGCAGCTACCTCATTTAACGGATGCAGTATTAGTCTCCCCCAGGCAGTTTATTGACAGAACTGGGACAAGAATCCAGGTAGTTTAGAAGAGATTTGTTCCTATTTTAATGCCAGAGCTCAACACTGTGCCTAAAACTAGGCAAAAGGTTAATTCCAACACATATGTGAAAGTGATTCTCTCCTTCTTCTATGGGACTTGCTCTATGAAGTTCAGCAGTGACTTTTAATATTACCAGTGGATGCTAGAGCTTAAAATAACCTTAGAAGACACCTGCTCTGCCTCCCTTGTTTTAGAGGTAAAGACACCTCAGAGAGGTTATCATACCTGGCCAAAAAATCACATAATAGAGTTAGAACTACACCTAAGTCAGCTGATACCTAGTTTCAAGTATGGAACCCAATATATTGCAGTGACTAACCCTCAGAATGCATAAGATAGGAAAGGTGCTTACTGAAGTCAAGATAAACCCTTTACTATTGAAAGCTTATAAAAGTATACATATTGTAAGTTTCATATATTTGCGTGTGTGTGTGTGTGTGTGTGTGTGTGTGTTTTCTAACTCCTGAAGGGGCTGAGAGGCATAGGAGCTAGAGAAGTAACAAGAGTATAATTATAAACAGCTAAAAGATGCAAAAGAAAGTCTTCTGCAAGAGTGAAAGAAAACAACAGTCAGGGTATTCAAAAGAAACCCTAGCTTCTTGCTATCAGCAGTCAGCGGTTCTCCGTTGTGGCTGCACATAAGAATCCCCTGGAGATCTTCTCAAAAACGCCTATGCTTGGACTCACCCCAAGAGACTCTGTTTCACCAGGCCTAGGGTGGGGCTTGGACATGGGCAGAAGCCCTACAGGTGATTTCACTGTTCTGCCAGAGGTGAGAACTGCACAGAACTGAACCAAGGGAATCCAAGGTAGATTATCTTCACTCCTACATCATCCAGCCTCTGGATCTTCAGGCAAAATGGCCAGCCGAAAGGTTTTCCAGACGTTTGTTCATGGCTGATGCTTGCTCACAGCCTCGCCCTAAACATGGAGCCAGAGCCAACAATTCTCAGCTTCCTTCTGGGCTTCTAGCTACTCCCGGCTGCCTTGCTGGCCTCTGCCTCCCTTTAGCACTTGTTGTCAATCCAAAAACCTGGGGAAGGCTAAAGTGAACTCCTTCTATTTGTTTATGTGGCAGTGAACTCAGAGTCTATGCCGAAAAAATGTTCTTGGCCTTTGACAAAGCCGCCTTGGAGATGCCTCTGTCTGTTTTAAATAGGCCACAAACGAGCCCAGGAACCAGTGCCCTCTGCTGGGAGCCAATCTGCTGAATAAGCCCATATTAGCAGAAAGAGATGGGGTGACTCCAATGCAAGGATGTTTTTGTCATTTATTGTATCATTTAGCTTCAGAGGAATGCAGAACTTTAAAGGCAGGAGCTTGGATTTGACTATGGAGAACAGGTCAAATGGAGATTAATTTGTGTGATTGATATTTTCAGTTTTCAGGAATTCTTGACATACGATGATGAGGTCCTGAAGTATGGAAAGGCATCAAGGGTTTGTGACATTTATTTTTAAAGAAAAGTTCTCATTATTAGGAGGCTAATGTATTACTCACTTTTAAAAGCCTTGGAAGAGGGTTGAGGACTGGATCTTGGAGACCTCAGAAAGGTATCCATACAGCAACAAAAAGAAAAACAGTCTCGGTTTTATATATAAAAAGAAGAGAAAAATAAAATAATCTTTCCAAAAGTACATAAATTCAAATCTAGATGTCTCATCTACTCTGTGATGGAAAGCAGCAGCAAGGTTGACTGTCGAAGAAATTATCGATAAAGGAAGGTAAGAGCGGTGGGCAAGGAGACTCAGAGCTACCATGGGAACAGATGGAAAGTGTAAAATTATTGTTTTTACTGAGGAAAGCTTGCTATGTTCCGGGAGCTGTAGAAAACACAAGCTCTGTGCCATTATGAGATCTGCCATCTACATAAAGAGACAAAAGAAAGGCGAGTGTTAAATAGCAAAACGTGTGTAAGTCCCAATGCCAAATACAGAAGATATTTCATAACTGAGTGAAAGGTAGGCTCAGAGACTAACATGAGGGGGCTCCAGACATAGAAGAGCATTCATTCTTCTGGCTAAAGTAACTGGAGAAGAATCCATAAAGGTGGGGGCCAAGGAGCCAGATTTTAAAGAAGAAAATGAGCATCAGGAGGTAGGGAGAGCACCTAGGGAGGAGGTGGGGAAGAGGGGCACGGCTTGCACCCGTCTGGAGGATTGAGCAAACATGAAGAACACACAGGAAGTTTTTGCTCTGCATTTTCCTTTTCCAAGGAGCATGGGAACATCTAGCCTATATCAAGTTATTCAGGGGAAGACTCACCATGAAGCAAACTGGGGGAGAAAGAGGAAAGTGAAGAAAATTTACACTTATTGACCACTTCCTTAAGCTCGCCATATGCTAGACATTTTAAATGTATAACCATTTAGTCCTTAAAATAAAAATACCAAAATCAATAGCCCTACATAGGTTATTGCTCTCAATTTACAGAAAAGGAAACAGATCTAGAGAAGTTAAGCACTTTGCTTGTGGTCACAGAGCAAGTAAGTAGAAATACTAGGAAGCCGTGGAGGTGTTGAGTGTGACCGAAGGCAAAAATGCAGACAGGCCTGGACATTCCTTAGAGGTCTGTGTTATTCCAATGTCCTCCAGCTTTCCCCTATGAGAGCTTTTCTTTCCTGGACCCACAATTACATGACATCATAGTATTTCAGAGCTAAAGGTGTCCTCAGAGAAGTGCCAGGCGTACCAGCTCCTACTTGTAAACCCCAGCAGTTTAGGAGGCCAAGACAGGCAGATGACTTGGGGCCAGAAGTTGGAGACCAGCCTGGGAAACACAGTAAAACCCCATCTCTACAAAAAATTTTTAAAATTAGCAGGCATGGTGATGCACACCTGTAGCCTCTGCAACTTGGGAGGCTGAGGTGGGAGAATCACTTGAGCCCATTAGGCCAAGGCTTCAGTGAGCTATGATCATCCCACTGCACTGTAGCCTGGGGAATACAGCAAGACCCCGTATCTTTAAAAAAAAAAAAAAATGTCCAAACCCCTTCTTTGACTGGCAAGAACACAGGAGCGCTCAGAGAGATGAGCCTGTGTGTGTGCCAAGGGTCATGCAGTCAGCAAAGGGCAGCGCTCAGATTCCAGCCTTCATCCATGCTCCGTATGTATGAGCCAGCCCTGTGAGTGACTGGGTAAGGAGGATGGGCGGTGATGTGTGTTGGCTTTGGACGCTTGTAGAAGGCATTCGGCTTCCTGTCAGTTGTCTGCATCACCCCTTGACAGAGACACAGGAGTGTCTGCCAATCTCAAATCCTAACGAATCCCTGCTATCTTTGGCTTTTGAAAAAGTGTGGTTCAGGATGGCAGAGGATGCCTTTTGCTCATGTGGCTCTTCTCTACCCTGAGCCAAAGGATTCACTGAAAAACAGAGTGGGCCAGAGACTCACAGCTCTTCACCCTCACACCCATCTCAGGCCACCGGGAGAAGAGCCAAGTAGATGGATCCCTAGCAACTGCAAGCATTTGTCTAAAGATTGCAATCTAAAGATTGCAAACAAAATATTGTCAAGAAATAAGGCTCGTTATAGGTAGGTTTACTGAGGGCAAATTGACCACGGATAAATGGTGGCTGCGTTCTTGAGTTTCCAGCTTCTAAACACAGATCCTAAGAAGTAGGTCAAAGGTCAGTTGGAAGGTCAGTACAGAGATCATGTCTTCATCATTGGTGTCTTTGGTCATTGAATAGAGAGTCAACAGATCAGCCCTCACCCTAGGAGAGTGGGGATGCAGTTTCTGTTGGAGAGAAAGCTACTGATGGTTCTTGAAGCCAAGTAGACTAGGAAATAGTGTATGGGCTACTTTTCTTTAGCCCAAAGGCCAGTCACCACCAAATATTACTCTCAGGGACTTGGCCTGAAATGCTGCCATAGTTGGCAAAAACTACTCTAAGTGTCTATCAATTCCCTCCCAACACACACACACACACAAAATGAGGAAAGACTGTGCATGCTACATTGAAATAATTGAAGCCTTTCTTGATCCAGTAATCTTGAACTACTAAAAACTTTATCATTTCTGTTAAATTAGAATGACCATGTAGACAGTTTTATTTGAACCAAATCTTAGACTTTAAAACTACTCCAGTGCAGTTTTTTCTTTTCCTTTGGGGACTTATTCTATCGACTTCTGGGCAGTTTTACAAGGCTTCTACCAGCTAAATGAAGAAGATGATTTCATCTACCTGCCAGCCATCTCCACTAACAGCAAGTGCATAAACAGAATACTACATTAAAGCCAAGAGCTTCTCCCCTCCTCTTTTAAATTTAGAAATGAGACCAGATCAGCCAAAAAAATAAAGAACTACCAGTCAAATGTTCTACTTTCAGCTCTGCCCCAACTTAGGGTTTCCTTATATTACATTGCAAGTATCTAGTAAATTGAGTAATATAGAAAAAGTCTAGATCAGGGCTCCCAACTGGGATAGTGAAGTGAAGCGATGAATGGAAAACCTTTTCCTAGTCACTAACTTCTGTGACACATTACCCACAAAATATACAGGTATTTTCAATGAGAACAAATGTGTAATTCAATGGCACTGACCGATTCCCACCCCTTCGGTTGAACTACATCACTGAGGACTGGGTGAGAGTGGCCAAAGCTAATGAGAACAAAGAATATCACTTTCTTATAAAATGAAGAGGAGCTCCTTGGCCTTTGTCATTCAACTAAAATCTCATTCTCAACTTTCTCTAGAATTTTCAAAATATAATTTTTAAGTATGGTCCCAGATTATCTGGATAACTACCTTTGTCTTTCACTTCTGTCTCAGTAGATCAATTCTTCCTGAAATGTTCTGCAAATCTCAGTCTTCTTGGATTTCAGTTTCAATATCTCTCAGTGAGGAAACTTTATACCTAACTACAACTTAGTACTAAGATGGAGACCATCTAATACAATATTGTACTTTACTTAAGACTGGCTTCTCAAAGCGTAGTGCATGATGGTGGAATTGGTTGTTCTCAAAATCACCAAATAAACAGTACCTGAGATAATCCATTTTAGTCAAGCATTTGGAGGAAAATATACCTTTGTATGAAAATAATTACAAATATACAGAGTATGGTATAGAAGAGAAGCAAAATATCTGAGTGTCAAGACAAAAATGAAGATTACAAAGAAATTTTTGATTGGCCAATTTGAAGCTATGTACCAGACCACCATGGGTTGCATGCTCACTGTTGTCTGTGGGAGACAGACCACTCAGGGAAGGGGGACATGTCTCCTCTCTTCTGCCATGTATAGTACTCTAATGGAGAAATCTGAGAAATACTGACATCATTTTTTTAGAGTAAGGAAAATGGTTGCTTCATGAAAGCCCTGGAGCCATGTTTCCTCAAGAGTGCTCCACTTACCACTAGTTATACAGAAACGATTTTAGGAAATACATGTAATTAGCACTTCATATTTTAATGTATTTGAATATTTTTTCTCTGTTTATGGCAAGTTATGCACATGTTCCTCATTTTAAAATTTGTCTTTAACTTAAATGAGCTGAGCAAAAAGAAAAAGATTAAATAATATGACACATGGTAAAAGATACAATAAAATCGTGAAGGTGGTATGTGAATGGATGAATTTAAACAAATGCTATAGTAATTTTATATTTAAATATACATTTATAAAATAATTTACAATATTATAAAATATTATATACCTACCTTTATAATATTCCTCTACTTAATAACATTAAGAAATGCCATACTGTGTCAGTCCCATGACCTAATTAATAGATCTAAAAATAGCTCCAAATATTTTCTCATAAATTTATTGAGCATCTACTATGTACTATGGAGAGAGACCTTATCTAGAGACCTTAAAGGAGCTACAAATACAATGAGAAAAAAGACTCATGCCAAACTTGTGCAATCAAGGTCATCATTTTGATGATGGCAAGACTCAAAAGGTTCTAAGAGAGACCAGATGCAGTAACAAATAAGTGTGCTAAACTGGGGGCCAAAGAAGGCATTACAGAGTAGGTGACACTGGAGTTTAAAGCTTAAAAAGCAATGTAAGTTTACAGAGAGCAGTACATTCAAAGGCGTAGCTGCCTTTCATAAAAGCAATGACAAAAGTTAATGAATAAAACTTAAACATATGTAGATTGTTTTTAACAGTTTCTGACTTTAGTTCCAGAATGGATTACCCTATTTCTAGTTCTTTCCCAGTCCAAAAAATGGTCATAGCTGTCATTTTTAAGGAAGAAGTTTTAGGAGAGTGGGTAGTTTCCTTTCTTGTATATGCAGCCTCTTTGTAACATATTCAGGGCATGTCTGGTGTCTTCGGATGTACCTTTTGCTGAAAGGAACTAAAGTTTATGAGAATAAAGAGCCTTGAACAGGACAGACCATCAGCACACCTTGAGTCACATCCCCTCTCTTCTCACAGAATACCTCCCTCCCCTGGGTTCTTTACTCATCCAAATGCCATTCCTTTTTTAAGAGGACATCTGAGCCCTAATTTTAAAATATTTTAAACTTATCCAATCCTGGTTCATAACTCTGTTTCCTGAAAACCTGAAGGACATTCTCATCTAGTTATCTAGTGATTTCAAGGCAGTAAGACTCAAACTCTGTACCGAATTATAAGCCAGTGAAGTTCAGGGACCAACATACGACATAGAATTTCTCACAGATTTCAATGCCATGCTGAACTTCATTTATTTTGGAGTTTGAGATGCTATAACTCAAACAAGAAAGCTGGTCAAAAAGAAAGATGTGAATCCTAGCACTTTGGGAGGCTGAGGCAGGATGATTGCTTGAGTCAGGAGTTCAAGACCAGCCTGGTCAACAAAGTGAGACCCTGTAGGAAGAGAAGAGAAGAGAAGAGAAGAGAAGAGAAGAGAAGAGAAGAGAAGAGAAGAGAAAGAAGA
Source organism: Papio anubis (assembly GCF_008728515.1). Classification (NCBI taxonomy): domain Eukaryota; kingdom Metazoa; phylum Chordata; class Mammalia; order Primates; family Cercopithecidae; genus Papio; species Papio anubis. Next base: position 148,245,757 of record NC_044982.1, read on the forward strand.
GAAAGAAAGAAAGAAAGATTTTAAAAGAGAAAAAGAAGGATGTAAGATGACTAAAGTTGAGTAAAACACCTCTTTGGGGAAGATTTGAACTTCTATACACAGTCAACCCACAAACCTCCCGCTATATCTATTACCAAAATAAAAGGGTAGGACACCTGCTCTTTCTCCACTACCATTACCACCACATAATAATATGCATGTCCTCTTAATTTCCTCCCTCCTACTGCTTAAAGGTACCTTGATGCTTTCAGACACAAACAAAATTAGCATTCAATACATCAAGGCTATAGAAAGATGTAGAAGTCAACTCTTAGAGAGCTTATCATTTATTAGTTGAGACAAGAATGTACATAACTACAATACAAGACAGAAAATAAGTCTAAACAAGAAATCCACAGGCATGTGGACAAAATAAACCATTAGTTCTAAACAAACAGCCATCAAAATGTTGAGGAAGGTAGAACAATTGAAGCTAGAACCTTCCTATAGACTGAACCTTCTACAGATGACTATGTCACCAGGTATCCAAACCCAAACTTGGACAGGGCAGCAAATGCTACTTACAGAATATTAATTATAAACTGATCTGATGTAATTTCTCATTGTGTGACAGTCACTCATTCACCAAAACATATCTGGTCAGCATTTTGGGGGTCTGAAGTATCCTATCTGTAGTTCTATAAGTCAATACATTGACAAGAAACTCTAGGGAAGAGATCGCCAGACCTATTCTTGGCAGGAAGGTTTTCCTTTAGACGTGATCTGTGATAACTTTTTTTTTTTTTTTTTTTTTTTTTTTTTTTTTTGAGACGGAGTCTCCCTCTGTCGCTCAGGCTGGAGTGCAGTGGCCGGATCTCAGCTCACTGTAAGCTCCACCTCCCGGGTTTATGCCATTCTCCTGCCTCAGCCTCCCCAGTAGCTGGGACTACAGGTGCCCACCACCACCCCCCGCTAGTTTTTTGTATTTTTTAGTAGAGACGGGGTTTCACTGTGTTAGCTGGGATGTGATAACTCTTTTACCCACAACGAAGTGCATCCAGGGAGTACATTCTTGGTTCTCACTAAAGATTTGGTGAATACAAAAAAGGTTAAAGGATGGAAGACTCCATAATGAACTCTTCTTTAGAAACAACTTGGAATAGAATGAATTCTGTTTCCAAGGACCCTTGGGAAAATTTCCTTTGCATGAACTCCAAGAGTTGGAGAAATCAAGTGGATTTGAATACTGTCCTTCCCACGTCTGGGGACTCAAAACTGCCTCCTTCTTCCCCAAAATCTCTTTTGTTATTGAAGAGGCAGACACCAGAATTTCATATATCTACATTCCTTTCCTTTCGAATATCAGAAATGGCTAATGACATGGCGATAATAGGACCTCTGATGACTTAGCCCCATTTGCATCACAATTCTCCCAGGATAGACCTCCTTTCCAGAAATGGGCCTTAAGGAAATTCCAAATATATGTGGGCCTGTAAATCTGAGTTATTGACCTGGCATGCAACTCCATCTGCCACCTACTATAACTCAATGCCAAGCATCTCACAAATTGAAAACTCATTAGGACGTCTCCAGACGTCTTTGCTCTCCTCATATAAAAGGTGGCAGAAAATATTCTCAATTGGCAACCCTTATGCCCATCACAACCCCAGCTGCTATAACTACACGCATGAATATCTTTGTAAAACTGATCCAAGGAGCAGCTAGAAATACCGTTTTGGACAGTCATCTGAGTCTGCCTTACTGTCTTGCTCACTTGCCAGCTCTTCATCATCCTTAGCGTCCCCGCCCAGAACTGAGCACAGTGCCTGACACATAGCAGGTGCTCAGAAATAGAAATGACTGAGAAATAATTCTACTAATTGTTTATCTGATCTATTTTCCCAAACTCAGTTTAGTTTAACCCCAATATCAAAAAGTTACCTAAGTTTATTTGGTTCAGATCAAATCATAGATGGGACAAAGTTGAACATGATGCCCAATTATAATCAATACAAGTGGAAGGCAGTGAATGTCTCTAGAGTTGGCTGTTGTAGCATTGTATGAACCCACCTAATATACTCCATAGCTCAATAGCATTTGTGTATACACAAATAATGGATACTCATTCCATAGTTATATATACACAACTATTATTTGTGTATATACAAATTGTTGAATTCTTACCTTAGGTCCTCAAAACTTGGCATTAGAACTTGATTTATCTGGCTTAATATGGCTACTGACAATTTCATTATGTATTTATTTCAAGGACTGTGTACCACATCTGGAAACTGTGTGACCAAACAGGTCTAGTAGATATGAGGGATGGGAGAATTGAAGAATAGAAAGTAGCCCTGCTATGCCAGTGAAGTTGGTATAATGTGTGCTCTGTCTTCCAATGTGAACAGAATTTCTGTAACTGTGGTGTTTTTATTCTAATTTCTTTCTATAGCTATCTAACAGTTATTCCTCTCTGAAGTGAACAAATGTACTTTTAAAAAAAAAAAAATGCAATACCAAAGCTTACCAGACAACTATCATATTCCTGACATTGACCTATATGTTTAACATTCATTCACTTACACAACTTCTCAACAGTCTTTTCAAGTAAGTAATATTTTCCCCATTTTATAGACTAAGAAAGTGAGGCTCAGAGATTAAGAAACTTACCAAATGTCACAGAATTCACTAACAGATGAGGGATTCAAACAATTCTTTGATTCCTATCCATGCCCATCACATTACCTTTTAACTGACTTTTAAAGAAAATAAAAATGGTGCTTGTTGTAGCCACCACCAACAGGTTGAAATAACCTTCAAAAGAAAAATTGAAAACGTAAGCTCTTCTTCACAATAGAACAGTAGTGTTAGTGACAGCAGAATGGAGAGCCTGAAACGAATGAGTACCCTTATTTTCAAGACCAGAGAAGAAAGACTGAGAATGAGCTATATTCTGGAGGTATGGATGTGCAACAAAGAAAGCAAGCTTACTTCCAGTATTACTTATTCCATCCTCTCTACACTTTTATCGTACCTCTGAACATCAAGATGTTTACCCTAGACCTCGCATCCATGGTTCTTACAAGAAATCAATTTATTGTCAACAAATATAATTAATGGTAGTTACTTCCTCCAAAAAGATACACATAATGCACATTCTTGAGGTCCCTGGTATTATCCACCTTCCTATATTTCAAGACTAACAAGAGTCTTTTAACAACTTCTCCCAGAGACACTGCCAGAAAACAGCTTGTTTCTGGGCCTGGCCTGGCCAACCCATATAGGTTAGTTGTTTTCAACCCCAGAAACACATGAGAATGACCTGAATAATTGTTTTAAATACTCATTTCCTGGGCCTCATTCCCAGAGGTTCTGATCCAGTTGACCTGAGGTGGGTTTTGGCCACTGGCATTTTTTCATTCTGTCCAGGTTGTTTCCATGTGCAGCCAGGATTGGGAATCACTGGCTGTCGCACCCTGCCCCACCCCTGCCACTGGCATACATACTCCCATCATCTAATATCCCAAACTGCTGGAAAATGCTAGAGATTGATGATGGGCCAATTACCACCTCTTCTTGAACATTCTCCTTTTCTCCTCTTTTACTTCCCACATCTCTTTCTTTTGCTAAAATGCTTCACTCAAAAACTGCACTCAAAAATTCTCATGGGCAAGTAGTTCAGACAGGAAAGAAATACCCTACTTACCTGCCCCGCATATATTCCCACTTTTGCCTATATTTATACTATAATACTTTGAGATAGCTAATGGGAAGATTAAGCTCCCAAGAATCCTTGAAGAAAATATCCAAATAGTTTGGAGACTTGCTTGCTTGTTCCATAGACTTAATTTCCTGCAGAGACAATAGGGTAGTTGTGAACTTTCATTTAGGGAGGAATGTGACAATGCCAGATTGCCTTAGCCTCTCAGAGGGCCATAATGCCAGGCTCCTGGGAGTATCCAAAAGCAGAGAAAGAGACATCACAATCATCAAGTCACCATCCTTGTATGTATGTGCGGTCTGATAGTCACTGTGCTGTGTGATAGGATCCATAGAGTCTGCATGAGCTAGAGCCACCACATAAAGAAACTTCAGGATCTAAATGAAAATTCCACTTATAAATATGAGAAGATCTGTGACAGCATATTATAAAACCCTAATTAATGGAGGAGAGAAAGGAAGGAATTATATATAGACAAATTTTGATCCCAACACTTCAGGCTGTCTTTCTCATTGAATCATTACACTTACACAACTATTTCCATTTCAAAGATGAAGGAACTAAGGCTCAGAAAAGTTAGCCTGCATCAATAAGCACTTGGGTAGAAAACCCACATTCAAATCCTGACAGCCTTACCACCTATAAGCCATGTGATCTTGGATAAGTTTTTTTTCTGAGTTTCTGTTTCCCTACCTGTAAAATGTAAAGGTGATAAGATCTCCTATTCAGTTGAAGTGAAAATTAAGTAAAAATATAAATGTAGTGTGGCAATAAAAACTCATTAAATAATCCCTGTCTAAAAGGTTGTAGTAACTGGAATTTATGCAAGATAGCATAACAAGGGTCACAGCCAAGCAATAAACTCAGGTCTGTGAGACTCCATTCCCTTTCTACAACACAAGACATTGAAGACCAAAACAATTCAAAGGAAAACATGATGAGGTACATTGAGAAATTCAGGGAATACTCCAAAGCTGAAGAGGTAAGAAGTCAGCTAAGCATCAAAAAAAGAATTTAGGTAAGTAAGACTTTTATGTTCTTCACTTTGGGGGCTGGGCTAATCCCAGAAATATCCCTTTAACATCAGAAATTATATTCAATTGCTCTTTTGATAGACAGCTACAAACTTTAGCATGATGTTAAGCAGTTATGACAAAGAGCAGAGAACAAAAAATTAGGATGGTAAAATCACCAATCCCTAGTCCAAATCCCTCTGCTAAATCTATTAACACAACAGTCATTTGTTCTTCAAGTTCTGGTTACTCTGGGCCAGGCCTCGCAAAAGGCGAGGCGTGGCCACACTTCTAAGGTCAGACGCAGACAGACCAGAGCCCCTGGAAACTCTTGACATCTGTGAAGTCTGAGTCAAAGGGCACATCTCAGAGTGTGCCTGCTCTTGCAGCTACCTTCCAAGGTGCCTGAACCACTCCTCTTAATGAACTCCACATGCTGCCAGTTATTTATAGCATCACCCTAGTGTGTGTTTTGTTAAAGCCTCTAGATCATATTTCTGAGCTTTGTAAGTCAATTTCCTACCATTGGCCCATGAAATTTTGCCTCCCTTTCCTCCTCCTCCACATTCTTGGAAATCCATGGCTAACTATACAAACAAATGTACAGGCTTATCAAAATATTTTGAAGTCATTATTTGCCCTCTTTTTCTTATGAATCCTTAAGTGCGAATTTCTAGAGCATCATCTTCCTGGAAATTTACATCTGACAGGGCAATTCAACAGAAGAGTAATTCAGCTGAAAGAGCAGAAAAGGAAGATTCTAAGGAGACGGGCAAGATGGCCAGCTAACTTAGCTCTTACATGAATGGAAACTAAGCCAGAAAAAAATGCAGCAGGAAAGCAAAAAAAAAAAAAAAAAAAAAATCTTTAGACAAAAGAACAACAACAAAAAGAAGCAGAGGCCAAAGAGGCTGAAGTAAATAATTAAACTAAAAAATACCCACAGAAAATGCAGAAGCTAAAAAGAAGAGAACCTCCTCTCTGATGGCGTAGAACAGAAAGAAGCCAAATCTGTGTGACATCACATCTTACCAGTCCTTATCTCTCTTCTGGTAAAATGCAGAGGGAAACTTTTATCGATATTTTATAAATGCACGTATTTTAGCAACTCTAGAAACACATTTTCCAAATGGAAAGAATTCCACTCCATCCCCTTTTTAAAAACATATTTCAATAACTGCAAATGCTTCTTTTTTTTTTTTTTTCTTTGAAGACATGAAATCTTGTACTGGTTGTTGGTTGTTTCTCTCTCAGCACAATCGGAAAATAGCGGAATACTGAATTATGGGAAGTTTCAATTATGTCAGGTGTCAACATTCCATAGGTTGGTGTGGGGGCAGTTTTTATATTCTATAATACAAAGCATACTAAATGGAATAAATGGAAATTTAGAGTCACAGTTATACATTCAACTTATGTCTTCTGTTTTAAGCATTTTAAACTACCTTTATTCTTACGTTGATTTTTTGAAGAATTATTTTCTAAAGAAAACTGCTTCCTGATGTTGGCCCAGGTGGGCTCTCTGTGATTCTTTGGCCATGGTAGTCCATTTTTCCTAATAACTTTGTTAATGTCCTGAGAAAAACCAGAAATTTGAATAGGTAGGATATGGTGTATATGATATTATGACTTCTTGTAACTTACATTGCGTACAAATGGCTCGTAATATCTGTCTGATAAAAATATAATCTCAACATTTTAAGAAGTCTAAGTACGTATTAGGATAACTTTCCTCAATTTCTTTGTGTTAACAGGATATAAAGAATAGGATTTCCCAGAAGAAGAGTAATTTTTATCCCAGTAATCCATAAGTTTTTGTTTTGGCTTGGTTTTGGTTTTTGCTAAGATTCACAGAATTTACTATGTTCTAGGCACTAGTGCCTTTCTCATTTAATTCATATTACAATCTTGAGTTAGATATTATGACATTTTATAGACAATAAAATGGGGTGTAGAGAGACATATCCAGAGCTGCACAGCTAGTGGATGTCTGAGCAGGAGCCACACGCAGAGGAGCCTGACTCCAAGGCCTCAGCATGTAATCCCCTACACCTGCCACATGGGTTTACATTTCCAGCTGCTTTAAGGTTAAGACTATGGATGCCTGAACAGCTTTTTTTCCTTAGAGCATAAAACTAAACTAATCTAATGTTTCTTATAACAGCGCTATGTTTAGTCACTCCTCCCAATGCCAGTGATCCCTTAAATCTGGTGTTGGCCATCATCCCTGCCCGTCTCTGTGCATCCACAGGTGCCACATCCTGAGAGCTCAGTCCATCATGTGAGCCTCCATAAAAGCTTCTCCATGCAGCCCACTCCCCTCCATCTTCTCCCTTGCCCTGTAGCAGGCTCTCCTGAGTCCTCCTCTAGACCATTGCAATAGCCTCTGTATTTGAAAAAGTCTCTGGATTCAAGGGACACAAAGTCCTCTCAAAGTGGTCTGGGTAAAATAGTGTGACCAAATGGACACTGGGAGGAAGGGCTGCAGAACAGAAGGCTGATGCAACCTCTCGGCCTTGGGAAGAACTGGAAATAAGGCTCTCCTGCCTTCCTACCTCTTGCCTCCGCTTCTCTGCTTGTCCCGTCACTTTCATTCATTCTCTCTGAGCTTATGGCATACCTTACATGTCAGGAAACACCACTACCAAGGGCTCTCAAGGGTGCCAGCCCACAGCTTCTACAACAGCAAGAGATAGTTATAGAACCAAACTTGGGTTCACTCACTCAGTGCAGTAAGACCAGATGTGCACACTGAGATTTGCAGCCATAGAAAGGAAGTTGTTTATTTGCAGGGCACCAAGCAAGGAGGAACAGGCAGCTAATGCTTATATCCTGACCTCAATGACTTGCAAGTAACAGTTTTGAAAGGCAGGTGTAAATTTCAAGAATGCAGAAGTTACAGGCAAAATCATAAATCAATACATGGAGGTTATACATTAGTGTTTGCCTAAAAGGGTGAAATATTTTGAAACGTAGGCTTACATGTCTTAGGTAGATTCAATGATTTTATTTTCAATTGGTTAAGGAAGAGAAGCTTTAATAATTTGGAGTCAGCAGAAAATAATGTTACCTCTGGCTCGTAGGTGTGGCTGCCTCCAGGCCCCTTGGGAAAAAATTTACAACAAGAATAGTGGTCAGAGTTTAGTCTTCAGGTCCCTCTTATCTGAGGTCTATGCGCCAGTGGATCCAGTTGGTGGGGGTGTGGGTTTCTGAAAAACAACTTGATGACTTATGTTAATATGTTATCACAACCAATTACCCCATTTTTCTAACAGTTCTTTTTTTTCTTTTTCTTTTCTTCCTTCCTTTTCTCCACTTTCTACTTATCACTTTAGAAATGCAGTTTATAGCCTTTTACCTCCTCCTCACCAGATACTCTCTACAGGGCAAGTTCATCTAACTGTGTGCTTAGAAGCTCTGGGGCAGAACTCTCACCCACCAGAAGGTTGCCTCAAGAGATAAAAGATGATTTACAACCCAGACTATGCCCACTAGAGTTTGTGGCCATCTTTACAATGTATTCCTGCCCATGAAGATGCCAACTTGACTGCCCAATACATAAGGCACCAAAGCAAGTACATGGACCCCCCACACCTGCTCACTTCTGCTCCTGTGTAGGTCCCCAACTTTAAAAGCACTTACTTTCTGCTCCAAAAGAAAATCAGAGCCTTAAGGCAGGAAGGCTTTTCTTCTCCTCCTAAGCTAGCTTAGGAATAAAAAGTTATTTTCTATATACCAGACCTCACTCATGTTAATTGGACCCTGCAAACGGCATGTGACTGAACCTCTGTTTGCTTACATTATCTTTAGTTTCTAGTGAAACCAAAGCATCCCCAGATTCTAACTTCCTTGTTATTGTTTTAGGTTACTATCACCCTCGTGTTTATCAAGTTCATATTTACGTCCCAGGGCTAGCTAGGTGCCTGGGAATTTAGTCCCCCAAGTTTCTATGCTTGGGGGACTACTGGGCCCTAAAAGGGGGTCCCCTCCTCTCTCTCAACACCCTCATTCTCAGAATCTCTTTGGAACAAAGACTCGCAGTAGAAGCGCACCTCTAGATCAACCAAACATGGCGAAGGAGCGGGGTCAGGTAAGGACATGGAAACACATGCTTGGAATTGGAGGGACAGTTCCCAGAACAGGCTGTTGCTTTTCCAACCCCTATGGATTTGCCCTTGCTGTTCCCTCCTTCATACACACCTCATGATCTTTCCTCACAACCTTCATACAAGGCCATCTTAAATAGCACCAGCCAGGAGGCTTATTCCATCACCTCCAAGGTGCCTCTGTTCTTTGAATCCCCCACCCCACTGCAATAGTTGTTTCCTCCCTTAGGACACTTCCTTAACTTACATTAAGAATGGTATTTTCAAGTTTCCTGGCAGAATTAAACTCCTTGAGAGGAGACCTTAATCACTTGTATACTCCGCAGAAATACCAAGCAAAATTCTTGCCTATGACAGGAACTCAGTAATTGTTTTCTGAATGGTTGAATGCACGAATATAACTAATGACTGAGACAAGTTTCAGGAACCACCTTGGGTGTTAGATTCCTCATCAAGCAGTGCAGACTCTTCACAGCGTTGCTGGAAAATTGTCTTTTCTTGGACAGAGGATGCACCATGACTTTTCTCATTGAAGGGTTTAGTGACACCCGAGTATTAGTTTACTAATCTAGCCGAGGAGAGTATGGTTTAACAGCCCAACTTACCTATTTATTGATACCAGAGATATCCTATTGGATTCATTTAAATTATACCTGGGTGCAAATGTTACCTCTGCCTCTACATTCTTGATGCAAGCTACTTAAACCCTAAGTTTCTTCTGCGGAATGGGAGTTAAGAGAAGCTCTCTTACAGTATTGTCCTCAGCCTCGAAAAATAATCACCTGGGCTAGCTTCAAGACATGGACCCTATGTTGTCTCACAATAATGCTGCTCAAAAGGGGCCCCCACACAGGAGGTTCGATGCTCTGCAGTCACAGTCCTGAAACTGTTTATATCTTTAAATTTGTGTTCTGTGAGTGAAGTCCAATAGGACAATGGAGCATGACCCGGGAGCCTTAGAGCCTGGCTCAGTCATAGTTCTGCTTCCTACCACCTCCCAGAGCAACTTTTTGGCCACTCACTTACCCACTATCCGGTGCCCTGGTCTCTGTCTCATTGTCACCCACCCCTAACTAATCGGGTCCCACACACCGATACAGAGAGGATCAGGGTAGGCCTATGCCTGCCAGAACAGGGTATGGTGACACCTTTCCAGGGCCAGCAGAACCAGAGTGTGTTTATTTAACAACTCAGCAGAGGCAAGCCTCTCACCCACCCCATCCAGTTACATAGTGGGTCTCAGCACAGGGGTCACCAGTCATATTAGTCTATGTACATTGTTATAAAGGAATATCTGAGACTAGGTAATCTAATTAAAACAAACAAAACACAGTTTACTGAGCTCACAGTTCTGTAGGCTGTACACAAAGAACAGAGCCAGCATCTGCTACTGGTAAGCGCCTTCGGAAGCTTGCAATCATGGCAGAAGGTGAAAGGGAGCTAGCCACGTGGCAAGAGTGGGGGCAAGAGCAGGGGAGCAAGAGAGAGAAAGAGCAGGGCCTAGACTCTCTTTAAAACACCAGATCTCATGTGAACTCATTACCACAGAAGAGCAGCAAGACATTCTTGAGAGATCTGCCCCCATGACCTAAATGCCTCCCACCAGACCCCACCTCCAACACTGGGGATCACATTTCAACATGAGATTCGGAGGGGACAAATAACCACATCACCAGTCCACCATGGGTTGGAGAAGGGGAGATGCCCGTTTCAACCTCCCCAACCGCAGCCAGGACATGGCACATTGGTCCAGCAGTCAATGGACCACAACATCGAAGGAGCTGGTGAGGGTCTGCACTCATCCACAGGTATCCCCACACCAAATAACAAATGAAAACCACATTGACAGGTAGAAAGGGATCAAGGAGGAAAGTAAAAGCTATTTTAGTACCTTTAACTGCACGATTTTCCTTCTGTTTGAAAGAGGGACTTCACGTTTTTATTTTGCACTGAGCCCCACAAATTAGTCAATCCTGTATGTCACCCAGCACGTGTCAAGCACCTAAGCAGTGCTCATTGATATCGTATTAATAAATGTTCACACAAAGTCTGACGATTTCACACAATAAGACATTTACAAAATTATCTGACATCTATAATCTCATTTGAGTTTGCTCAGTAGGTATGACATGGGTATTTGTTCATTTTATAAACGAGGGAAGTGAAATTCAGAGGAGTCAGGAGGCCTGAAATCATGTTACTGATTAGTAGCAACACACGGCCTGGAACCAAGGCATTCTGACTTGCAGCCTGTGTTTTCACCAGGTACCTGCCCACCAGTAACCTGTGGGGCAGCCGAGCAGCCCTTTCATCACTTCTCCTGAGTAAGGAGGAGCCAACAGCATTGAGCCATCCTGGAAACTTTGCCGGGTGCCATGGAGCTGTGAGTGTTTGCCCCGGCCACTGCAAGGAGGAGTCCCACCCTTGCCTTGCATTTATTTTCTTTCCCTAACCTCACAAAACCATAAAAACCAAAGACGACTCCTAAGTAGCCTGCCATCCAGCTCTCTGAACACCCAACCCCAGGCTGTGGACGGCAGGGCTACAACACTTGTTTCTTTGCTCCTGTTGACTCAGGTCTGTTTACCTGGCGCCGTATTTCCAATTTCCTTGCCTCGGAACTTGTGCAGCCCTCAGATTTATGCTCTAGGCAGACTGGGAATTTATGGCGTCTTCATCACCCATCCCACCCCAGGACACGGCACCTCTCCCTGCAGCTGTCAAAACCACCCACTCGTACCCAGTGAGGTGTCAGTTCACTGAGGAAAACTCCTCGGAAATAATGCCCAGTTCTAGCCAAAAGGTTTTGCCCAATTGCTCAAGCCCTGGTGATAAAAATGCCAAATATAATGTGGAGTGAAAAACAGAGGTCAGACTAGCCCAGAGGGCAGGGTGGGGCAAGAATCATAGACCGGGATTAGGGGACAGAGAAGGTTTGGCAGATTCCATGCTCCTGAATTTGCCCTGAGGTGCCCTGGCCTGGGAGATTCTTGGAGTAGATGGAGTCACACTCTCTGGGAACCATGTTTAAAACTGATGTGCTCTTCAGATTGAACTAAATCGAGAAACTGGCTTTCCGAAGTCTCAGGAGAATGATCTTTTTACAACTTCAATTTTTATCTGGGGAATATTAAGTGAGAGATGAGTATAGAATCAGTGGCTAGAACTGACTGAGGCCATCATCAGTATTGGTTCTTAAACTAGAAAACATGCAGAAAACATAGCTACACATATTGATCGTAAGCCATTTGCCATCCTTGACCTTTGAATACATTATTTCCAATTCTCACAACAGCTCTGGATCACATTTATTTTAGGCACATTTTAAAGATGAGGAGATTGACATGTGAGAGGTTGCATAATTCACACAGTAAGTTACACTGCCAAATTCACACAGTAAGTTGCACTGCCGGTAGTTGGACACAGGTATCATTTCTCCACCAAGCAAGTTCAGTTCATGCTCTCCCTACTGAGCCTCTCATTGTTCCATCCCATGGGAAAGAGTAACAATGGCCACCGCTCCTGACATGAGGATTTATCCAGGCTACTCTGCAGGAGGACAGCCAGTCTCTTAAATGGCTGTTGGGTCTGGGCACTCATCCAGAGTGCCACAGATACCTCTTTATGCATGAAGGAAGTACACGGTAAGCCTCTTTATTACTAGAGGAGAGTGGATGCAGACGTTGCCAGTTTTCCATTCACCCATTTGTTCTGCTCCTTATTTCTTCTCTTTACTTTTAACCATTTTCCTACTTATATTAGCATCTTGTATGTTGCTGTATCTCTTCCAGCAACATACACCTCAAGGCTAAAGAGAAAATTGAAATCCTGTACTTCCGTAACAAGGTCTGATAGGACTTGGCCAGTAAGAAATGACAATAAAGAAAACACCACTACTCTTACCAGGAAGGAAATTGTATCTATTAAAAAAACTCAGTTTTAAAGTTATCCGAATTTTATCAATCCCTGATCTTGCTTCTCTCATCAGCTCAATTTGGAGCCTTTTGATAAGTACATAGGCAGTTAAGGTCAATCCCTATAGAAGATGGAATTAAAAAAAACAAAGCCCCATAATTTACATGGAAAATTAATATTGCTGGCTCTCATTAACTCTAGCATTCAGTACCATCATCTATAAAAGAAATCCAATTCAATAAGTATTAAGAGATTACCATGGGAAACAAACACAGGATTGTAGACATAATGGGATTATACGTAAGAAATGTTTATTATTTACACAATAAATGAGATATTCCAGAGTATGAAAGGCCTACAGTTAGAGCAGATACCCACATAAGTAATGGTAACTCTGGCTTGACTGTAAGTGAGCCGTAGGAGAAACCCACAGGTGTTAGACATCCAGGAATTAGAGTACTTGCCACCGTCACCCTGATCACCAAGGTCATTAGGATGTGATTATAGTACGTATGGAAGGGCTCTGTAAAGAACTATAAAATTAAGGGATTTTTAAATCACCATTTTTATTACCCAGCATAGCAACTAAGAGTGTGCCCTCTGTACTCAACCTGCCCAGGCTGGTTTCCCTACTTTGCAACTTACTCACTATAGAACCTCAGGTAAATTGCTTAAGTTTCTCAGCTATAAAAAGGGGGTAATAGGATCAACCTCATATAGATGTGTGATAATTTAATAAGTTAATATATGTAAAGGGATTTGCACATTAACCAGCACAAGACTGTAAAAGTATTATTGGTGGTTAATATTATTAGTAATCCATGCTTACCAGCCTCATCAGCTCAGAGGCAATGCAAAATATAAAGATTACCACCACTTGGCCGTTTGTAAGACTTTCTATAAAAGACTTAAAATCACTTTATCCAAGTGAATAATTTCTCCACCAATATTCTTTGAGCGGCTATTCTATTTATTGGATATTCACATATTCATGCTATGATGGTGGGCTTTGCATCAAACAAGTTATACTACTCAATTGGAACATACAACCCAAAACATACATCTATTATAGTCTTTTCAGCATAGAGTGAAAAAAATGCTTTGGAGAACAAAGCAAATTAGAGTTTTATAATTCTGGCAATTCAGCCAATATTAAAATTTGATGATTCAGGAACAAAATAAAATTATTTGGATAAATCAGCAGCTCATTCTCTACTTTGCCAGTATCTTTAAAGTGACTTGGGGTACTCAGTTTGTCAGACATTTGTTGTGGTCTTCAATTTCACCAGGTGGAATTTCAACCTTGTTCAACTCTCCTCTCAATTAAGCAGGCCCGGCTCAAGTATTCCCTACTCTGCTTCTCCATGGGCAAGCATGACTTCTCAACAGGTCTCACAGCATGATGCCTAGCACTGCCCACAGAACAGGCCCTTACTTGTTCAACTGGCTTAGAACAGTGGCCAGCAGGCCAGGCTTGATCTTTAGAATGAAGCTCTTGGCAATATAAAGAACATAATTGTCATTTTAGAAAGATATCCTGCAGTGTGGAGAAAGATTTAAGGTGAGAAGGACTGAGTAAAGAGAGATCATGAGAAGGGATACATAGGAGGTACGACCGGGACCCAAGGTAAAACTGTAGGAAACAAATTTGAAAGATTCATAACTGACAGATATTAATGAACCATAGACGTGGGTGGTCGGGGGAGAAGAGGTCATACATAATAACAGGGCCCTCTCTTGAAATAATTTGAAGGTAATGGGGTCATCAAAAAAAGAACTAGAAATGTAAGAATGTAAGAGGAGAGGCAGTCCAGAGAAGCACAATCACAAAACCATTTTCTGGATATTGAGTTTGAAGTGTCTGTATAACATTTGCATGAAAGGATTAGTAAATACTTTCACATGTAGATCAGAAAATTAGGGGAGAAAGCCAGGCTGGAAATATAGATTCTGGAGGTAGTGAAGGTTACCTGATACCACCATATGGGGTACTCAGAATGAGCACTGCCTAGAAGAGTCAAAGCCTATGCCTCGAAAGGCAACAAGTAAGGAGTGGATGAAGAAAGAAGAAGGGCATTTGAGAAACAGCCTGTGGGTTAGAAGGAAAAACAGAAGACAGAACAGTGACTGAAGCCAAGGGAGAAGGAGTTAAAGTAGCTTCTTAAACACAAACTTCACTGTTGAAGTAGCTTGTGTTTAACAAGGTTATTTCTAGACATAATTCCTTGGCTTAAATATTTTCTGCAAAGGGAGTTTGTTAGTATCCCTCTGCAGTCTGGGAAGGACGATACACTGATCCCTGTGTATATGCAAGCTTGAGTGAGTTCATCAGAATAACTAGAAGTTATCAAATCAAATACAGAGTAGAACACTAGATACTCAATTTTCCATGTGAGAAGAGCCATTGAGAAGAGGTTTACATTTGGGATATGAACTGAAGAGGCCCAGTCTGTAGAAAGCAAATCTAAGCTGTCAAGTGGCATCAGGCAAATGACTTATGTTGCTACTTTGCCCTGTGGAAGCATAGGTTCCCCCACTTCTTAGGTGTAGCTGTGCTTGGTGACTTCCTTCCAAAGAGTACAGTATAAAAGAGGGGTGAAAACAATAACTTTACAGTGGAAAAAAATTTTGCAAATACTACCTCCACTAGGTAACCAGGGTTAATGGACTTATCAACCAAGATAAGTCATGGAAATACAGATTCTGGAGGTAGCGGAGGTTACCTGATATCACATGTGGTACTCAGAATGGACACTGTCTAGAAGGCTCAAAGCCTGTGCCTCAAAAGGCAACAAGTAAGGAGTGGATGAAGAAAGAAGAAGAACAAGGGCAGATACCCTTGATATGATGTGAGGAAAATGGCACTTCACCTCTGTGGTCTTTCTCCAAAAACCTATAATGCCCATCTAATCATGAGGAAATCATCAGACAAATCCAATGTAAAAAGTACACTACGATATGCCTAACCAGCACTCCTCAAAACTGTCAAGGTCATCAAAAACAAGAAAAGTCTGAGAAACCATCACAGCAAGAGGAGCCTGAGGAGACACATGACAACTAGATGTAGTGCGGTATCCTGGATGGGACCTGGAACAGAAAAAGGGCATTAGGTAAAAGCTGAGAATATCTGAATGGAGTATGGGCTTTAGTTAATGACGTATCAATATCTGCTCATTAAAATTGTGACAAATTTATGCCATACTAATGAAGGATCTTAACAGTAGGGTAGAGAGGTTGGATGTGAGGTAGATGGAAGCTCTCTGTACTATCTTCACAACTTTTCTGCAAATCTAAACTATTCTAAAATTAAAAGCTTCTTTTTGAAAAATGGCATCACAGGAATGTAATCCTATCAGGAGAGCTGAGGGACTACAGAGAAAAGTCGGTCAAGTTGACCTTTGTGTACATCACAATTTTCCAAGGAGCCAACCCTGTTCAGTAAAGTTTTCACTAGGGAAAGAAAGAGAAAAGTGGAGGGGCAGGTCTCACCTTCATTTTGGGAAGGAAAAAAAAAAAGCCATACTGAATAATGTGACATACAGCCAAGGTCAAGTCTAGTATTGAAATGTGTTGCCAGTAGGCCTATGATGCCCAGTAACATTGAGAATGATAAGCAAATATTTTCCTCTAACATGTGAGTAAACTTTCTAAGAGGTTAAAGGCTTATAGCAACTAAAAGTCTGCCTCCAAATGGAGAGTACGACTGACTAAATCTTCTAGTTTGATTTTTAGGAGAAAACAGAATATGACCATTCTGTCATAAGGATCAAAATCAGCTCACTTACCTCCCATCCCTCTTTGTCTTTGCCCTTAGAATAGGGCTGTCAAAACATGGTGGCTTTCATTGCATTGTTAAAATCTGCATCTTCTTTTTTCCTGAAACTGCCTCCAGCTGGCATTTGGCTGGCTCCCTGGGAAAGATAACTGGACACCTCATGCAGAAGTTAAAGGAACAACCTCAGAAACAATTCTGCTAAGAGACGCTGAACCAGGGCTCCATCTTTCTTCTTTGCCTTTGTCCAACAATAGACTCAAAAAGAGGTTTATATATTTCCAGATAGGATTGTAAATACCCCAAGTTCATAGAATGTTAGGTCTGGCAGGAATCTAACAGATTATGAATATGATTCAACTCCACATACTACAGAAAGAAAATTGAAATCCAGAAAGTCACACAGCTAGATGCAATCAGGACGGAAACTAGAACCCTGTTTCCTGGTTTCCAGAAGACAAAGAGGTTGACTCTAAGAATAGATCTGTTCCTCGGAACCCTCGAGCTAATTACCAGGGAGCAATTTCACTATGTCAAGGTCACTGCAAAGAGTTTTTCTGATGATGGCCTACTGCAGATGTGTTACCTGCGACACCTACACACTCAAGACAGCAGTACAATGTGTGGATTAGGGGATCTACTTGTAAAACCAAATTCCAGTCCCTGACTTCTGGAGTCTCCCAATGACTCTGAGTGACATCCTAGCCACTTAGTCATCTCCCCCTGGCTCCTCCAATTCAGCAGAGCAATTCTTACCATTAATTCTTTGAGCACTGTGAAAAACTAAGGGGGATGAGGGGGTAGTTCAGAGAAAGGTGTGCGTCATTTAACCTGGTTGAAAGCCATAAGGTCTCAAATCCCCACACCAACCCACTTGCCAGTGTTACAGGTGGCATGTGACATAAATTAGTCACCAATTTCCATTAGTCACACCTCCTGCCCAGCCCCCACTTGACTCCAGTTGATCCATAAGTTATCATCATCTCTGGGATTTCAAAATTTTTAACTATACCAAGAAGTCTTCCAAGGCAACAAGTATGCTTTCTAACTCCCCTTTGAAATAATCTCTAAATGCATTAATGACCTGGCCAAAACTTTGTTTTGCTGTCATACTTTCTTTTTCTGTAAATATACAAGCATGTGTCCTAATTAAGTTCTTATGTGGATTGTGTTAAGTCTGTGGGTTTTGGTGACTGCAAAAGTTCTCTGTGGTTTTATCCTTTTATTTCAGGAAATACTTTTCTAAGCTACCCTCTCATGGTTTATATTCCTGTGTTCAGGAAGCTCGTGTTGTTTCCAGTGGCTGTTGCTCATTTTCCTCTCAGCTGGAAGAAGATGGATTGAGTGTCCACTCGTAAGATGTGAAAAAGGGAGACATCCATTCCATGCAAAAACAACTATGAAAGAACAAAACACCATCAACGTGGTGTCTGTTATCGAGTTCCCAATGGATTGTCTGTCATCGTTGATAGTTGAAGGCTATCAACTATGTCATCTGGAAACACAAGTATCATGGCTTTCAACTACTGGCTATGCAGTCTCAAAAGATTAGCCAAGGTTTGGGGGCAGGTTTTATGTAAAAGCCTCTACATTTCAATCTATTTTTGCTTAATGCTAAACATGTAAGTTTACATATACTGATTACCAATTTGGAGTTGCTAAATAAGTTATGTTCACTATCTTATTCTAGTACCTCACCCAGTCTCCTATGAAAGAGACATACCCAAGAAAGGACAGGGCAGTATTTCATTAAAGAATGAATTACCGAATATTTACCACTAGGCAAACTTAAGCTCTTCCAAACTTATTCCTTCATTTCTGCTTCTCCCTGACCTTGGCACCTCTTAATGCTTTTTAAAAGTTTGTCAATTGCCAAGGGGTAGAGGAAATCCATTTGTATCAAGTCTAAGCCTCTTAAGTCTCTGCTTATTCGTATCTTTGATCGACAATCGATAGAAGCTCTAGCTTTCACCAATTTTGGCTACACTGCTAGGGCTGATATCAGCCTTGCTTCTTTCACATCTTTATGTTTGGTGGCTGGGGTATACGGAATTTGGATGAGCTCATGGACATGCTGAGCCCTCAGATCATTAAAATGATAGTGTAAATAATAGTGTAGTGAGAGGGCAAGACAGTAGAAGGAGGAACAAATCTTTATTACGGGAAGAATAGAAATAAAGGGTGTCAGCCATGTACCGTGGCTCATGCCTGTAATCCTGGCACTTTAGGAGGCTGAGGCAGGTGGATCACCTGAGGTCAGGAGTTTGAGACCAGCCTGGCCAATATGGTGAAACTCCATCTCTACTAAAAATACAAAAATTAGCCAAGCATGGTGGCATGCACCTGTATTCGCAGCTACTCAGGAGGCTGAGGCAGGAGAATTGCTTGAACCCAGGAGGCAGAGGGTGCAGTGAGCCAAGATCATGCCACTGCACTCCAACCTGGGTGACAGAGCCAGAGTGTTGAAAAAAAAAGGAAAAAAAAAAAGAGTAAGAAAAAAAGGGTGTTTAATTCTGTTCAGGGCATGCAAGTCCCAGTGAGTGATGAAGGTCTTTCATAAAGAACCCTAATCATATCTCCATGAAGCTAATTTACTGGAAAGCGAATGGACAGGGAAATTTCTACTCAAATTGGGGTTGAGAAATGGAGAATCAAAAGTTTATCTTATATATCTTCCTTTCTTTAGCTCCCAAAACACAGCTCCTTGAGTAAGCTGAGATTTGGTAGCAGAAGTAAGAGCATTCTGCTCTCTGCCTTATTCCTCCTGGGTTACTAGTAGGATAACCAACCTTTGTGATTTGCCCTGGACTGTCCTGGTTTTACCACTGAAAGTCCCACTTTCCAGAATCCCCATAGTCCTGTGCAAATCTAAAAAGTTGGTCAATGAGAGGAGGTTGACAATGAGAGAAGCACATGTACCCCATCCCGTGTACCTAAAACAGGTTCTCGCTCGAGTTTGAAGTCATACATTGACACACTATACCAGCTGGCCACCTCCTGTCCTCAGCCTGAGGCCTTCCAGCTGTGGGTGGTGTTACAGGAGCAGAGGCCTCTGGAAGTGGACCGCCTGGTAGATAGATGCCCACCTTGGTGCCATGCGCAAGTTTATCCTCTTCCGCACCCACCTTGAGTCCAAACCCTGGATACACCAGAGCCGCAGAGCCAGAATCTAGTGTTCCTTCATCTCTGCAAGCCAGAGATGGCTTCCCCATGGGGCACCACACTGGGGTCCAAGCCGCAGACCACACCAGTCAAGCTGTGTGGAGGAGTGAGCTGCTTGGATGGTTTTCCTCAGAACCGTGTGTTGGCCCATCAACTATTTTGCCTCAATTTTCTACTGGCACATTATCCTCCCTTTATCCATATTTTCAAGAAAATTATGCTGCGGAGGGCACAGTGTACTTCCACAGAGGTTAAGCAGAGGTTTTCTACCTCTGGAATTCACTTCCAGGAGAAGGTGGTAGCTTCTAGCACTCAGGGCCCAGCAAAAACATGTGTGCAAAAGGCCTAGAAACTTCTAGAGGGCTTCTGGGGAAGAGGAAGCAGAGAGTCCATGGCTGGTCAGGAATGGGAGAGGGGCTTCCCTGCGAGGGCAGGCTGTACTCAATACATGAATTAAACATTGTTTAGAGCTTCCTTGTTATGAAAGTCACAGAACCTTGTACTATGAACTGAACTGAGAAAATCTGAAATTAGAACTCAAAGAATTGAACAATGTATATCCTTCTCTTCAGGAGTTTTCTGTCTAACACTGTGGAAAATCAAGAAATCCTCACAGAAAGAATTTGAGAGTGATGACAAGATGAGCAGTCACATAGATTCACTCTGAAGGTTGTAATGTCAAACAACACAGGACAAAAATAACGAATCGGACCCACCTCAGACACAGGCTGCCTGGCTCCGTGGGCTCCCGGGAAACTTGATCCAAAGTAGGAAATACTGCGGTTCTGAATATCCATGGCTCTGTCAGATCTTTCAGCTTGCAAGCTACTTTTCCCAAGCTCACTTTTAAACATTTATAACTAAGAAGAGGCTAGGGTTCTCTGGTATCCTGCCCCTGACCCAGAAAAGAAGGTTTTCTGGAAGAAAAACCTGTTTGCCAGTCCTTCCTCACATAGGCAAATTGAAATAAGGCCATTTTACTTCACACACAACCCACAGACATGTGCCTCCCTCATTTGCTCCACACTGTGTGTGTACACGTCTGCCAGGCCCTATGCTGTGGTAGGGATGCGGAGGTGGAAAGACAATTCCTGCTTTTCATGGCATTAGCCATCAAATCCTCTGACCCAGGGCTTCTCTGGTCCAAGGCTATAAGACCTTACAACTTACTAGGCTGGAGAAAAAGTGAAGTTGAGAAAAGAAGGTGCCCAAGGGACAGACAGTATGGTCAGCTCTAGACCCTCTCTAGCCCTCCATCCCACCAAGGGCTTCGAAGGTGCTGTAAAGCTCAGCCTTCTTTTTTTTTTTTTTTTTTTTTTTGAGGTGGAGTCTTGCTCTGTTGCCCAGGCTGGAGTGCGGTGGCATGATCTTGGCTCACTGCAAGCTCCGCCTCCTGGGTTCACTCCATTCTCCTGCCTCAGCCTCCCAGGTAGTTGGGACTACAGGCACCCGCCACCACGCCCGGCTAAATTTTTGTATTTTTAGTAGAGACAGGGTTTCACCATGTTAGCCAGGATGGTCTCGGCCTCCCAAAGTGCTGGGATGACAGGCGTGAGCCACCGCGCTCGGCCAACTTCAGCCTTCTTACTATTAACAATATGAGTATACAGCATCCCGGTAGGTCAAAGGCTCAGTTGTAATATATATAAAGGCCCAGAATTCCATCCCTTGTCCTGTCCTTTGGTTCCCCAGGGAAGATTTTTCAATAGATATCGCAATCTAGTTTAACAAAGAAAATCTGAGCCACCACCTTCTGGCACAGATAAGCAGTTTGTATTTGGTAATGCTTATAATCACGATGCTGATAGTTGCTACCTCCATAACATTAACTAAAGGTGACATCTATATAATATGTATACCTTATCTGATCAATTGGGATGATAACTGTGACAAAACTATCACCACCCACCCCTGAGGACTACTGGAAGTGAGTCCCCACTCCACACCTCAGACTCCAGGTCTCCTTGTCTATCTGCAGGTAAGCTCCGTGATGCCCATGTGTCTGATCTGCCAGGGAGCTGTTGGGATGCCAGCCATCATGCCACATGTTCTCGTGTGATGGCTTGCTTCCATCAGAGCCTCATCTATCCTACTTTTTAAACAGTTCTACCAGAGGAGAGCCAGGTCTGCTTTTCCGTGGTTTTCCTAAGCACAGTGCAGCAGGAAGAGCATACTCATAACAGGTGTTTAATATGCATTGAATCAATGAAAAAAATGAACAAAAGAATGAGTGATTGGTCAAACAAGCTTCCCCCTGGCATTTTAGTTACAGATGTATGAGGGCTGATCCAGGAAAACTCTAGCCAGCAGAGACTTCGGTAGGCTCTGTTTATCACAGAATGTGTGGCTTGGCAAATGTAGTTGATCAGAAAATGCCCAAACATGTGCTACTGAGAAGTAGAGATGAAATTTTTGTTTTTTAAATAAAAATCAGCCTAGCCAGGGCATCTGGGGAGCCCCCAGCTTGTGAGATGAAGCCACAAAATAACTGCAAGAATAGCAGATGGGGTGGATTTAGTTCCACAAAAGCCCCAATCCATCCCACCAACCTCCTTACAGCACACACCATACCCAGTGCTGTTCCTTGTTTTCTGCCCCAGGCATTGGCCAGCTCAATGTGGGGACATGAAAAACAAACCAGAATTCTTGCTAAAGCCCTTGGACTTCCATCCCTTGTGGTTTCCACTCAGACTGTTCATAAAGGATTGCCGGCTTCCATTGCCTTGGTTGTTTCAATATCTAGTGAGTCCAACAAAAAGAGAAACCTCAAACCCTCAAACCCTCACCAGCTGAAACTGAGAAAGGAATTCCTGTGCCTGAGCCCATGGGCTTGGGGGACAGGAGCCTCTGCTGTAAACCTCATGCTTCCATTGCAGCCTGGGTGGCCTCAGCCGGGGCCTTCGCTGCTCCTGCCTCTGCTTATTAGCCTGGAAAAAGGGAAGTGAGGTTTGCCATGCAGACCCTCTCCAAGGGAAGTGGTGTGATTTAATGAACTCTTGGAAAGGTAATCGCTTCTCACACCTGCAAGGGGTCCTTCGGGGTTCTTCTTATGCCTCAGGACTCCCCACATTCCTTCTAATAGCAAATAAACTCCAATGGAGCCTCCCCCTCGTGTGGATCTTAGGGACTAAGGGACTGTTCCATCAGAAAAGGAAATCCTCTTCTGCTTTTCTGATAGAACTAAGGATGGGACCTCTTTGCTGGATCATTGCTCTCCCCAGTACATGGGAAATAGAAGGTTTTTTCCAAAAGTACACTTCATTCATGTCAATCACGGATAACTTTTGCCAACATCATCACATGAGGTAGGAACGAGGAAGCATTTTAATCTGAGCTCCTGGCCATTGCTTCCCAACAAGCGCTTTGGTTCACATTGATAAGCCTTGAAGTTCTAGACTCCTTTCTTTCCGCTTTGTCTGTGTTAGACACGTGGTGGCCTCTAATTTTACAAATGTGCTCTGAGAGTTGGATTTTATGATGGTTATTTTAGCCAAATCTAAGGCTAGAGAAGTCTGATTAAGTAAATGATGCAGAATCTTCTGGTTCGTAGAGTTTTTAATAACAAATATTTATGTGGGAAGTAAAAACAAATCAGGATAAAATCTGTACATATGGTATAACCTTAACGATACTTGTAAAAGAAAGGAAAGCATTAATACATTATGAGATGATTCATTCTCTTCTGTGCACTGTTTTGCATTTTTAAATTTTCCATAGTGAGCATGCATGACTTTATTTTAAAAATGGATTATACAGGCCTGGCACAGTGGCTTACGCCTATAATCCCAGCACTTTGGGAGGTTGAGGTGGGTTAACTACAAGGTCAGAAGATCGACACCATCCTGGCTAACATGGTGAAACCCCGTCTCTACTAAAAATACAAAAAATTAGCTGGGCGTGGAGGCGGGCGCCTGTAGTCCCAGCTACTCAGGCTGAAGCAGGAGAATGGTGTGAACCCGGGAGGCGGAGCTTGCAGTGAGCCGAGATCGCGCCACTGCACTCCAGCCCGGGTGACAGAGCGAGACTCAGTCACCAAAATATATATATATATATATATATATAAAAATAGAAAAATACAAGCATTACTTTTTATCATTAATTTTTTAAGGGAGTATGACAACAAGGAGTCAAAGAATTTGCTCTAATATACCTTGAGTAGTGAGTATTTAAACCATCTTTAAAAAATACAACAAAAAAAATCATAATAAATTCAGATTTTTTTTAAAGGAAAACATTCTTTTGCCACCTGAAACCCTCCCAAACTATTAACAGTTTGGGTTGTGACCTTTTTTCACAAATTTACATGTGGGTACACAAATGAGTTTTTGATTTTTAAAACTTTAATGGGATATCATATGTATTCTTGTGTAACTTTCTTTTCAACATCACTTAACATATCTTAGAAATTGAACTTGTCTCTCTATAGAGATGTGCCTCATTTACTTTTAACTGCCATTGCATAGCATAGATGTGCCATTATGCATTTATACGTTCCCTTACCAGTGCAAGTCACTAAGAGTTCCGAGTTTCTACCGCTGCGTTCTTGAGCAGACAAATTGTATCCATGGACATTCACTATATCACCATTAATGTCTTTTATAGTGAACCTTTTATAGCTTCGTGTACATATGAAAGTATTTCTGAAGGTTTCAGAAATAAAAAGCCTTAAACATCACATACATTTTAATTTTAGATCGGCGCTACTGAAGTGTCCTACCAAAAAGATTAACTTTCCAATTAATACCATAAGCACATTATCTTACAAAAAAATTTCTTCCCAGATTTAAAATGAGACTTTCTCCCAGTGTCCTCCTGATTAGTCTGATCTGGAGATCATCAAGATGACAAAACCAAAGCAAACTCAGAAACCATCATCAAATGCATTATCTGACATTATTACCCGACCATTACCATTGATGTCAAGTTTCTTGAAACAGAACTCAAGGACTGAGAAAACAGATTGGTGCTAGGAATGACTACACTCTTCGGTGATAACTTTTGAAAAATTAGAGTATAATAATCAGCACTTCAGTGCTACCAATCTTTAATATTTCTTCAATGATTCAGAGGATAATTTTTACAATTCCTCAAAGGAAAATCGAGCTGCTTGTATTTCCTTATTGTGTGTATTTTGGGTAAATGGACAGAATCTATCCCCCCAATGATTAAAAGCAGCTGGGTGATGCTGCAGACAGGTCGTCACTGTACCTAGAATAAAGCAGTCACAAGAAGGCTGGTAAATTCCCGCTAAGTGGGGAGCCATGCACTGGCTTCATCTTCCAGTGCCTCTCCATTAAGAAAGTGTAGCATTTCTCTCTTATTCATGATCAAACTTCTTCAGAGTACCAGCAATGAACTTTGTGTACATTTCTTTACCTTCTATTTACTTTTTAAATTGTTTAAAACTTATTTAACTGTGAGATAAACTTAAACAATAAAATATCTAGCTACCTCTCATCCAGAGTGAGCAAATTTAACTATTTTGTATCATTTGCTTCAGATAATTTTTAAAGAAATAAGACATTACTGTTGAATCCTTGAATTCCCAATCTATTCTTCTCCCTCTCTTCCCAGAAATAACTTCCATCCTGAGGCTGGTATGGTATCTTTCCTGTCCATGTTTTATACTTTCACAGCATATGTATATATCCACTTGCAGGAAGTAGCGTCTTGCACATTTTTCAATTTACATAAGTAGTATCATGCTACAGATACTCTTCGTCTTGATATTTTTTACTCAATTCTTTCCTAGTAATTGCTTTTTCAAGATTAATAGAAGTAGAGTTGATTATTTCACGTTAACTGTTTCGCTATATTTGAGTATGATAATACAAATATTTAATCATTGGTCTATTGTTGATCCTTAATTGTCTTCCCTAATTTCTCTATTACCAATTTTATAGGTTTGCTATAGCCATTTTGAAACTTTGTAGATTTGCAAATTGCTATTTTGAATGGAATCTCTCTATATATATATATAGCAATTTGAATATATATGTGTATATGTATGTACTATTATAGTTTATTGACAGCCATAAATGTGTAGGAATGACATTAACTTCTCCGTGCTTATACCTTAAAAGCTCCCTTGGATTTTGTATATAAATGATGTCTTCAAACAATGAAATTGGTTCTTTCATAACCAATCTTTATACCTATTATTTTTCTCATTTTACTGCACTGTCTTGAACCTTGAGTAAAGTTTGTTTGTTTGTTTTGCGACGGAAGCTCGGTCTGGCGCCCAGGCTGGAATGCAGTGGCACAACTCGGCTCACTGCATTCACGGTTTCAAGCGATTCTCCTGTCTCAGCCTCCCGAGTAGCTGGGACCACCGGCACGTACCACCACACCAGGCTAATTTTTATATTTTTGGTAGAGACGGGGTTTCACCATGTTGACCAGGCTGGTCTTGAATTCCTAACCTCAGGTAATCCACCTGCCTTGGCCTCCCAAAGTGCTGGGACTACAAGCATGAGCCACTGCACCTGGCTAGTGAAGTTTTAAATACAAACACTGGTAACAAGAAATTGTTACACTCCTAACTTTAAAGAGAATGTGTCTATCGTTCAGTCATTAAATATGATCTTTGCTGGAGGATTTTGGTTACTGATTCAAATTTTTTAAAAGATATAGGTTAAGATATAGCTTGTCTACGCCTTGAGTCAAGATTAATGTTGTATTTTACTATGACATTGTACATACTGTCTACATTTTCAAATTGACATAAAGGGCAATTTTGTTTTTCATCTACATGCTATCTATAGTATATTCATTTTTTCATTTTATGTTGTTTTTCTCAATGTTTCCAGAAGGTTGTCTATTTTGTCATTCTTTTTAAGAATCTGCTTTGGTACTTGTTTATCTTCTTTGCTGTTTCTTAGATTACTTTTCATCAGTTTCTGCTCAAGGAGGTTACTTTTAGCTGTTTTCTCCTAACGTTTTTGAATGAAACAGTGAACTCATTATTTTTCAATTATTCTTCCTAGTATACGCATTTAAAGCTTTCAGTGTTCTCCAATGTACCACTTTAACTGAATGACACAAATATTGTTATAAATTGTGTACTTTTTAATAATTTGTTCTAAATATTTTATGATTTCCATTATGGCTTCTTCTATGACACATGAAACATTTGTGTGCTATTTAATTTTCAAATTTGAAAATCAGAGGAATATCATTGAGAAGGATATTGATTCTACAATATTTATCTTTTTCGTGGTCTAGTATGTGGTCAGTTTTGAAAAACAAAATTCTGACATATGCACTATGGGTGCAGGATTCTCTTTGTTTCCATTAGATCCTTTTGTGGCAGACATCTGTTCTTAAGAACGCAGCATCCCCTCTCCCCAGGTCTTTTCTGTCAGTCAGGGCTTTCTGACTATTTCTAGTCAACGTAATGTGAGTGGAAGGGTCATGTCCCTCCCAGGCTAAAGCAGTTGAAAAGCCATGCGTAAGTCTCCACTCCCTTTTCCTCTTCTGCCGTGAATGAAGGCGGCCACTTGTCCCAGATGATGGAGCAAAGGTAAGAAACCTCCATTAGCCTCTGTAAAGCCATAGCCCCAGACCCTTTTGGACAAACTATGAGTGAGAAATAAAATCATGACTATTAAGTCATTGACATTTTAGAGTTAAGATGTGTCTGCACCATCACCTCTCCTAACCTCATAAATATGGCTTATTAACTATGTTATTCAAGTTTTCCTTTTTCTTACCAATTTACCACTTCATATACTATTTTTGGAGAAAGGCATGTTAGAATTATTATACAGTCATGCATTGATTAACAACAGGGTTATGCTCTGAGAAACGCGTCATTTGGCAATTTTGCCATTGTGCAGACATCACGGAGTAGACTTATACAATCCTAGATGGTGCTGTCTACTACACACCTAGGCTATATGGTACAACCTATAGATGCTAGGCTACAAAACTGTATAGCACGTTATTCTATAGAATGCTGTAGGCAATAGTAACAGTAAGTATTTGTGTATCTAAACCGTATCTAAACATAGAAAAGGTACCATAAAAATATGGTATAAAAGATTAAAATGTACTCCTGTGTAGAACAGTTACCATTAATGAAGCTTGTAGGACTGGAAGGTGCTCTGGGCCAGTGAGTGAGTGAGTGAGTGAATGTGAAGGCCTAGGACATTACTGTCTGCCAATGTAGACTTTATCAACACTGTACACTTTAATAATAAATTAGCTTTAGCTTACTGTAACTTTTACTTATAAACTTCTGAATTTTTTAACTTGACTCTTATAACCTTTAGCTTAAAACAAACACACTGTATAAAGTATTTTCTTTATGTTCTTTTAAGTTTTGTTTTTTTAAAATTTTTTAACTTTTTAAACTTTTTGTTAAAAACTAAAACACAAACAATTACATATATTAGCCTAGGTCTACATGGGGTCAGAATCATCAGTATAATTGTCTTCTACATCCATGTCTTGTTCCCCTAAAGACCTTTCAGAAGAAGGCATAGAGCTGTTGTCTATGATAAAAATGCCTTCTTCTGGAATACCTCCTGAAGGAGGTATTCTTGAGGATGTTTTATAGTTAACTCTTTTATATAAGTAAAAGGAATATACTCTAAAATAATGATAGAGGTACAGTAAATACACAAAGTCATTTATTATCATTATCAAGTACTACGTACTATACATAATTTTGTGTCCTAGACTTTTATGACTGTCAGTGCAATAGTTTTGTTTATACCAGCATCACCACAAAGACATGAGTAATGTGTTGTGCTGCAACATTATGACCACTACAATGTCACTAGGTAAAAGGCGTTTATCAGCTTTAATCTTATAGGACCACCACATGACAGTCATTGACAGAAACATTGTTATATAGCACATGACTATATTTATCAATTTCTCTCTGTACCCTAAATTTTTGTCATTCTAGGAGTAACGTATGTTTGATGCATATAAGATGCAATATAGGCCGGGCGCGGTGGCTCAAGCCTGTAATCCCAGCACTTTGGGAGGCTGAGACGGACGGATCACGACGTCAGGAGATCGAGACCATCCTGGCTAACACGGTGAAACCCGGTCTCTACTGAAAAATACAAAAAACTAGCCAGGCGAGCTGGCGGGCGCCTGTAGTCCCAGCGACTCGGGAGGCTGAGGCAGGAGAATGGCATAAACCCAGGACGCAGAGCTTGCAGTGAGCTGAGATCCGGCCACTACACTGTAGCCTGGGCGACAGAGCCAGACTCCATCTCAAAAAAAAAAAAAAAAAAAAGATGCAATATAAAATCTTCCTAAGTTTTTTTGTATCATTATACAATGATACTGTATCACTAGTAATTTTTATCTTAAATATATTCTGTAACATTAATATGCTGATTAATATGCTTACCTGCATTTTAATTTTTATGCAACATCTTTTTTCATTATAAACATATACACGTATGTACATGCATATTCACATATATTAATACAGTTGGAATATATTTTCACCGACTCTGAAAATCTGTATTTTAATAGATGTCTTCAAGCTGTTTATATTGGTAAGAACTGATATTTTTATTTGTTTCTTGTTCAGTTTTTCTTTCATTGTATTTTATGTTTGTATTACCATCTTTTTTTAACTTCTTTATATTCTTTTCCCAACTTACATCAGACTAATCAAGTTTTGTTTTTTCATCTTGATTACTTTTGGGAATTGCAGACATACACATACACACACACTCATTCTCTCTTTCTCCTGCTCAGTACTCTATGTGATTCTACTATCTGAAGATTAAGCCTTTCATAAATTTATAAAAATTCTTAGATATCTGATAGTCTTACCAACTACATTGAGAAATTGAGGCACTAAAGGCTCTAGACAAAAATCTAAGAATTAAACATACAGTTTCCTTGTACTCAGCTTTCAAACAGTTGCCCAGTGCTTCCAATTTTGCCCTTAGAGATTTCTAATTCTATTCCCTGCAGTCCATCCTCTCAACCACTGTCTTTGTTTAGACCCTCAGCCTCTCTTACCTGGAATGTAGGATTCTCTTAGCAGGCTTTCCTGTCTCAAGGTACCCCAGTCAACACATTGAGCCATAAAAGATAACGATGAATTGTTGTATTAAGCCAGTGAGTTTTAGGGTGGCACTATGGTCTAAATGCTTGTGTCCCCTCCAAAATTCTTACATTGAAACCTAATCTCCATAGTGATGGTATTAAAAAGATGAGGACTTTGGTAGATAATTGGGTCATGAGGGAGACCCCTCATGAATAATATTGGTATCCTTATAAAGATGCCCAAGGGAGCTTGTTTGCCCCTTCTGCCATGTGAGGACACGGAAAGAAGGTGTCATGTATGAGAAACGGGTCCTCACCTCACCAAATCAGATCAGCTGGTGCCTTGATGTTGGCCTTCCCAGCCTCCACAAGTATTAGCAATAAACTTCAGTTATTTATAAATTACCCAGTCTAAGATACTGTTATAGCAGCCAAATGGATTAAGGTAGTTTCTTATGCAGGAGTTGATAACCAAAATACTATCGTATAATGAATACTCAATAATTAGTTGTACAACTAAAAAGGAAACTGACACTTCATAAGTTTCCGTGGGGGTAGCTTATATTCGAGTTTCCTGTAGATTAGAAATATAGTGTACCTCTAGGAAAATTCATTCACAAAGTCCATGTGCTGTAGATTGAATGTTTATGTCCCCTCAAAATTCATATGTTGAAACTTAATCACCAATGTGACAATATTTGGAAGTGGGGCAATTAGAACATGATTAGGTCATACAGATAGAACTCTCACAAGTGGGATTAATGCCCTTATAAAGACCCCAGAGAGCTCCCTCGCTCCATCTACCACATGAAGACACAGTGAGAAGATGGCTATCAATGACCAGGAAGTGGGCCCTCACCAGACACCAAATCTGCCAGTGCCTTGGTCTTGGACTTCCCAGCCTCCAGAACCATGAGAAATAAGTTTATGTTGTGTATAAGCCACCCAGTCTTTATTATAGCAGCCTGAATGAACTAAGATACCATCTGAATAAAACACCCAGCTAAGCATGTTTGCTAGATAAATGAACAATTTATTTTTCAATTACTTGCTACCTGCATCACACTCCTTGAGGATGTTATTCTAGAAACCACATAAAAATCATATATATATGCTTTCCAAGTTGGAGAATTAGATGGATTTGACCCACCAAAGAGATTTGAAGAGAATAAGGTTGTAAAGTCGAGGCCAGTTTTTATTTACCTTCACTCTTTGGGGGTCAATCTAAAGCAGAAATGATGTTTCATGTTGGAGTTCTGATCAGCCACATATCTCAGGCCAAGTGTCTGCTGAGAAGACCACAGAAGGGGAATGTCAGATTGGAAGTAAAATCAGATATTCTTAAATGACTGTTTATTCAGCTTCTCACTTTCCTAAGAATTGGGAAAATGCTCAGTGTTACCTTTAGGAAGAATGACCTTGCCCACCCAAAAAAGGCAAATGGTTTAGAGACAGGAGTCTTTTATTCACTTACGCCACATCAGTAAAACACATGAATTTCACTGAGCCTTGAACGAAAGTGAGGTGGTATGAATGTGATGTTCCCCACATAACTGAAACACAAAGGCTGGCCTGGATTTGGGGATTGGGTGTGCTGAATATATTTTATTTTCTCAGTCAGATCCACTTTCCACCCTACCTGGAATGCAGACTGACACATATGAGCACAATCAAGGGGTTCCTTTGATATCTGACTTCCCATTGTGTTCAGACAATGGAAGTCTCTAACGGGAGGTCAGAAGGCAGGAGGACAGCAGAATCAGGGTTTTGTTACTCTAGCTCCACTCCTGTTGGTTGCTACCATTTGGCTGCCTTTCTCCACTGAAGAGCACAGCTCCTGTTGGGCAACCCTATCCATATACTTTTTGTTGTGTGTAGGCTTTAGAAACCAG
Source organism: Papio anubis (assembly GCF_008728515.1). Taxonomy (NCBI): domain Eukaryota; kingdom Metazoa; phylum Chordata; class Mammalia; order Primates; family Cercopithecidae; genus Papio; species Papio anubis. The sequence continues at coordinate 148,277,340 of NC_044982.1, forward strand.
TCCTTCCCTTGTCCCTTTAGACCTAGGGACTTCCCTCTTCCCTTTGATCCAGTTAGCCTCCTTATGGATTGCAGATTCCTGAGGACTGAGAATGATCTTATTACTCTTTTTCTTCCTATTTAGATCCCTATTAGGTAGGGACCTACCTCCATCCCTTGTTACTCCCCACTAAATCTTGCCTATATCGTCATTAAACTCTTCAAATAACCCATTCTGAGTGTGCTGGACTCTGCTACAGATGGTTTATGCTGCAGTGCCATTCTGTCCCTACCACCCACGTCCCCATGCCAGATATATTTTCTAAATGTGTGGTGAGAAGGGACAGGACGGGGAGATAGGCACCATTTCCTACCACAGTTTCAGGCATGAGTCTTCCAGCATGCCCTTCTTGGAGATTACATGGGCAGCTTACCCTGGGGCAGCCAGACCTCCCATCTTAGGTAACAGACCCCAGTGTTTAGGCCTTCTGCCCATGTGGACTCTACAGATGTTACCATTTCTCTCCCCTGATGTTTGAGGACTGAATGAAGACTAGGCCCATCTCAACGAGGCAAACAAAAAACAAGGTCACTAATTCTGAAGAAGCAGAGTGAAAAGACACAGACCTGAAACACAGAATTAAGGGAACTCAAGAAAAGCAGCACTTCAGAATAGGTAGAGGGGAAGTGGGCTGGAAAAGTTCCGCAGCATTTTTTTTTAAACTGTTTCTGGGTTTATGTGGACATAGTGTGTTTAATGGGACCAAAGAGGCTGGATGATGTTTTCCCAGTATTTTCCCATTTCTTCCCTCTTACTAATCCAAGTGTCATCTCTCAAACCTGCAGTGGCTTTCATGCTGAAATCCAGGGTGCCCTGGGTTCCACAGAAGCACAGGGGCCTCTTTGTGGGTGAGGGGAAGGCTGAGCAGGTGGGGCTGTCCACTCAAGTTAGCTCTTTATTCATTTTTCAAGTTGGGTTCTACATTGCAATTCATTTTTTAAAGGCAAGAAGGCATTACTTTTTTAAAAAAAAGAAAGAAATGAAAACCACTGCTCTTTCCTCTTCCCTTTGATGCAGTCAGCCTCCTTACGGATTGCAGATTCCTAAGGACTGAGAATGATCTTATTATTCTTTTTCTTCCTATTTTAGGGCTCTCAGAACATTGTTATGAAGCTGAAAAGTTACTCTGAAGCTGAGCATCCTAATGTTGAAGCAATGCTGGTCATCATCTCCTGCAACTTTCCATTTTGTTACTATATTCCTGAGAGAGGGACAACCATCCTCTGAACACCAACAAGAACAGGGAGTTCTCTCAAGAAAGCAGCCCACCTCATTCAGCAGCTCTAATAACTAAAATGCCTGCAGTTATATAGGGGTGTGAGTTGGGTCATTTGTCTTCCAGACATGCACAAAGTACATGGCCATGCTCTCAATATTTAAATTCAGCCACTAAAGAGTAAGTTTCTTCGCCAGTCTAACATTTTCATCAAAGTCTTCACTGTGCTTATATGAATTCTTATTTATCTATGTTCTTTTTAAAAAGTAAAGCCCAAACTGGAATAATTTAGATGTGGTATGACCAAGTAAAAGTAGAACTAACCTGGATACCACACCAGTGTTAGCAGAGCCCAAAATGTTATTACGTTATTTTTAGCAGCCTCATCACACTGGGAGTTTATTTATGGTTTGTGGTAAATAAACACCAAAGCCTGCTCTTAAGCTACATTTTTCTACCTTGCTCACAGCCAAGTTTTTTTTTTCTAAATATAGGATTTCATATATATCTCTATTCTATTTTATTCTACAGTTTCAGTCCATCACCATAGCTTGTTGGAATCTTGAAAAATGTTTAACTCTAATATACAACATAAACACGGTTATGTAGCATATCCATAATTTATAGATAAGAAAGTTAACTTATGGTGCTTTGCTTCAGCTAGCATCCAAATCATGAACTTACCAATCACTGCCATATTGTACCCATGCAACAGGTGAGTTCATGTATTAGAAAATAAGCAATATCCTCCATTTATTATTGAAGAGGAATGAATAAACAAATCTGCAATTTACATAGGAACATATTACATGTAAACATAACATCCAAATCAGGTGTCCCTTAAAGAAATAAAAGGTTAGGAACCTTCAGCCAATGAGCTCAACTGGCCATGGAGAATGGACAAAGACAGGAGCAAAATGTTATTTCCAGGCCCTGGGAGCATCATAGTAGCAGATCAAACAGCGGAGAATGCCGCCCTGATCCTCTGTGACCCACTGAGACTGGGGAAAAAAACACGAAGACTGCATCAAACCTAAGGAACTGGTCCTGAGTGGGTACAGGGAGAAGTACAGAGACTTGCCTTCAGGTAAAATGAAATGGTTTGCATAAAACCAAAATTTCCATTGATAATAACCAGAAAAATTTGATTTACTACAAAAAAATCATATATTACAAGGCACCTGTGATGGTTAATTTTATGTGCAATTTGACTGTGCTAAAGGATGCCCAGATAGTTAGCAAAATGTTATTTCTGAGTGTGTCTATGAAAGTGTTTCTAGAAGAGATTAGCATTTGAATCAGTAGATTGAGTGGAAAGGATTCCCCCTCACCAATGTGGGCAGGAGTCATCCAATTTGTTGAGGGACCTAACAGAACAAAAAGGCAAAGGAAGGATGAATTAACTCTCTCTTCTTGATCTAAGATATCCATTTTCTCCTGCTCTCAGACCTGGGTCTCAGGTCTTCGGACTCACTCTGGGACCTATACCAGTGGCCACCACCCTGCTCTCTCCTCTCCCCTTTGATCTCAGGCCTTCAGACTCAGACTGGGAATTACACAGTCAGCGCCTCTGCTTTTCCAGCTTGAGGTTGACACATCATACGACTTCTTGGGGCTTCCATAATGGGGTGAGTCCATTTCCATAATAAATCTCTCTTTATGTATGTATATTTTTCTCTAGAGACAGAATATACACATATATGTATCTTATATACATGTATTAAAAATATATATAAATATATAATATATACAATAGTGTGTAACATATATAAAATATTTATATAATACATCTGTAAAATATAACTATATAAATATATATATATATATAAAATATATCCATGTGTGAAGATACATATATACACACACACCTCCTATTGGTTCTGTTTCTTTGGAGTACTCTAATACAGCACCAAAGAGCTATAAAACAGTGAGGACCACAAGGCTTAAAAGAAAAAAAAAAAGGGAAACTCTACGTTCTGGTATTTAAGTTTTGAAATATCACTTAAATACAGAGCCACATTTACTTTCTGACCTTATTGTAAACACTAAAGATACATCAGCAAACAGAACAAAGGCCCATTTTTATAGTGCCCACATTCCAGGGCAGCGGGGGACAGACAAATATATGATATGGCAGGCAGCATAAGATATTTGTAGAAAAGAGGTAGCAGGGTAAGTGGGGGAGGGAATGATTGAGGTATGGGTTGGAAAGTGGGTAATGCAATTTTTTATGGCCAGGAAGACCCCTTTAATAAGGTGGTAATTTTGAGTCCTTGAAGGAAATGTTAACCTCTAATGCCCTGGTAGCCCTACATTTTGGGTTTAAAGAAAAAAATAGGCAGAAAAAAAGTAGACTATGTATATGAGAGATAAAAGGAAGAGGGGAATATGGGAAGCTTGATTAGACGTGCATCTCCAGATGTTTTCCCTCCTTAAATGGATTTCCTTGTACATATATGACTAAGGGGACTTTATACGGATGGTGGGGAAGAAAGACAGAGATACACAGTATCTGTGCCTCTGCAACTTACATTAGTTCATCAGTAAGTTGACTCTAACCTAAGTTCCTTTATCCTTTGATCTGACTTAAAGTAAAAAGACCTCAAAACTGGCTATGAAAATTTGCAGAATTCCAGACTTACAGACAAAGAAAATTACATGACAGCAACCTCCTCCACTCCTACCCTGGCTCTGGCCCAGTTCTAAGACCCACCATGTGCAAGCCTGGCCCCATCTCCACACCAATCCAATCCCTCTGAAACTTGGCCTCAGCCAACTGTGGCTCCAGCCACTCCATGTTTGGTTTTTCTAAGAGGTGTTTGGGAAAAGCAAATTACCCACTTCCAAAGCCAGAATACAGTGCTGTAGGTCACCCTCTTCTAATAAACCATTTGATCATGTTCACCTAATGGCAAGAGTTTTTGCAAAGCCTTCTCTACTGATATTTCTTCCTAGGAATAAAACAAGTGTGTAAATGCTATTGCTGTGCTCTTACAAAGCTACAATTTTTCACCTTCCTTCTCAATTGTTGTCAATTCAATCCGTCAAGAACCCTGTGCCTAAAAGTTTGCTACCTGGTCAAGGAGATAACCCAATAGGAATAAAACCATTTTAGGGGAGTGCGTGTAAGGCCATAGGAGCCCAATGTGAAGGTCATCCATGTGGACTGAAATAACCAGTGGGTGCTTCATAGTGGGGATAATATGGGATTTAGAGCATGAAAGGTAAAATATGGCTGAATGAGGTTATTTTCATCAGAAAAAAAATCTTACACATACAGGTAGGGAAGTATTCGTGGCATGTGCGGTGGTAAGGAGACTGACCTCCCTGGATCCCTGAGTTTTGCTTTGATGGAAACCCAGGTAGTATGTCTGGAAACCCCACCCAAGGATCTCTGTGCCTCACAGAGAACTTTCCTTGTGGAGAAAATAACTCATGTGGCCCTCTGCCCATCACTGCCATCATCATAAAGCAATCAAAGACAGAAACTAGGAGAAAACAGCTCATTTCCTTATCCTTTGCAGAAAGCACGAGTTTTCCAAGGGCAATTTTGTAAATTAAGAATTTTCCTGCGTTAAGGGGTAGGCAAGTTTTGTTAATAAACAAAAGGCCTATAAGTTGAAGGAAATAATCACAGTCATGCACTTAAAGAGGTCATATCCAATTCCAGTGTTCTGTGGCATCCTTCATGGATCAGAATGGAAAAGCAGAGTTCTTCTAATGGCCACAGCCGCATGTTACCTGTCTCCAGTGAAAACGGCCCTAAACTGCCAAGAACTTAAGCCAAGAAAGACCATAAATGGTGCATTTCTCTTTCAAGGTGATGCAGTATGTACAAAGCCGTTCTGTCTGAGATTTGTGAAGCTGCTTGTGCACGAGTTGGATTGTGAATTTGACTGGCAGCCAATTATAAGCCAGCAGTGCTGAAAACCCATTCTATATACATGTTCATGCCAACATGTATGCATGGCATCATTGTGGACAAAGCTGGTAATCAAGAGCATCCTGTGCGAGGACAACTGCATATAGAAGACTGAGCTCCAATACCACCTCCGTCCAAGACTGTTCCAAAGAAAGTTCTCAACATACATTATCATGAGCATGAGGCAGTCTCTATTTGTGCAGCCTGAAGTTTTCTCTTCCCCATAGGTACAGAGGAGTCTTCTATGGTTAAATATAGTGACTTCCAAGGTTCTCGAAGTCTTAGATTCATTTTTCCTTCATGAAGAAAGAAAGACGAGCAAACAAAAGGGGCAAATCTCCCGGGGCTCTTCCAATCTAGCCCCACCCTACAAAAGAAAGAACAGTATATGCCTCTCACTGTTCCTCTGTCTCAAAAAATACAAACATTCCCTTTTATCTCTCTCTAAACCTCTATGTCACTACTTCCCAAAGCACATCCTCCTCGGCAAACTAGTCAAATCACACTTCCCAAGATGTGCTAGAGCATTCTGGCCTCTGTACCTTTATGCCTAGCATTCTCTCTGCCCTGGAGTTTCCTTTCCTATTCCCTCTGGTCATCTAAATCAAATTTATCTCAAAATAGCTCTTCCAGAGAAACCTCCCCAATCACTGCAGTCTAATCGAAAGGTTCCCATCCCTTAGCTGCCATAGCTTCATTGAGCAGCATTAAGTAGCACCTTTTCACACCGTGTGTGACATGTTGCCTTGTGCGGTCATGAATCTGAGTCAACTCCCTAACTAACCCAAAGCTTCTAGAGAGCATGGATCATTTCTAATTCACTTTTTAAACCCTAAAATCCAAATTTGTGTTTAATCTTTAGATACATACCTATTGGGTCTCCCAGTCAATGTAGATACAATTTAAGGGGCAAGTTATTTGGTGTTTGGAGGATTTGTTAATGAAATAAGGTATAATGACAATAAGACTGCCCCAGACAGCAAGAAAACTAAACTTTATGCATGCAATATTTTTCTATTTCTTACAAGGTATGTTTAGTTTGTGATTCAAGCCAGTGCACAGAACCCCTGAAGCCTAGAAGGATTCTGCCCATGGCTGACGTGGTAGTAGATGCATGCTGGGAAAGAGGAGAAGGAAGCATATTCCCAGTTGGGGTGAGGGATGAGGACATCACAGGCGACTGTGGGAGTGGCCGGTCTGGACGTTGATCCAGCTTCTGTCCAGGTCTAGCCTCACACCACTGGAAAGTCTTTGGTCCTCGTGAGGAAGAGAGGAGCTATCATCTGCTTCAATCTCAACTTCTTTTCTTGCAGCCTCTGCTAATCCTCCTCTAGGTAACTCTTGCTGTTCACTCATAACATCTACACTCAATCTGATCCCTTCCTTGTTTGGGGTCTTTACATGGTAGCAACTTGAAATTATTTTTTATATTGAGATATAATTCACACAGCATGAAATTCATCCTTTTCAAAAGGTAGGAGTTGGTAGCTTTTAGTATATCCATGAAGTTGTGGGACCATTACCATTATTTCCAGAACATTTTCATCACCCCAAAAAGAAATGCCAGATCCCTAAGTCGTCATAACCTATCATCCCCTTCCCCCAATTCCTGAAAATCACTAATCTACTTTGTCTCTGCTGATTTGCCTGACCTGGAAATTCCATTTAAATGAAATCATACAATATGTGGCCTTTTGTGTCTGCTTCTTTCACCTAACATCATGTTCTAAGGTATATCTACCAGTGACATTTCCTTTTATGGATGAATAATATTCCATTGTATGAATAGACCACCTTTTGTTTATCCATTTACCAGCTGGACATTCAGGTTGTGTCACTTTTTGGCTATTATGAATAATGGTCCTATGAAAATTCAGGTATAAGTTTTGGGGTACATATGTTCTAAATTCTCTTGGGTATACACTAGAAATGGAATTGCTGGGTCATATAGAAACTAGTCAGCAAAACCAGGAAGACTACACCCCTGCCCACCACTCTGGAGGGAGAATCTGAACTTCTCATTTCACGCAGAACCTCAGGCAAGGATATTTCACTAGCACAAAATCATCTATGAAAACAGGTCATCAGCAGAGGGTCTCTCAGGTCATTACAAAGACTGATCATTAATAAATATGTTAACCATTCATGCATGCATATGTTCACTGCAGCACTATTCACAATAGCAAAGATATGGAATGAACCTAAATGCCCTTCAATGGTAGACCAGATAAAGAAAATGTAGTACGTATAATACCATGGAATACTATGGAACCATAAAAAAGCACAAGATCATGTCCTTCGCAGGAACATGGATGGAGCTGGAGGCTGTTATCTTTGGGACACTAACAAAGGAACAGAAAACTAACACTGTATGTTCTCATTTATAAGTGGGAGCTAAATGACAAGAAGACATGGACACAAAGGGGAACAAGACCCACTGGGGCCTACTGGAAAATGGAGGGTGGGAGGAGGGAAAAGATGATCAGGGAAAATAAGTAGGGTTACCAGGCTCAACACCTAGGTGATGAAATAATCTGTACAACAAACCCCCGTGACACAAGTTTACCTAGTAACAAACCTGCACATGTACCCCTGAACTTAAAGTTAAAAAAAAATACATAACCAAAGAGAATAAAGCAGTTTAAAACACTAACATCTTACATATCCATATCATAAGCTGCCTTTTGTCAGAGTCCCAAGACTCAAACTGCACCAAAGCAGCTCCTGTTCTGAACATACTAGTACACAAGGCATCAAACCATTCCTCTGCTATATTATCAAACGCCAATTATGTGTCAGGCTCTGTGCTATGCAGTGGTAAAAAGCATCACAATGTCGGTAACATTTCTGTGAGGGAAGACAATGCAGAAACAAAGATAAATATCACAGGGAACTCTGGGTGTCCATCTCAAACATCACAGGTGTTATGTCAAGAGTTAGTCAAGGCGGTGAAGACTGGCAACCAAAGTTACGTCTTTGTGGAAGAAAAAATAAACGCATGTAACTCTGTCAAGGGCCATAGAGTCTTTAATCATGGGAGTAGAAAAACTGAGAAGTAAATTAATTTAGGAAAAATTAAATGGCAGGTGGAACAGCTTGCAGGTGGAGCTGAATTCAACCAGGCCCTTGTGCACCTTTCTGCCCCTCACAATCCCAGCTTCCACCCATTCTCATCTTGCTCCTGACCATACCTCAGTTCAAATTGCTGCCAGTCCCCAGAGTGAAACCGTGGAGCCTTCTTGGCTCCCATACTCTTCCCAGCCAACCACCCATCCAGGAGCCCAGATAGCTTAGCTCTACTCATTCCTCTTTGGACCGGTCCTGGGTGTGGACTCTGACAGTACAGGGGTGATTTCATGGGCGATGGGCCACATGGGACTAACCCAGTTGGATAGCTCACTTTTTGCCCCATGGAGACTCAAAGCTTTCTACCAGGTAGACTATACTAATTGGGACCTATAGGAGCAGAACTGGGCTTTCAACCATCAGCAGGGGTTGCCTTGACCTTGAACTTCAGACATGCCCACCCAAATAACCAGAGCCAAGAGTTGGTTATGCACATACTCACTAGCAAGCACAAAACTGAGCTTGAGGCTTTCTTTCACTATTCAGCACAATTCTCTTTACCTCTTACTTCACTTTCACATGTAACTGTATTGTCTACCCTTATTCAGACCCCATTGGATTACTTCTTGTTTCCGGGCCTTTGAAATTGACATGAGGTTTTGGCATCCTGGAGATTAACTTTGTCTCTTTCTCTTCCTCCTTCAGACTCAACACAACACAGCTCCAGCCCTTGGGAGCTCATTCTAGGATGGCCTAGCCCCCAGCCATGATCCAGGATGGGCTTTCCAGGTTATCACAAGAGAGTGGGGATGGGAGGCAGGAAGCTGAGAGATTCTACTCCAGTTGTCTTCCTCTGACACTCAAGTCAAGGGCCAGGCCTACCTAGATTGTGACTTCAAGGTGTGGGCCGTAAAGCCAGGCTTCCCAGAAACAGCATCTCCAGCTGCATCCTCAAGATCCTCATCAGTAATTAGATCTAGGAGCTCTTTTGCCCCATTGGTCCAAGTGAGGTCACCCATGGGGAAATCAAATAGCCTAGGTAAACTCCAAACTCTGCACAGCAGCTCTGCTTCCTCTTGCTCTCCATGGCCATATCGCAGACCACTCAGGCCCCAGCCCATTCCCCACAACCCCATTCTGCATGTCAAGTCCTGAGTCGTGAACAAGCTCCTCAGGTGGTCGTGATCTACTACCCTGTAGAGAACTACTGTGATTAAAGGAATATAGAAAGATCTGAAAGCAACCCCCAAAAATTACATGGTTTTCTGTTACAATGAGAAGCTGTCCATCACTTATATAGGCTTACATACCCTGTTTCAGCTTATATTTTTTGAATGATTCCTCTCAATAATCCATTTTGAGGATAAAAGAAGTTCCCAGGAATCCACACTGCTATTCTTGTACGTTAAGTGATTTTGGTCAGAGTTGTAAGACCTTGATTTCAGGCCTAGCTTTTCAAATTGAAAAGCTACTCAAAACAAGATGGTGAATGTTTAGGGAAACTAGGCCTGTGACAGGGACCTTTGACTCAACTATAATAAGGAAAGGAGTAGAGGGCTCTGTTTTTCTTCACAATTCCTTAAGTTGAAGGCCTCATCAACACAAAGTGCTTCATGGGGTCTCGTGCAGAACTTTCCAAAACAGAGCAATTTCCAGAGTGAGAAACATGTGAGTTGTTTTGGAAAATGAGGATCTCTGGTCATCATCAGTTTGTAATTGTTAAAATTTTACGAGTGAGGTTTAAAGGAAGGTTTTTGGTAACAAATTTCACAAATCAAAACAATGACAAAATTATTCCAAATTTGTTACTCTGTATGACAAATAGGAAATGTTTGTTCTTTGACAGAAATTCTTTTTCATGCTCTTCTTCCAAAGAAAAGTCTGGATGCTCTTTGATAAATTTATTTTGTTTTTTAAAGAAAAGAAAAGAATACGGTCTGGAAGGCACACTCCAAAGCAGATGCCTGGTGGTTGGATTGTTACCTGTTTATCCCAACAGGCATCTTACAGTGCCAGCAAGACATGCACCTCATCCCAGCCAACCCCCTGGGACATCAGAATGGGCCATGCAAGCATTAGGTGCAAAGAAAGATGGAGCAGGCCCCATAATGAGGTCACTTCACACCTACGAGTAAGCCTCCCATAAGGACCACCCATCTTCCATGCCCACTCCCTCCCTGCCCGCCCACCCACCTAAACTGTCAGAATGCAGCAACCATTTTACAGCACTTTTCTATTCTTAACGCACTTCAAATTTTTTCTGCCCAATGAATATCTGGTTTGTGGATTATTTTGCCCCAGACATATCCATTTGCATTTTTCCATGATGATTCGCATTTTGTCCCTGCCTTTCCCATTTTTCTAATTCCTTTAGGTTACTCTTTTTGCTTCTGCTGGTGTTTGCCACATTTCCCCATTCAGAATCATCTGTGAATTTCATCTTCAAGCCCTTTCTCACTTTCTAAGGTCTATTAATTAAGACAGGTCTGAGTTGCTACAACAGGCCAGCTTCCCTACCCACCCTGAGACCACCCTCCTGAACCAGCCCAGTGTCCTGAAGTCTGTTTACTTTCACCCAGAACATTTTTCCATCCACATGATGAAACGGGCAGCCAAGATGATCTGCCTTCATTTATGCCATGTTTCAGGACACTTTGTTAACTGCCAAACTTCAGAATTCATGGATGGAACATTTGTTCCCGTCTGTTTTTACATTGGCATTACAAACAAAACGGTTTGCTTGTGTGTCAAGGGCTGTACAGGATATTTTTGTCAACTTAATATGTGTAACATGGACATACAATCCTCCTCTCCCCATTGTGTGAGCTACTGCATTCCCTTCTATGCCCACAAATTGTTCAGAAAGCTCTATCCTTTCCATTGTGGTACAGGACAAACAATCTTCCCTTCAAGATACTCCCCAGGGAACCAAAGCCAAATCCTTCCAACATGATTGGAAATGGGTCTGCAATGAGAATTCAGGGTCTCAGTGGCAAATTAGATTTTTAAATTCTATTTGAGTCTAAGGGAAATACTAGAAGGGTTCCTCTGGCTTCTGACACTATCTCTGTGGGTTTGGCCAATTGTTTAACCTCCCTGAGCCAATTTTCTCAGTCATGAGAAAGATTTGAACTAGACAGTATCTAAGGCCACTTCCAGCTATAGATGTATGATTCTATCTGAAGAATGACACAGAGTACGGAAAAGAGTGTTTCCCTCCCAACAGATATTCTCACTGCAGAGGAAATGACCACAGGGCTGAGACCTGGGGCCCTTTCAGAATTGAAGAGCTCTCTTTAACATCTCCAGGAGCTGTTTGATTCATTTTTACTACAGCTTTTTTTTAGTACAGAGTCTCGCTCTGTCGCCCAGGCTGGAGTGCAGTGGTGCAAGCTCGGCTCACTGCAAGCTCCACCTCCTGGGTTCACATCATTCTCCTGCCTCAGCCTCCCGAGTAGCTGGGACTACAGGCGCCCGCCACCATGCCTGGCTAACTTGTATTTTTAGTAGAGACGGGGTTTCACCATGTTAGCCAGGATGGGCTCCATCTCTTGACCTCATGATCCGCCCACCTCGGCCTCCCAAAGAGCTGAGATTACAGGCGTGAGCCACCGTACCCGGCCATGGCTTTTTAAATAGCTTTGTGAAGATAGGCTCAAAAATCAGCCCCCCCAAAAAACTGTGAAGTCTACAGTCTGTCTCTGTTCTTTGTACACCAGCTTTTAAAAGGGCTTGCTCACCTTGTTCCAACACTTCTCCTCCTCGGGATTCTATCCTATCACCTGTTTTAAACACTTCAATTCAGGTGCTAGTAAGTGACACAAAATGTTATTCCCAAAGGTACTTTCATTAATCCGATGACTCAGAGAAGGACTCCTCTAAGGTAAAACGTTATCCATTCATTCTTAAAATACTGAGCATCTACTAAATGCACATTGATAAAAACAGGGTAAACAAAGTCAAAGGGACATAGTTTCTACCCTCAAAGAGTTTGCAGTTTCACAGGGGGAGTCAGACAAGTGAACAGACAAGTCAACATATTTACAAGAGTGGCTTGTAGAAGTGCAAAATGGGATGACCACATGATTTATAGTACAAAGCAGGACATTTTTAGAGTCAACAGGTACAATATTAACCAATGTGCCCATAAAAAATGCATAAGCCAAGTCCATCATAGGCAAACCAGCATATATGGTCATCCTTGCTAAAGAGAAAATTTATTAGGCCTCCTTATGTCCCCATTGAGACTAAGCCACACATTACTCAGGTAAGATCTAATCCCAGAGAATGAAGGGATGCCTGACACAGAAGTAGCAGCAGTTTGCATTCCTTTTTCAAATGACTGGTGATGATTTTTTGATAAGCCATGCTACTTATCTGTTTCTTTCTCTCTTTCTTTACAAATAGCTCCCCAGTAGAGGTAGTCATCAGTAGAGTCCTAACATAACAAAAGCACCAGATTTCCAGGTGTCTATTCTATGAGCCAATAACTTGCTTGGTCCCTTATGAGGCTTCTGCTCCTGGGGATCTGTTGGTTTGGGCTCGCTTCTGTTATCTTCAGCGCACTTCACTGTGAAACACTGCCCGTGGAGTTAATCCCAGGAGCCTGGATTATGGGTGTTAATTATCCCTTTTTCTAGATCTTCCACGGTAGCTCCAACATTACACTGAATTCAATACCCTCTCGTAATTGTATAAATTTTCAGTGCAAAAAAAAAAAAAAAATGTTTTTCTGCACCATTAGCCCCAGTCCAAGGCTTTCCTGAAGTCAGGTTCAGGAATTTAAGAAAAAAGGAAAACCTATCGGCTAAATATATATTTGTAATCAGGGTGCTCCCCACACTCTATTGCTCAAGATGCTGAATCTCTCACTGGAGTTTATTCCTTTCCCTTATCACTCAACATTCTATTATAAAAATTAGTATCCTCTAGCACTCCCTGAAAATTTCTCCCCAAAATAACTGCAGCCTAGAGACTTGGGTGGGCCCATGTAGGCCAAGTCATCTACCGGCAGAGCTCTCCACACAAGGGCCAGCTTCAATCTTCCATCTAGAGGATTAGCCAGACCTGCAGAATAAAACAGAGCACTGTGGCCCATGACCTATGTCCCTCCACAGTTACATCATCCAGGAAATTCACAGTGTGGGCCTCATCTTGGCTCTTCGGTACCGCACACCACAAACATAAGAACCACATCAACATAGTGCTTAGCTAGCAAATAACCCCACAACTTAATCAAATAAATGCCTAATTAGAACTCATCCTCCACCGTGAATAACTGGTAAGATTCAAACTTAAAAAGCCAAGAAATACATGAAAACATCAAGAAAATATTATTTCATACACATCAAATCGGAAAAAAATTAAAAGTCTTCCAACATACAAGCTGGCAAGGATGTAGGAAAACAAGATGTCATATGGTAACGATGACAGTATAAATACCTACCAGCAGTTTGGAAAGCAATTTCACATTATCTGGAAAAGTTGAAAATAAATATATCCTTCCACTAAGTAGTTTTGCTTCCAGGTAAATTACCCTAGAGAAACACTCACACACGTGCCCAAGCAGACTTCGGCACAGTTGGTTGTGGCAATGTTATTTACAATAGTAAATTGGACGTTATCCAAATGCCATCAATAGAGAATGGATAAACTGGCATAAGTTCATGTAACGGAATACTAGGTCACTGTTAAAGTGAATAAATGAATAATTACATAGGCGGTAATGTGGATGAAACTAAAAAATATAAAGTTGAGCAAAATAAGAAAACTTATAGTATGTTCATTTTTAAAACTCAGTACTGGCCAGGCACGGTGGCTCACACCTGTAACCCCAGCACTTTGGGAGGCTGAGGCGGGCAGATCACTTGAGGTCAGGAGTCTGACACTAGCCTGGCCAACCTGGTGAAACCCCATCTCTACTAAATACAAAAATTAGCTGGGAGTGGTGACGCACACCTGTAATCCCAGCTACTCGGAGGCTGAGGCAAGAAAACTGCTGGAACCTGGGAGGCAGAGGTTTCAGTGAGCAGAGATCACACCACTGCACTCTAGCCTGGGCGACAGAGCAAGACTCTGTCTAAAAATAAAAACTAAAAAGCTAAAAAACTCAGTGCTATAGAGAGAACACATCCATGTCTAAGTATAAAAATCTATGTAAAAGGAATACTAATTTAAAGATAGTGGTTATTGCTAGGGAGGGAGGAAATGAATTATCTATAGTATTTTTTAAAGAAAGATCAAATATAATGAAATATTAATATCTGTTAAACCTGGATAGTAGATGCATAAATACTTATAATGTTTGTTTTCATGTGCAATTAACATTTTTGTAGCTTAAGCAAAACTTATTTCTGAAAAAAACTATCAAATATTAACTAAACAGATAATTCTATAGGTGAGTAAATCAATACATGATTGAGCACCCTGAATACTGAGGCATGCTACACAAACAAAACACATTGCAGCTTCAAATACCATTAGCAAGTATCAAATCTTACACTACATTTGACGTGAGGAAACAGACACCAAGATATTAAGTGACTTCACACAAATAGCCAGAACTGGAACCCAGAACTCATAACCTGCAGTCAGGACTCTTCTACCATGCCTCGGGTATATGTCATCACCACCTTCATTAGAAATAGATGCAAAGAATTGTACACGTTAGAAGTGGTATAGAGAACCAAGAGTTAGGACTGTCCTCAATCGAGACTCATTCCCGGAAGGTTCTCTCAATGTAAAAATAATATGTATAAACTGTCTGAGAAAACTACATAGCAGCTAACTTACACCACAGCTTCACACCCCAAACCCAGAATAACTTCTTCCAGTTGTCAATTATGGGCAAACACCATGAAAGAACAACAGATATCCCAAGGAATTGTTGACCAGAGCCCTGCTTATGACCTGGTTGGCAGAAGATCCCCTCCTTATCCTTCTGCAGGACCCTAACAGGTCAATACCACCCAATGCCTCTTAAGGTCTCATGCATCCTGATCCCCTGGGCAACCTCTAGATGCCCTGATGCAGATAATTCCCTGGCAGAATCTGAAGAGAGTGAGCTTTCCCATTTATTTCTGTCATCTTCTCCCTATCTATGTTAGCCATGGTTTCATTTATCAAGTATGTATTATCCGAATTGAAGACTGGGTTTTAGCATAATTAATAGCTAATTTTATTGAATGCTCGATAGACAATGTTCTATATACTTTTTGATTATTAACTCATGTAATCCCCACAAAACCCCTATGAGGTAGAGAATTGTCATCATTTTAAAGACAAGAAATTACAAGCAGAGAGAGACTTAAAAACATTTCCCAGGGTCACACAGCTAATAAAGTGGTGGAAGAGGATTGAAACCTAGGTTATTTGGTTCCCAAGCCTCAACCATCACACACTACACCAAACTCACTTTATTCTTTGAGTACTTCCTCATTTTTGGAAAACAATTAGAAAAATGGAAACAATATTTTATTAGTTCACTACCTTTCATTCAGCTACTGCGGAAGTCACAATGGCAGAGAGAGGGGCAAGAAAAGCAACATGGCCCAGGCTCCAGAGCCTATGCCCGCAGATGCAGCATCAAACGAACCACCCGTCCCTCTTAAGGGTGGCTTTATAATTGTGAAGGGCAGGGACCTGGGTCTGTCTTGCTCACCATATTTCCTCACTACTTAATAATGGATCAGGCACAAGTGTAGTAAATATTTGTCAAGTGACTCAAAAATGACAAAATGTTCTATACAAGAAAGGAACCTGCTGATGTGTCCAGAGTTGGTTCCTTCCAGCGAGTTCGTGGTCTTGCTGACTTCAAGAATGAAGCCACAGACCTTCACAGTGAGTGTTACAGCTCTTAAAGGTGGCATGGACCCTAAGAGTGAGCAGCAGCAAGATTTATTGGTAAGAGCCAGGGCGAAAGAACAAGGCTTCTTCTACACGATGGAAGGAGACCCCCAGTGGGTTGCTGCTGCTGCTGGATGTGCAGGGCCAGCTTTTACTCCCTTATTTGTCCCCTCCCATATTCCATTTCTGTCCTATCAGAGGGCCCCTTTTACTATCCTCCTCGTAATTGGCTATTTTTAGACTCGCACCAATTGGTGCATTTTACAATCCTCTTGCTAGAGTGCTGATTGGTGCATTTCACAATCCTCTTGTAAGACAGAAAAGCTCTCCAAGCCCCCACGCAACCCAGGAAGTCCAGCTGGGTTCATCTCTCATTGATGCTATAGAAAATTAAGGAATGGGGGTAGCCCCCAGAAGTATTTCCAAGGTCTCAAGGGTGTGCTTGAGATGAGGCTGAGAGTGACCTTTGATTCATCCCCAAAAAAGATCACACGTTTTCATTCCTGAGAGTTCCTCTGGTGGAACTTAAATCTAACATCTGCTAGGAAAGTACATGTAATCATGTTAGGAAATCTAACATCTGCTAGGTTGCTCAAGACCAACCTGAGCAAAATAGTGGGACCCTCTCACTACAAAAAAACTAAAAAATTAGCAGGTCTTGGTGGTGCATGCCAACAGGCCCAGCTACTAGGGAGGCTGAGGTAGGAGGATCACTTGAGCCCAGGAGGTCAAAGTTTTATTCAGAAAATCAACTGTTCAACCACTGTTCTGTGCCATGAGATCTTGAGGATCTTCATGAATCCCATCAGGTCTTTGTCTTTCATCATCAAAGAAAACTAAAGGCCTGGCTTGGTGGCTCATGCCTATAATCCCAGCACTTTGGGAGGCCAAGATGGGCCGATCACCTGAGGTCAGGAATTCGAGACCAGCCTGACCAACGTGGAGAAACCTCATCCCTACTAAAACTACAGAGTTAGCTGGGCATGGTGGTGTATGCCTGTAATCCCAGCTACCCGGGAGGCTGAGGCAGGACAATCACTTGAACCTGGGAGGCGGAGGTTGCGATGAGCCGAGATCGCACCATTGCACTCCAGCCTGGGCAACAAGAGTGAAGCTCTTAAAAAAAAAACCACACACACACACACACACACACACACACACACAAAACCAATAACAACCAGGAGTGGTGGTGCATGCCTGTGGTCCCAGCTACTCAGGAAACTGAGGCAGGAGAATCTGAGTCCGGGAAGTTGAGGCTGCAGTGAGCCGAGATCCTGACACCACACTCCAGCCTGGGTGACAGAGAAATTTGGTCAAAAAAAAAAGAGAACTAAAAATAGCAGTCAATGTCGATCCCATTAGTCATGTGAGCCTGTACCAATAAATATTACAAAGCTGGCCTTTAGCAGAGACAAGGATGGCTGCATGCATCTCTCAGCCTTGAGATTCAGGTCTTCTCTGCCACATCCTAGAACTTTTATAGTTGGTGTATTTGTGCTTTATAAAGGAATTTATGGCTGAAGGACTTCCAAAAATTTCCTGTGACCCACTTCTACACAGCTGTCTTTGTCACTCACAGAAAGCGTGGGTCCCTGATGCTGGTTAGTGATCTCAGCAGCCAGGTCTCTGAGGAAATTCCAGGTTACCCACAAGCATTTCAAGAGTCTTGGAAATTCTCTAATGAACTAACCCAAACATGCAGGGGCACAGTTTTAACAGGGCCAGATAGGCCCCCAGGGCACGGAGGTATTTATTTCACTGGGCTCCTGTGTTTGCAGGGGGTCGGCACGGTAACCTCATGAAGTTTGGGGGCCCTTCTTTGGTGTCCAGCAGCTTTCTCTGAAGGAGAACTGTGTTTGCTTGGTGCTCTCCCGTCCTTCGAGGCCTCCAGAAAGCCTTTTTGATTGCTGTTTCGGAGCACACTTCAGGCAGCAAAAGCCAGCAAAAATCTCTTAGATCTTCTGGCCACAAGTCCTGTACTCCCTGTTCCCAGGCTGAATGCAGAGCTGTGAGGAGGGGGTCTGCCGGGGAGGAGAGCAGAGTGAGGGACAAGCTTCCTTTGCTGTTGGCTTCATCTCCAACCACAAGAAAATTTTCCACCATTTCCATTATTGCTGGCATGCAGCCACACTGTAGGAAGACAGACTCTCTGTTGAGAGAGGAGCGATGGAGTGTGGTGAGTAAGTCAGTGAAGCAGGCAGGGAGGAAAGGAGAGCAAGCAGGAAAGCAAGGAGAGAGAAGCAAAGATGGCCGAGAGAGGAGAAGGCACTGCCTGTTTGTGGGCAGGGCCAAAATGGCTGGGCAGGTCTCTGTGTTGGATGGAGTTCGATCCGTACATGTAATCATGAATCATGTTGGGCCAATACAAGTTGCCTTAACTACACTGTGAAAGAAATTTCCTTCTAATTTTATGTCATTCAAAGTAAGCTCAATATTCATGAGGGAGAAGGGCTGAGGGACCTCCTGGCTTCTGGTTTTATTATTCCAAAAATATCTGAGTTTTTTCCATATTTTTCATGATGCAGTTGCTACCTCCCACCCCTGAAAAACAATAAAGACATGTAAATACACTGCCTCGCAGGTACCGAGATTGACTGTGGGACATGTCCATTCTGATTTAATGATGCAACATCACAGCTTTCTCTTCTACTTCAGAAAGCATTGGAATATTAAGGAATGAGTATTATTGGTGATGGGAATAACTTGCAACCCTGATTTTTCAAGAATTAACATTCACACACGTTGGTACTAAGATAATGTTAATCATAGGAAATTATTTGCAGTGCACCTCAGAAAACATCAGCACACACTGCCACCACTTATGATCTGCTGAACCTGGAGATGACCTTATCAGACCTTCCCGGCAAAAATATTGTTGTCTAGACATGGAGGACGTAGAGACGCTTTCCCCTATTCCAACATGAACTACAACGTCCATAAAGTAATGCTATCCTGAGAGTTAAGCTTTAAAATATAATCATAATGGATCAGAGCAGATATAAAAATTCTGGGATCCTTTGTGTTCCTGGAAAGAAAAATGAGAGGCAGGATAGACAAATGTCCAGGTAATAAAGGGAGGAGGAAATGCCAGGGAACCAAGCATAGCCTCAGACAAGGGAAAGATAGCACACACATCCAATCACAGGGAAGGAGAATGGAAAGTTAGCAGAGCAAATCAAGGCATCACAAATAGCTCCTTCCTGACCCGAAGGAATGTTAAAATTTCTTCACAAGTGGAGTCAGTCTTTTGAAGGGTGAACATCTCGGTCTTCTCAATGCAATCCCACCCTAGAAGACATTTCTGGAAAGAACTTTGGTCTTTAATACAATTTCTCTTTGTTTTGATATAGATTCACTTTTGGTAATTTATCTCATATCTATGAAGATCTACATTGTGATTGTTTCTGTGTTTTAAAATTTTTCAATTTAACAAATTATCATATAAAGAAGTGCTTAACAAGGCTTGAAAATGTAAATCAATGCTAATTTTAGCATTATTGCCATTTACTAAGATTTTTCCTTAACCTGGACAACTATTTGTGCTATTTAATCAGGAGAATAGGCCAAGCGTGGTGGCATACTTTGGGAGGCCGAGGTGAGAGAATCACTTGAGCCCAGGAGTTCACGACCAACCTGAGCAAAATAGTGGGACCCTCTCACTACAAAAAAAACTAAAAAATTAGCAGGGCTTGGTGGCACATGCCAACAGTCCCAGCTACTAGGGAGGCTGAGGTAGGAGGATCACTTGAGTCCAGGAGGTCAAAGCTGTATTAAACTTGATTAGGCCACTGCATATCCACAAAGTGAGGCCCTGTCTCTAAAATAGTCAATCATCATCAGGAGACTTTGTCTTATGTCTTTTAGGCATCTCATTCATCAGAATTTCCTAATCTCCCCAAAGCCCAGTCCAAGTTTGGGTTAAAGCTCAGGTGAATAAAAGAGAGAAAGGATTTAGGCACTTAATATCACCCAGTGGAGCTAGGGACAAGCTTGAAGAATCCCAGTAAATTAAACAAAAGGTACCAGTGCCAGCTCAGTGAGCCAGGGGAATTTTTAAATATCATTAGAGCCTGTCATCTTTTACCTTGGGTCGGTGGACATATTTGTACCACTGACAGCCTGTTTAATCATCTACTCTATTCACTTGAATGTAAGAATTCTCTGGCAGGGATGAGCTCAAATAATGGATTTAAATATAAATAAATTAAAGAATGGTTTAAAAATTCTCAGGACAGTTTGTCTAAAACATATCACCTGTTCATAAATGATAGCAGGTTTCTGCAACAATTGAGGGTCCACGGCCTCTTCCTTCAGCCCTCTGCAGGGCACTGTCTACTTGCTGTCTATGAGAGGTTACTGCCAAGCATGGCACAGTCATCACTCCAGGTATGCCTCTCATGGAAGGCCTTATTTCCCCGTCAGTACACACCAGAATGAAAGCTCTAGGAGGTTATGGTCCAAGCACATCTGGCTTGTTTACCAGTATATCTGCAGCACCTCGTATAGTAGTTCATAGTTTGCATTCAACAAATATTCACTGAATAAATGAATGGCTATTTCCAGTTGTCTATCACCAAGTCAGTTTTCAAACATTTCTCAATTCAAGCTTAGAATTTGACCTCCTTCCCTGCCCCAACACCCCCCATCCCCACCAATAATATTCTGCAAGAACACAAAATTTGAAACTTGCATTGAACTATGTTCCTCTTCTCTGGGCTCTATATTGGGTCCTACCAACCTCTTCCTCAATGTATCTTCAGTGATTATCTCCTTTGTCTCCCTGCCAATAGCCGAGGCCACAGTACGTACCCCAAGCTTTTAATAGTTTCTCTATTTCTCTCCTTATTTAATACGTCCAGTAAACTGGTACTATACCTACTATACTGAGTTCTAGCAGAGCCTCTTTACTTCCTAGACTACAACGATTTCGTGTTTGTGCTCAGATAAGCACAGACTGCAGGGTACAAAGGAGCAAGTGATGACTAACCCTCCTGCCACTGATACTGAGAAAGTTGCCTCCCCACCCTGAATCTCTGCTGTCTCATCTGTACAATGTGAGGCTTGGGACACTTGGTTTCCAAAGGTACATCCATACTAAGATACCCCTATTAGTATCCTACCAGCCAGCTCCACCATTCCTCATCCATCAAAACCATGCACTCACTCCCATGCCATACAGGCAAGTTACCTTCTACTCCAGTCAGGCCTCTTATTCTATACTCAATAGGCTCAATTTTGCAATTAATCTTGGCTCATCCTACTTTTTTCTCCACATGATATACCAAGCTCTGCCCCTTTATGCATCCAAATTCCGTGTTTCCTTCAAGATCTAACTCAATTTTGGCTTCTATGACTCATCCCTAATTCACCTGTCTATAATGGCATCTACTTTATCCAAGACATTGTAGCAAAGTGTTACATGGTCTCCCCCAAAAGAGACACTTTTAGAAAGGAAGGTCTCTGCAGGGAAAAAAACAATCAACCTCCAAAGGAAGGGAGTAGTACTCAGTTCTCAATCTTTAAAATCGTGTGCCTGAGCTGGGCACGGTGGCTCATACCTCCTAGCACTTTGGGAGGCCAAGGCAGGCAGATCACTTGAGCTCAGCAGTTCCAGATGAGCCTGGGCAACATGGTGAAACCCCCTAACAAAGACATAAAAAATTAGCCAGATGTGGTAGAGTGCACCTGTGGTCCCAGCTACTCAGAAGGCTGAGGTGGGAGGATCATTTGAGCCCAGGACGCAGAAGTTGCAGTGAGCCATGATTACACCACTACATTCCAGCTTGGGCAACAGAGCCAGACCCCGTTTAAAAAAAAAAGAAAAATCATTTGCCTGCCTAAGTTAAATATTAATAAAACCAATTTTTACTTGTCTATGTTTTAAGTTTACATATACAAATGATATGAAGAAAAATTTATCCTCTTGGTAATTAACATGGAAGAAGTTTCCATTGCAAAAATAGTGTGTTGCTACAGAAAATGAAGAGGATACTTTGCATGGATGAAACCCCAGAGAATATGGTCAACAGTAGATGGATCCATCAGTGCCCTTTAAGGAAGGTACTTCCTATTAACCATAAAACTTTCATTTGACCACTCAGATGAATGAAGTATTCTACTGTAATAGGATATTGAATGAGACTTTGCTGCTGCCTAGAATTTTTGACATTGTGCTAAGCTGAGAGCAATCAAGGAAAGGTAGCCTTACATTCCAAGGAGATGTTAAATACACATGCACATGACTGACTAAAAAACTACAACACTAGCCCCATGATTCTTAGACTGCCTTGTACCTGCAGCCTATTGAAGAGCTCAGGGGCACATTTGAACACAGAAATTTGGACCTACTTCCCACTTACAGAATCACACATGTGTAATCTTGTTTGAGAAACAAAAGAATTAGATTGAAATTAGGTTGTCTCCAAAAACCTATAGGCCGAATAGCATAGCACACTATTTAAGAACATGTTGTTGGAACTGGATTTAAGTCATGCCTCTGCCATTTACCAGCCAGGGAATCTCAGCAAAGTTACTCCATCTTTGTGAGTCTGTTTCCTCATCCTTAAAAATGCAGATAATGGCCGGGCGCAGTGGCTCACGCCTGTAATCCCAGCACTTTGGGAGGCTGAGGAGTGTGGATCACCTGAGGTTGGGAGTTTGAGACCAGCCTGGCCAACATGGTGAAACCGTCTGTAATAAAAACACAAAAATGAGCCAGGTGTCATGGCATATACCTGTAGTCCCAGCTACTCGGGAGGCTGAGGGAGGAGAATTGCTTGAACCCAGGAGGTGGAGGTTACAGTGAGCTGAGATTATGCCACTGGACTCTGGCCTGGGTGACAGTGAGATTTTGTCAAAAAAAAAACAACAACAACAACAAAAACACACACACACACACACACAAAGCAGATAATCACAGTAGCTATTTCACAAGGTTTTGTGAGAATCAGAAGTAGTGATACTTGCACCATGCTTAGCACAGAGCCTGTCCCTGAGTCAATGAATGTGATTTATTATTATATACCAGACATTCAGCCAGCCAGCCCTAGAAACTGGGCTCAGAAAGGCATTTGCTTCTCCATCTAGAACACAAATATTTATTCTTTATATGAAAGATCCTTTTCCTGTTTCATGGGAGATTTTGCATCCCAAGTAAACAATTATAAATCTCAAGTACACATCTGGATTTCAGTGGCTAACAGGGAATACCAATAGAAAGCATGCAGGGATGGTGAAAAACCTGTTTTCCACAGTCTTCCTAAAATTTTGCAGCTGGTAGAGGCTCCCCAGTGGGAGAATCACCACTGAATTTTACACCTTTCCCTGGTTACATCAATAAGCAAAGGTGGCCGGGCGCGGTGGCTCACGTCTGTAATCCCAGCACTTTGGGAGGCCGAGGCGGGCGGATCACAAGGTCAGGAGATCGAGACCACGGTGAAACCCCGTCTCTACTAAAAATACAAAAAATTAGCCGGGCGCGGTTGTGGGCGCCTGTAGTCCCAGCTACTCGGGAGGCTGAGGCAGGAGAATGGCGTGAACCCGGGAGGCGGAGCTTGCAGTGAGCCGAGATCGCGCCACTGCACTCCAGCCTGGGCGACAGAGCGAGACTCCGTCTCAAAAAAAAAAAAAAAAAAAAAAAAAACAAGCAAAGGTATCTTTCCATTTCTTCATAATTGTCTGTCGTGGGGAAAAAAAAAAAAGCAAAACAAAAGAGAAAAATCTTAACAGACACAAGTTGTAGTGTAAAGAGTCACAAATAAAACTGAGTCAGGAATCATGAGTTCACACAACTTTATTCTTAGGAAGCTCTCTATAAACATAAATGGTTCTACCGCTGAGGATGACATCATTGAGTGCCTTCTCTGTTAAACACTGAGATACTGCTGAGCCACACAAATTATATTTTTCTACGTTACCAATAACTTTCCATGTTACCAGTACCACACTTTGCCTGTGTTACAGCACATTCCTCTTGGTGCCTGGAATACACAGGCTCTCTCTTTTCTAACTTCACTGATCTTGCCACAGATGGTTACTGTGACCTTGGATGTCTTAGGCCCATAATCAAACCAACTGAGTTAATTGGCTTAGACACTCTTAGGAGGGACGCAGGGGCCCCCACCTCTGGGATAACACCCACCGTATTTCTAAAACTGCTTGTGGGAAATTTACAGGGTCATGGTCATGTTATTTACATGCAAATAGGAAAGAAAATCCATTCCAGCAGGCCACATTCTAACTACAAACACAAGAGGTTATAAATACACAAGAGGAAAACCAAACAGTCTGTTAGCATTATCTCCAAAGGCCTAGGAAAGGGAGCCAACTGCTTGGCCATCACAAAGGACTTGGGCAAAATCCTGTGACCCCTGGCATCAGATATTCTCCTTATGCTAATTTTGCAGATAGCGTCTTTTGCCTAACATTTTCATGATTAAGCCAAGGACAGCATAAAATATATGCATTTCTTAGAATTCCATTTATATTGTAATCACTTCTCTGTGCTGCTCTGAGGGCAGCAGGAAGTCTCAGACTGGTCTTCAATCTTCCTCAAGGGCTTTCTCTGACCTCTTTATTAAGAGCAGAAAGTTGCCAGTAAACATTCAACAAACTACACCTCCTCCAAGCTCAAGCTGTGTCAAGTTCAGATCTGATGGCTTTAGAGCAATGTTCAAAGTCAGTTCGTCAACCTTTATCCCTAAATTTTTTGTTTTAAATATTGTACTTAGTTGGCAAATTTGAGCAGTTTATTAGCCTCCCTAGGAAAATAAGGAAGGAAAGCTTTATCTCATCATCTTGGGTTATCTGAAAACCACCTGCACTGCTCAATGTGGGAGAAAAGTTGATCCACAGCACCATCTCCTGGTCATTCTTGGGTATTGCACTGAGCGTCAAAGAAAAGCGGAGCACTTCTGAAGAGTGACTTTCAGGCCATTAAAGTACACCAAGCCATCGATGGTCAATCAACTACACCTAAAATATAAAAGCGTGCATGTGGCCTTCCCAGTAACCGCTAGGATGTTGATTTGTACCAAGTATTAGATTTCATCAGTGTGGCATAAACCCAGATACGCTAAAAGCTAGCAAGAACATGCAGGTTTCAAAGGGAAGTTGAAAAAAATCCTTTGTGAAAATGCAAAAATACTTCTAGTAGAATACTAAAAGTATAAATTATGGTTATAGACTATAAAAAGAAGATGGACACAAACATTAGAACAATAAACACTGGATTACTAGAGAGGGGAGGGAGAGACGACACGTGGGCTGAAACTACCTACTGGGTACTCTACTCACAACGTGGGTGCAACATACTCATGTAACAAATCTGCACGTGAGACCCCTGTCGCTAAAAGTTGAAAAGCAATTTTAAAAAACAAAAAGGGAACATGGAAAACTGAAAAGAGGGATGTAGAAAGATGGCAACCAAGATGGTTTTTCTCTAATATCACTTAATATTACATATTTTGGGTAACAATAAATGGGGGACAGGCAGGCAATCAATAAGTTGTTGTTGCAGGAAGTTGTACTAGATATGCAAAAAGGATTTATGCCAGTTCCCCAAATCTCACTTTAACAATGGGTCATAAGCACAGAAAATATTCTCTAGAACACACCAAGTGTTCCCAATCGCCTTTGGGATCACTACTCAGTTCTGCCCATCAAGCTATCCTTTTTCTCCCCTACATGAGCAGTGAGTCACTTGAGTGAGCATAGCCTGGAAACTGAGGTCATGTCAGAGCTTAATCCAGTATCACTAATGACCAGATCTTTACCTGTCAATCATATAGTACCTGCAACAATTGTTTCCCAAGTTGGTTCACACAGAATCCCTTGGGGAGCTTTTTGAAAATTGGTTTCCAGGCTCTAGTTCTGCCACAGAATCGCCACAGCTGGAAACCAAAAAACTTCAGGGTCAACATTCTCCCCCAGGTGATTCTAATCGCAATCAGTCTGTGGCCTCACAATTGGAAGCCGCTGGAAGATCACAGCTGTATCTTATTGAAAGAGGAAAACAATTAAATCCTCGCCAGTCTCGCACTGCTTACAAGAAGTGTGGCGTCAGTTCCAGGTCATCAAAGGTCAGCATTTTTTTACTACAAAAGTTTGGTTACAGTTAAGATGTTCTCTTCTGGGTACATCATTGCCAAATGAAGAAATAGACCAATTTATATAGTCAGTCCTCCATATCTACAGATTTCACATCTGAGGATTCAGCCATCAGCAAATCAAAAATATTCCGAAAAAAAGATTGGGAATAGCAGTATTAAACCAAAAAAATCAACAGTGTCAACAACTGTTCGCACAGTATTTACATTGTATTAGGTATAATAAGTAATCTAGAGATTATTTAAAATATATGGGAGGATTGTATAGCTTATGTGAAAATACGTTCTATCAGGGACTTGTACATCCTCAAATTTTTGTAACCTTGGGGTGGGTATGCTGAAACCCACCCTCTAGAATACAAAGAGATTACTGTATAATCCATGATTACTTTCTTTCCAAAACCTTTCTATATGAACTATGAAAGTGTCATTTTAATGTTAAACTCTGAACCCAGGAAGAAAATTGTCTTGGATAATGGGGAAGGGAGTGCATACCGTTAACACAAAGGAGGAGCCCCTTGCAGGCTCAAGAACCGTCTGGATGACTTGGGAACATAAATTGTGGCAGTGGGCTAGCAAGTTTCTAGTGGAGAGACTGGAGGCTGGAAGCTTAATTAAATGCATTTGCAGCAAATTTGGATGTGAATTAACAATGCCAAAGCTAAGACGGGACTTGAAAGCATGTTTTCTTCAGGGTGACTCAATGTCATTTCCAGGAGAAGGATCCCTATATAGTCCCTTAGTCACAATTAGTCCATCCCCAACCTTTGTCTTTTTCTTGCTCTCACATCCCTCACCAGAGTCCATATATGACAATGTTATAGCTGACTGTGATGCGTATCCTGACTCCTAGTGTCCTCCATGCACCGGGGAACAAGTCTGCACCCTCAATTTCCCAAGCCCTGAAACACCTAGAATTGGATTTTTTGTCCACAATGGAAGCTCATATATGTTAGCTGAATTCTTGAAAGAAGCTGCTGACACGTTTGGTTAAGGAGTAAGAATGTGTTGCCACTTTGATTAAAACCAGCACTTTAATGGAAAGTACAGTCCCTAATGACAGGTTATCCAGAGCTAGAAAAAAACTGTTGTCGCCAGTACCTTCAAGAATTCTTTTGGCTGTGATTCCTCAGCCGTGACTGAGGGAGGACTGTGAGCCAGGGTTGGTCTCCCCAGAAATACTTCTCACCTGGTCAAGGATTACAGGACGTACAATTGCCTCTAGATTTCCCACCATCTGCCTGAAATCTTCACCACTTCCCCCCTTCTGACAGCAACAAAAGGCGGCGATGTGCATTGGCGGCAGTTCTGTGATGGTCCCAGAAGTAAATAAACCGATTCTAAGAAAATGGAAACCATGGCCTCATGAAAGCTAGATGTCCTGACAGTCCAGGCAGCTCATGTGATAGGTGATCTATTGAAACTTTCTATGAGTTTTACTCATGCTGTTAGGGGAGGACAAGTGGAGGAGGAGGACCATTATGTTGAGGGAACACAGAAGGGGGCAAAACAGATAAAGAATTTTCATTATGAGAATTTTTATAACCAAATACACGATTTTTTTGTTTGCCTGTCAATAAAATTGTTTTCATTGTAATTTACATGTCCTGCCAATTTAACAAAACATCATTTTCATTTTATTCCGTTTACTCCAGAATCTCTGCTAAACTGGAAGCATTTTACTTCAGTCCTGTGAATCAATCAATAAGCACCTACTCTGAGCACCTACTGATTACCATTCATGCTGGGTACCACAGCTTGAAAAAAAGAACAAGTAAACCGATTCGATTCTAAAGGGCCTTTACCTGTAACTGAGACATAGACTTATGAAATTAACAGTGAGTAAAAACCACCACAAACTATGTGAAGCAGTCAAAACAGGACAGTATAAGTAGACGTTTAAAGTGCTTACATTAAAAGATAATTTTAAGTCATTCATTTCAAAATAATCTCCTAAGTTCATACTTAGGAATGCCCTATCCCACAAGCCTGATGGATCTAAAAATTTGATTTATATCAGCTATAAATTAGGGAGAGGTAGCTCTGCTTGTAAAAATAATTTTTTTCTTCTACAAGCGGATTTCTCACAGCTCCCTTGGAATTGGCAACTTGAATTGAAAGCAAGTTTTGGTGATAAGAGCACAGCCCCCGAGCCACACAGCCAGGCTCAATATGAGCTCTGCTAGGTTCTAGCTGTGCGACTTTAGACAGGTGATTCAACATCTCTGTGTTTCAGGGTCCTCGTTTGTAAAGAGGAGATAATGACCGTGCCTCCCCATAGAGGGGTTACAAAGATTAGATGAGTTCCTGTAATTAAAGTCCTTGGCACCATTCCTGGCCCTCACCTGCCACGGAAAGTGGGGCATGGCACTGCCAGGCCCAGGTGCATAGGTAACACCTGGGCAGGGAGCCAATCTGGTACTAGATAGAAGTCTTTTTCCCCCAAAGAACTCGTACACGTTTGCATGTCTTTCTGAAAAGCAACTAGAAGTTATTCCTTTGGGAGATGGAGGAAGACAGCACAAATGCTATAATTTAGCTACGTATTTTCCCCCTTTTATCTCAATTCTTAGAACTTTCTCTGAAATCAAATTGATGACAGGCTCTTCCCACCCACTTCAGAACCAATTCCAGACAGCTGGAAAAAGAAGGAATCCACAGCAAGAAAATCACCGTTCTGATTAGATGCCAGCTTCTTCCCGTCAGGCATCAGATAGTCATTGATTGACAGGATGGATAATAACTTGCTCCTGGATTGATGCTAAATGATAGTTATATCTAATCTCTGTGCATAGAAAAGCCAAGCCAGCCAGGCATAGTGGCTCACACCTGTAATTCTAGCACTTTGGGAGGCCAAGGCGGGTGGATCACCTGAGGTCAGGAGTTCGAAATCAGCCTGGCCAACATGGTAAAATCCTGTCTCTACTAAAAATACAAAAATTAGCCAGGCATGGTGGTGGTGGTGACTGTAATCTCAACTACTTGGAAGGCTGAGGCACGAGAATCATTTGAACCCAGGAGGCGGAGATTGCAGTGAGCCAAGATTGTGCCATTGCACTCCAGCCTGGGCAACAGAGGGAGACTCCATTAAAAAAAAAAAAAGAAGAAGAAGAAAGAAAAGAAAAGCCAAGCCTACTGACATTAGCAGTATCATGTGGTTGAAAAATAACCATCATAATAATTTACATTAGTCTCATTTGTATTGAAATGATGCCAATGTAAAGCCACATGTAAAGATGAATTCAACAAAAACCCAAACCAAATGAAATACTGGTTCAGAGAATATTCTTATGCTGTGATTGTGTCAAGCCTAACAGAATTTAAAAATAATGGCCTAAATAATTCTAAGTGGTTTCATATAAATAGTTGCAGATAGAGTCCAAAATAAATATTTTAAAAGATTTTCTGAATATTGGTTCAAATTCAATTTATTCTGGATTTTGATTTCAGTCTCTGGTGCTTGTTGCTTTTATCTTATCTCGGTAAGTTGTCCCTGAAAAAAAATAGTAGGAGCCACGTCACCCACCCTTTAAAAATTTTTTTTTCAAATGAAAATATGGAAAAGTGTACAGATCATAAACATAAAATTTTTACAAACTGAATACAACTGTGTAATTAGCACCCAGGTTAAG
The DNA here is from genome assembly GCF_008728515.1 of Papio anubis. NCBI lineage: Eukaryota > Metazoa > Chordata > Mammalia > Primates > Cercopithecidae > Papio > Papio anubis. The sequence continues at coordinate 148,307,166 of NC_044982.1, forward strand.
AAACAGAACTCAGCAGCACCTCAGAAGCCCACTTCATGCCTCTTCTCCCAAAAGCAACCTCTATCCTGACCCTTAACTACATAGTTCAGTGCATCATTCAGCTCTTGCTGCATAACAATCACAAAACTTCAGTATTTTATCACTCACTCACCTGGGGTGGTTGTGTAGGCAAGTTGGTTCATCTTGGCTGGGCTCTTGTCGGGTCTGTCCTGCATACCCTGGCCGATGGATGAAATGAGTACTCAGACACAGGCATGCAGTGTAAGAGCAGCTAGATGACTGCCTGACTCTCGTGGCCAGACAGCAGCCTGGAGAAGCTGGAGCTGCTTGCTTTTATTCAGTGCAGGCACAATGCCGAAAACCTGGAGCCAACACAATCTGTAGGCAATTAACATTTATTGTTCACCTTCCAGGGAATGACAGGTGCGGGGATGATCAAAGGTCAGTTGCTGGTCAACATAAGTAAACAAGCCTGTTTAAGACAAATTCCCCTACACTCCCTTGTACCTACTCCTTGCCCTCTGCCTCAGGGTTATAGAACAGCTGCTTTCAGCTATTCTACCCCTGGGCTCTGCAGGCTCTTCCAACCTTTCAGAAGGTTTACACCCTTTCCCTATAGTTTTTCCCACCACCGTGACAGATCCCCCACAGGCTTTCTCTTGCATCTAGGGGGTTGGGAACAGCTCGCCTCCAGCAGGCTAGCCAGGGCATGGCCATGGTGATAGCAGAGAATAAGAGAACAAACAGAAATATGCAGGCATCCTCTTTATTCAAGACAGGATTTGACAGAGCCAGGGTTAGAGTGAGGCTAGTAGAGTGAGTGAGGCTAGTAGAGTGAGGCTAGTAAATTGAGTCATGCAAGTGCAGGGTCAGCTCCTGTCTTTATTGAAGTTTTGACATTTTGTCCACAATAGATTTTTCTTGAATTAATTTTGATTTTTCAAAAACATTGCATTAAATATTATTTTTCTTGATTACTGAGGATTTTGGTGCCTCCTTAATTTTAAGGCTGGGGAAATTGCCTTCATTGTCTCACCATAGTCCTGACCCTGCTGGGGAAATACACTCCACATCTTCAGTGAAAGGAGCTGCAGTCATATGGCAAAGCGCATGGATTGTAAGAGAGAAAGAGTTAGAGCTGCTAGTACAACGAATCTACTACAATTAATTTTGGCCATTTTTTAGGCTGGGTGCAGTGACTGATGCCTGTAATCCCAGCACTTTGGGAGGTTGAGGCAGGAGGATCACTTGAGTGCAGGAGTTTGAGACCAGCCTGGGCAACATAGGGAGATCCCATCTGTACAAAAAGTTTTTAAAAAATATTAGGTGGGTGTGGTGGCATGTTCCTATAGTTCCAGCTACTCAGAAGGCTGAGGTAGGAAGATCCTTGAGCCTGGGAATTTGAGGGTGCAGTTAGCTGTGATTACGCCACTGTACTCCACCCTGGGTGACAGAGTAAGACTTGGTTTGGAGCCATTTTTGTACTTTATATAAATGGAATTGGACAATGTGTATTCTCTTGAGTCTGGCATCTTTTTCTTAACGTTATATTTGTGAAATGCATCCAGAGTGTTGTGTGTAATTGTAAATCATTCATTTTCATTGCTATACAGTATCCCGTTGTACAAAGACACCACAGGGTTGAAGGGCATTTGGATAGTCGCCATTTACAGCTATTAATACCATTGTGTTGAACAATCTAGTATAAATCTCTATTAAATATATATGCATTTTTGTTGTACATGTACATAGGAATGGAATTGCTGGGTCCGAGGGTGTATGTACATTCAGTTTTAATTGTTGCCAGTTTCCCAACAATTAATTCGTTTAGTTTTATTAAAGTTCTTGGTATATAGTCATATGAAACTTCCAGTTTTGATCTTTTTTAAGATAGTTTGGCTATTTTTGGCTCCACATTTCTAAATACATTTTAGAAATAGCTTGTCAATTTCCGCAAAAGAAAAAACCTGCTGGGATTTTTATTGGGCTTGTTTTGAATCTGTAGACTAATTTGGGAAGAACTGACATCTTTTCAACATACCTCCATGTCATCTTAAATTTTTCTCCATGTCTCATACCTTCGTTATATCTACTTTGAATAAGATAGGTAACCAATAAATATATAAAATAGGTGGTTAATTAATGCATTACAAGGCTTTAGACTTAATGATATTTTTAGTCATACTACACATCTGCTATGGTTCCAATGTCCTCACCAAAACTCTTGTTGAAATTTAATTGCTGTTGTTACAGTTTTGGGAGATGGGACCTGTAAGAGGTGATGAGGTCCTGAGGGCTCTGCCTTTGTGAATAGACGCATGCTGTCATCACAGAAGTGAGTGAGCGATCTTGGGAGTCTGGCCCCCTTTTCCTCCCTCCCTCCCTCTCTGTCTCTGTCTCTCTTTCTCACACTCCCTCTCTTGCCCTTCTGCCTCCCTGCCATAGGATGGCCCTCCCCGGAGGATAGCACCATGCTCTTGGACTTCCCAGCCTCCAAAACCATACGCTAAATGAATTTCTCTTCATTATAAATGACCCATTCTGTAGTATTCTGTTACAGCAACAGGAAACCTAATAAGACAACCTCTTCCAGACACCTAAACTCATTCTTCTCTTTCATTCCCCTAGGCCTTGCACATGCTCTTCCTTAGTGGGGTAGAATTCCCTCCCTGCCCTCTATCCCTCCCGCCTGACTAAATCTAGTCTTCCTTGACAAGTCTGTTCAAATGTCACTGCTCTGCAGAGTTAGCAAGTCCTCTTTGTTTTCTCCCACTGCATTCCTTCACCTGCTTTTAACTTGCCATGTTGTATCATAATGAGCTGCTCGGGTACCCACTGAACACTTGGCCTACCAGAACCAGCCCAGCACTAAGTACATTTGTGTTGGATAAATGAAAATGACCATTCCACTTTTTGCTAGGCTGTTTGGCTCAGGTGTTTTTGTTGGGCTGTTTGTTAGTTGATTTGTTTTGTCTTTCTAGGACTTCATTTGAATTGAAATTTAGTCAAAGAAAAAAAATGTGTTCCAGTTTGGCAAAGGAGTACATGTCTATCTGATTGTTGCTTCATTATTTATTTTGATTTGAAAATATTTCTTTATATTAAACCTCTTTATAATGTGGATTTGAAGCAGATAAATTGTTTGGTCTGATTCACTTCACAGCTTCTGAGTTAGTTTAGAAGAAAACCATCAACTGATGTTTCCAGTAACGAGTAGCAAGAGAACTCATGAAAAGGCAGGCACATCTCCAGTGACCACTAGGTGGCAGTTTCACTCTCAATATGACCAGATTGACAATGTCCATCCAAGAAGTCTGGGGCAGGCAAGTTGGAGCACAAAGTGAAGCTTAACTAGGCCTGTGGGTGGAAAAATGAAGACCCAAACTCAGCCCTGAAGAAAAATGAATTATGGAAAAAACAGCACATGGAAAATGTAAAGGAATGCCACTAGACATTATTTCACTGAAAGGTTAGCCAAGTTAACCACAGCCACAAAATCAGTAGAGAAAAGATGTGCAGGACCCGAGACAGGCCAGACAGTATTGAAAGGCAAAGGAGTCTCCAGTCTGCCCTCCACGGCTGGAGCCCAGCCCCCTGGGGAAAGGCAGGATGGTTGCAGGCTGGTCATTGCTGAGTCTCTGGTAATGTGCGGGATGACCAACCTCAGATGTCTGTCAGCCAAGACTGCATGGTTCTCCTCTTCTGAGTAACCCCAGAAGGAACCCCTTTATAGTTCCCATTCCAGAGTTGGATAAGGGACTTTTCAAGCTCAAAGTAGGAACAAGGGGCAGGGCTTATCTCTACAGACAGCCGAGGTGGCTCCTATCACAGCAAATCCAGACACTTTATGGGTCTACTCTCAACAGGCCAGCCAGGGCCCCTGAGGAAATTACTTGGACTATTAACCTCAAGGAGGCTGCAGGTCGAAAGCATCAACCGACTTCTATCAGGAGTGTTTTTTTGTTTTTGGTTTTGGTTTTTTTGTTTTTTTGTTTTTTTTAATGACCCCGATTTCTTCTGCCCTAGAATAGGAAAACTGAGGCCCAGAGCAAGCCAGGGACGAAGTAAATCCATCCCACATGACTGAGAAGAGAACCTTCGGGTGGGCCTGAGGACACAAAAGCCCCAAGGAAGCTGTCTTGGCGGTGTCCAGGTTATTACAATATAACACCCACTCACACGTTTGTGGTAGGGCTTTAACTTTTGCACACGAAGAACTTAAGTAATCGAATTACCTGTTTTCTCTTTCTCTGCTACCAACCCCAGAAAGACTGCAAAGAATAGACACTTGAATCTAAACCAAACTGCCAGGATCAAAGGACACTGCACCAGCTACAAGGTAATAAACACCACGGGTTATAGGATCCGTGAACGGGATAAGCTCCTTTACTTCCCCCCTGCTGGAGTGTGAGTTATAAAACAGACTAACAAGGAGAGGGAGAGACAAATTTTAAGGAAGAGCTAGTAAGAAGGCACCTGCAGCTTCTCCCCAACATCTTCCACACCTCACCGACATCAACCTCCAGGCCTAGTTTGGGTGGGGAAAGGAACCCCCAGAGGATCTGAGAGGAGAGATTGCCATGCACTCCCCCTGGTGGACTTTCCCAGGTAGCAGCCCCCACAGACACCTCTACCACTGGGTCTCAGGAAGACAGGAAGTGGTGAAGGGTGGGGCACAGTCAGGTAGGACGGGCTGGAAGCCACTTCTGGGCTTCTCTTGGAGTCAAACTTTGTAATGGAGGAGATCCATGCATTTCCTTGGACCCAGCATGGTCTGAAGGCATGAGCTGCAGCTTGCATCAACTTGCCAGCCCTAAAAGGACTTTTGGAGAAGAGAAGGGAAGCATCTTCTCCTGGGTTCCAACCCCTGAGCTCTTGTTAGTGACCCTGGGTGAGATGTTCACTTGCTCTGAGCCTCAGCTTTCCTCCCTATAAAATGGGGATAACATTACCTAATTCATATAGTTGTTAGAATTAAATGAAATAAAATTCATCAAGTTTCTTGTACAGAATAGATGATTAATAAATGGGATGGGTCTGGAGCACCTGCCTGGGATGGAGCCACTGACTGACTTTGAAGTAGCAGAGAGTTCTATGTGCTTCCTAAAAACGCCAGGCTCTAGCAACACCTATACCAGGGGACGTCAGCAGAAAAGTAAACCCAGCGTGCCAAGAAGCACTTGGGACCAGAGAAAGGATGCCCTTCCCATCACTAGCACACAGCTAACCATGGAGAAGGACTTCTCTACCACTGGCAACCACCAAGGAAACTAGGGACACCAGAGCCAAGAAAATTATGTTCGATTACAAAATACATTCCATTTTACAGCCATTTGTATTAATTATCAGTTGCTACTTTAATAAATTACCAAAACTTTAACAGCTTAAAACACACACTTACTATCATTTAGTTCTATGGGCCAGAAGTCCTGTGGGTCTCGTAGGACTGAAATCAATGTCTCGGCAGGACAGCATTCCTTAGAGGCAGCTCTCGGGGTGAGTCTTTATCTTGGCTCTGGTCTTGACAGTTCCGTGGGATTGTAAGACTGAGGTCCTTTCTGGTTGCTAACTGGGGTCACCCTGAACTCCTAGAAGACATTTGCTCTGTCCTTATGTAGAGTCCCTACCTCTCAGAACCAGCCACAGGGCATGGAATCCTTCTCTCATGGCCCTCTCTTTGACCCCATTTCCCCTAGATGCATTTCTGTCTCTGACTGCACCCAGGGAAGGCTGTCTGCTTTTTAGGATTAGATTGGGCCCATTTGGATAATCCAGGATAATCTCTTTATCTCAAGATCCTTAATGTTAACCACACTTGCAAAATCCTGTTTGCTATTAAGATAGCATATTCACAGGTTCTGGGAATGAGAATGTGAACATCTTTGCGGGGGGGCATCTTTCTATCTACCAAACTATTATACACTCACCAGGCATTTATTTACTACCTTAATGGCCAAGTACAGTGCTACGTGCTGATTTGATGTTGCTAGAAGGATCATCAGGCAGGGGAGAAAGTCTAGGATGGGTGGTGTCCCCCACTGGGACATCTGACTTAGAGCTTTGCAGTACTCCAGGGGATGCTGTTGACATAAAATACAGTGTGGATTGTAACTCTCACCTCTCACTCCCTTAACTCTCTTGCCTCCCCAGTCCTTGCCCCTGACTCATACAGGCTGAAGCCCCAGTCTGAAATTGCTGGAGGTGTCTAATAAGGTCATTCCAGATCTCTGGGAGGCAGGAGCTAAGCTCACCAGGGGACTGAGATGGTGATCCTGCTAGATCCAGGTTAAGACATAGCAGAAAAAAACAAACAGAGCAAGGTGGGACTTACAGCAGTCCAAACAGACCCTGCCCTGCCCTTAGCCTTGCTTCCTGGCCTGGTTTCATGGTCCTTCCGGGGACTAGAGAGGGAAATGCCCAGGTCCTCTTGGGCCCCTTGTAGTTCCATATAAGAATAGAAAACCTGTCACTAACTGAAATCCCTTCCGGCTGAGGTTCCCTGGCCTATATTTTGCAGCTCCAGGGTTCAGCAGAGCTGCCAATTTGCTGATGGGTTCTCAACCACAAGGATGGTGAGTCAGCACAGTGGCTGACTCTCAGCAGAGAGGCTGCAGCCTTCAGCAGAGCTCCCGGTGGGGCAGCCTCCTCATCGGCCTGTGCTGTTGTTCTGCCCCTGCGTTTCTTCCAGTCCTGGACATTCCTGACCTGGCTGGCACCCTAGTCGCACACCCAGGAAGCAGTTCAGCCCGCTGAGCACAGTGCTTCCCAAAACCATGGCATAAGAGGTGAAGGATAGACCAGGGAGGAAGTCTTCAGCCCAGTCTGACAAGCATAGGCCAACGTTTGGCCAACAGCAACTCAGGCTCTTTGCTCCGGGCCAGACTCCAAACATGAGTGTGCTGGTAGGGTGTTCTGCCTTCCCTCCCTCTGCTCTAGAATTCAGATCTGGAAGCCAGGTTGTGACAGCTGGGATCCAGACACAGTCCCCATCACAGCATCACATTCTGGCCAACCAGGCTTCCAGTGGCAGAAGCTGCCACTAGGAATGGGCACCAGTCCTCTCTCAGTTAAAAAGCCTTTGCTTCACACCACGAAACCCAAAGTGCCAGCTGTGGTTGTCACTTCTGCTCCTACCGCTTAAAATTTCCTGGCAAGGCAGACTTTTAGAGAACGATTCCCCACCAACATAGCATTCCTTTTTTAAATCTTTCCTGTACCTCTCTTAGGGCTAAGTTACTGATGATAGCCCTGAGTGATACGGAACAAGCTGGCAGCAAGGAAGAAACTTGTCAGCAGTGACAAGCTCCAGATGACAGTTAGGTGGCTTGGAAGACAAGTCTGACTCTAAAGAGATCCTGCCTCCATCCCAGCTCTGGATTACTTGGTCTGGTAGGTTTTACAGGGTATGACCCCAGTTTTCTGTTTAAGGACATTGGCCTCCAGATATGACTAGGAGGGAGTTTTCCTCTCAGGTCTTTCTGCAAAGATCACCATGACAATTACCAGAATAATAAATATCTATAATCACATGCAATCTTTAGCTTTAGTAATAGAGTGTGACAGAGAACTCTGCTGCTAATAGTGATGATGATGATAAGGAAGACACGAGATAATTTGACCTTCCTCAGCCTCCGATGGCTGATTACAGGTAGATGTGGCTTCTGAACCAAAGTTATGTAATTCGCCTCTTGTTCCTGATCCGCTTTTAGCGAAAGTTCCCTGGAAAGGACCTTGTACCTTCTTGAAGTATCCAACACACAGTCATCTTTATGTTTTCCTACCAAGTTCCCACATTTCTGCCTCAATGGGTTCTACAGTCTGAACCCCAGAAACAATTTAATAGGTCAAACATCTGGCAAGCTATTACATCAAAGGGATTGCAGATTCCCAACCCAGAGTGGAAGAATCCTTGACTGCCTGCACCCCTCCCCCGCAATTCTGCTCCACCTCAAAACTGCCTACATCATCTCAACCACCCAACTTTTGGGAAATAGCGGTGAATTCCCTCTTCCTTTTCATTGAGACTAGCCCAGGTCATAGACCCAATCTCTTTACTGGGGACCTAGGCTGATAATTTTGAGCACACAAAATCAGTAGTAAAAACAAAGTCCCACAATGTAGAACATCCTCAACTGAGGAGAGAGCTCATTGGTTGAGAGTGTTTGTAGTATCATGCACTGCCCAGGAATGCAGAGAACACGTAGCTCTGTTAGCTCGTCTTGATTTAGAGTGGAAGACAACTCTTGGAATGTGGGGAAAAACTTCTACGGCTGTAATGGAAATAAAGATTCATAGTTTTTAAATAATGGAATCACAATGAATCAGACCAGGGTGACATTAAACTGGATGTCTCTGTCCTTAAAGTTGAAGGTGAGATGGTTTCAGGCAAGCAGGTAATGCCGTCACTGGGAGAGAGTCTCATGTGTTCCGGGAAGACAAGGCTTCCAGCATAGAACATCTGGTAACTTCCCAACTGTTACACTATCTTTTAGGAAGCCTTAACATAAGTGTCCAGTCACGTCCTGGAATTGGCCTAAGTTCCATGTGTGCTCTTAAAATGAACTTGGACCCTACTCTACTCCAGCCCATCAACCTTCTTGTTGTTCTTCCAACACCCCAAGTTTGTTTCTACCTTGGAGGCCTTACCCACTGTTGCCTCTGTCTGAAACATTCCTCCTCCAACTTCTTTGTGGCCAGGCCCCTCTCACTGTTCAGGCCTCAGTTCAAATGTCTCCCCTTAGAGGTGATGATGCCTGAGGCCCCCTCTGAAGTAGCCCACCCACCCCAAGGGTTCACTATCCCACCTTCCCCTCTTATTTTCTTATCATTGTCTGACCTGATGTTAGGTCTGGTTTGCTTATTGTTTACTGTCTGGTGTCACCCTACACAAGTGTGAGCTCCATGGGAGCAGGGCCCTTGCCAATCTTGTTCACTGCTGTGTTCTCAAGGTTCAGGTGGTATCTGGCACATGGTGGGCAGCGAATGGAGTATGGAAACACATATTCAGACATACATGTTTGATGGGCTGGGTATCCCCAGAGGAGGTCAAATTGGAGGGAGAAAGACAAAAAACTGGACTCTGGGGGAAAATCCCAAGGGGCCAAGGGCTCTGATGGAGAGGGCAGGACCAGGCAGCCAGGCTCGAGTGTCCGATGTACATGACTGTGTTATGTCATTCCCTCCCCACCCAGAGAAAAAGAGCACTGATGTGTAAAGTAACTAGGGCCCTGCAAGCCTGTGATAGAACCACTTTGGAGACATCTTATTTTCAGAGAGCTTCCATGAAAACCTCTGACAACCAAGACACTGGGTTCCGGCCCCAAGAATAACTATTAGGGAGTCCAGGACAAGAGGGCCAGAAAAGCTGTCTGGTTTTCCTCCGCTTGCTGGATAGTGAGATATAAAGCCAGTTGGAGATGAAGGGGATAAAACATATATTTACTTAGTTATTTGGCCATGTCAGGCTATGTTTGCTTTATGGTATATATTTAAGGTGTACAACATGATATTTTGATACACATTGTGAAATAATGACTACAGTCAAGCCAATTAACATATCATCATCTCACAGAGTTACCTTTTTTAGGGTGTGTGGTAAGAACACCTAAAATCTACTCTCTAAGCAAATTTCCAGTACAGATGGTCCTTGACTTAATGATGGTTTGACTTAAGATGTTTCAGCATTATGACAATGTGAAAGTGATACACATTCAGCATACTTCAAAAAGGTTATGTCAGAGAAGCATCTGTATATAATATAATGTTATATAGTCCTTGTGCCGTGCATTAGATTTCAAGACTTATTCATCCTACGTAACTGCAACTTTGTACCCTTTGACCTACATCTCCCCCTGGTCCCTTTGGTGACTGCCAACCTACTCTCTGTTTTGATTATTTTTGGATTCCTCATATAAGAGAGATCATATGATATTTGTTGTTCCATGTCTGGTACATTTCACTTAACGTAATATCCTCCAGGTTAATCCATGTTATCACAAATGGCAGAATTTCTTCCTTTTTAAGGCTAAATAATATTCCATTGTGTGTTTCACACACACACACACACACACACGCCACATTTTCTTTATCCAGTCATCTGTCAATAGACACTTACATTGTTTTCATATCGTAACTACTGTGAATAATGCTGCTTTAGAAGCACAGTGAGAAGTCACCTGGAACCTTCTCCCTGCCACCACCCAACCCCAAGGCCATGTCTTGAGTCAGGAAGAGGGAAGCCCCAGAAGAGAGAGAGAAAAAAAAAAGGGTGGGGGAAAGACAAAATGGTATCTCTGTGAACTTTGGAGATCTGAGAAACAGCTAAGATTGAATTCTCCCTGACCCATTCCAGAGTTTTCTGAGCTGCAACCCCCGCAGGCATACCTTGCAAGTCACATATTATAATTCCTATTTTCCAGGCAAAAAAGTAAAGACTCAAAGTACAGTTGACTGGTTATAGAAACGTGCTTGTCTGACCGCTGGATTACCATCCCTCTGGACCTCCTGCCAGTATTAGAGCCCTAATTTTTAAAGGCACCAGGTGGGCCGTGCTCAGGAAAGGCTGAGTCGCTCGCCACCAAGGTGAGGGAATCGTGATTAAACTACGCCAGTGGTTTCAGCGCTGGCTGCCCATTAGAACCAACCCAGTCTAGTTAAATCAGCTTATCCGGAGTGAGTCTAGGCCTCAGTAGTTTTATAAAGCTCCCCGGTGATTCAAAAGTGCAGCCAGGACTGGGATGGCCCAACCTAAACTACTCACGACAATCTCCATTCTCATTAGCATGGAGGGAGAGGGTTCTACAGGCTTCTGGGAAAGCAAAATTCCTTTCTTTGAAACACAAACATACAGTGTTGATGAAACAGGCTGTGCTGCACCCCAAGATGATGCCTAGAACTGTGGTCACCATCTGGAGAACAAAAGCCAGCACACTAAAGTCGGCAGGGGAAAAAGAAGGGGAAAGCCCAGCTACTTAAGATATTATTGGACCGAGCTCGCTCGGTGGCTCACGCCTGTAATCCCAGCACTTTCCAAGGCCGAGGTGGGCAGATCACCTGAGGTCAGGAATTCAAGACCAGCCTAGCCAACATGGTGAAACCCCATCTCTACTAAAAAGATACAAAAATTAGCCGTGTGTGGTGGCGGGGGCCTGTAATCCCAGCTACCCAGGAGACTGAGGCAGGAGAATCGCTTTAACCCGGGAGGCAGAGGTTGCAGTGAGCTGAGATCGTGCCACTGCACTCCAGCCTGGGGGACAGAGCAAGACTGTCTAAAAAAAAAAAAAAAAAAAAAAAAAGAAGATATTATTGAACAGATGAATTATCCAACCCCGAAACTGCTCTCCCCTGGACTTTCTGTGTTAAGTGAGTTAATAGTTTGATGTGGCCGAGTTTTGTTGGATTTTTTTAGTACTTGAAGCTGAGAGCATTCTATGTGATATAATCATACAGAAAGCAGCAGAGCTGAAAGTCAAACCAAGTTCAACTCTGAGGCAGCCAATAGAAGCTAAGAGTGAGGAGAGACCAACAGATAAGTGGGAGTTATTTGAATCAGATCAGCAAGTTTCTAGATTGTTTCCAACTATTAAAGGTAGTTTGTTAAGGTTATGAAACGGTATCTTGATTTTTTCTTCTTCTTTTTTTCCTATTCATCAGAATCCCTACATGAAAAAGAAGAACATCATCTAGTAATTAATTGCCAGGTTTAAAAATACAAAACCGGGGAAGAAGACCAGGTTTGAAATTTGGAAGGTGGTTGAAATTAACAGCTAAACTTAAGAAGCAGGATTGTCTTGGGTTTCAGTAAAACATCTAGTAAATGTATTCATTTAGTCAATAACCTCAGTGACTAATGAGTCAAACCAGTTTTTCAGTCCAGTAATTTTTCATTCAGGGCCTCCAAATGAAATGTTAGAAAGGCTGCTTTCTAACATTTACTCATTACAATATAATCAAGTCAGTGAAAAATCAGCCACCAGAAATAAAACTGCCTCTTGGAAGGTTCTTATACTTATCTGTAGCACCATATTCCAACAGGCAGCTTAAGGAAAGGGGTCTGTCTGTGCCTTTCAGTTCACAAGCAACCTTGAGAAGGCTAGAAATTTCCACAGCAGTACCAATGAACTGCCTGAAGGTGGCACTCAAGGGTGATAGTAACAGAGCTTCGGATCTGGCAATGTCAGCATTTGCAAGAAGTCAAGCCAGTTTTTCTTTTCCTCCTGATAAAGCTAATTGCCTTGCATTAACGCACAGCATAAGACTTCGCAGCACAAAAAGAATAACGGAATTATAAAAGGTATAATTTGGAGGCTTTGTCGAGAGCTGTGATGAGCATATCCTAATAGGTATAAATGTTCTGAAGTACTAATGCTCTGTGAAGAGGGGTTTGTGAAGGAGGAACAATGCCTGCATTAGTGCGCGGGCTCTGGAGAGGAAAAAGCTTTTTGGTCTGCAATTACTGGTCTCCTATTCTTTACTTTGGAACACATCTACTTGATGGTTGCTATTTTTTTCAGGCACACTTCCCCCCTCTTGTTTCACATGTACATTCACATGAGTAAAATATTGCTTTTTACACTTTCCTGGGTATTGAAGTTGCTGTCTGATGGAGAGGCTTAGATCCTCACCTTGAAGTGGCTTCCCCTAACACTGGGTCTGTGAAGCTCCAAAGCGCAAAACATGCTCATCTAGACAATACCGTAAGGCCACCGACTTTGGATTTTCTGCCCTACTTCCTGAGCCTGCATCTCCGACTATTCTTTGCTTTGAAGTCCTATAAAAGTATGCACTCTTGCTTCCCTGTAGAGTAAGCTGCTCCTAGAATAGGAACTGCTAACACTTTCTCTTTTATTGCCTTGGCAGTAGCAGACCTCCTACCTCCCAATTCCATATCGCCACCACCCCCCGAGCTCCAGTACTTTCCCACCTTGGGCTAGGACCAGCATGAACATCTCCCTGGCACATCCCCTTGCATTTAGAAGGCCCCAGCCCCTGACCTAAGGTTGCCCCGGTTCTTGGCTTGCTCCCTTGAAGATCAGGTTAAATCCTACTGAGAAGAGAGAAAGAAATTAAAGTTTATCTTACCTAAGGAGAAAATTCTTTCTGATCCCTATACCTTCAAAGACCCTCCTGCGGGCTGGACTGTGAACGCTGAAACGCTGAAAGGCAGTCAGGATAGGAGCTGATAGAAATGGATTGCCCTTGGTTAGTCTCATGATTTCTGTGGCTTCTAAAGCCTCCTCTCCTATTAGCAGGAAGACCTGGCCTCCATATACTCTCCCTTCCCCAGTCTAATAGCCTGGCCTGACTTCCTACCACCTGCCTCTTGAGGTTTCTTTCCCCCAGAACTGCCTCCAGAAGGAAGTAGGCCAAAAAGGGGAAAATCGAAAGTCAGACTTGAGGGTATGAGCCACCAACGGGGCCTGAGAAAACAAATTTACTTTGGTAGAGGAGTACATTGTCCCTCCTCAGGACAGAGCTTGTTCGCTTCATCCACATGCATGTTTTCAGTTAGACAGATGGAAACACAACCTCCAATATCTCTTTCTTTCTGACCAGTACATGTTACCCAGACTAACCACAGGTCATTGAATGAGGGTTCAATTGAATGCAATGATCACATCTTTATTCTTCTTTGGAATGGCTCACAGTGTGCCATCCATAGGCAACTTCACAGCAAGAGGGAGGGCTGGCATAGCCTCATACCTGCTGCCAGAACACAGGGACGTGTAATCGTTTTCCTTACCTTTGCATTTGAAATCCTGCTGTTGTAATCACCCAGTGGGGTTCATTTTGCCCACTGCTCAGACAGGCCGATTATCAAGACAACAAACTGTTTCTGCAATAGAGAAACAGTTTAATTCATGTAGAGCCAGCTGAATGGGAGACCAGAGTTTTATTATTACTCAAAACAGTCACCCCCAAAATTTGGAGCCTGGGTTTTTTTAAAGGATGATTTGGTGGGTAGGGGGCCATGTAGTAGGGAGAGCTGACTGGTTGGGTCTGAGATGAAATCATAGGGAGTCAATGCCGTCCTCTTGTGCTGAGTCATTTCCTGGGTGGGGGCCACAAGACCAGATGAGCCAGTGTATTGATCTGAGTAGCGCCAGCTGATCCATCGAGTGCAGGATCTGAAAACTATCTTGAGCACCAATCTGAGGTTTTATAATAGTGATGTTATCCATAGGAGCAATTGGTAAGGTTTAGAGTCTTGTGGCCTCTAGCTAGCTGCGTGACTCCTATGCCATCATTTCTAATCTTGTGGCTAATTTGTTAGCCCTACAAAGATATTCTGGTCCCCCAGCAAGAAGAGGGTTCATTTCAGCAAAGGGCTGCTATCATCTTTGTTTCAAAGTTAAACTATAAACTAGGTTCCTCCCAAAGTTAGTTCAGCCTATGTCCAGGAAGGAACAAGGACAGCTTGGAGGTTAGATGCAAGGTGGAGTCAGGTAGGTCAGATCCCTTTCACTGTCTTCATTTTCTTTCTGTTATCATTTTTGCAAAGGTGGTTTCACTGTTTTCTCCAAAAGTCTTCCAGTCAAACCCAGGAGGTAAGTAAGGCACAGAAGACCTACGGCTTAGAGCACCCGTGCAGCTGTGCCCACCTCCCCACACTGGACAGCCCACAGCACTAGCTGCAGTTCTCCTGATGCTCACTAGAGTAGGTCTTGACCTATTTGTCCTTCCCAAATGTACTTGGAGTTACCTAACATGCGTTAGGCCCAGCCATGCTTATGGTGTTGCTCAGCTCCCTCCCACCAAGCAACTCTAACGGTTGATGCCCTCTGGGTTCTTCCTGTTCAGAGGGCTTTATGCATCATCTCAAGTCATCTTCACAATACCCCCAGATGACAGTGCTGCTAGCATTCCCATCTCACAGATGAGGACACTGCAGTGCAAAGAGGCTACACAACTTCCCAAGCAAATAAATGCCATGGTAAGTTATGCGTAAAGCACATGGAACACTGGTAAAAGAGTAAGTTAATTTAAAAAAAAAATAGTCATAACTAATGTTTACTGAGTTCTGTGTATCAAGCCCTGCGCCAAGTGCTGCGTGAACTCCGTTTCCTTATATCCTCGTGTCGGCTGGTGTGGAAATTACATCAGAAGCATGGGCAGGCTCTGCTATCAAGGAGAGTGACCACACTTAAAAAGACACTATCTTTTGACCTTCTGCTCTATTATCTCTTGCTCTGACTGCTAGTGTTTCAAACACAGGTTGAACAGAACCAGTTTTCCCACTGCTTCCTCGAATGTCCTCTCATTCTTCACAACCATCGGGTCTGGGATAACAGGTGTGCTCCCCGTTCTTCCCCTCCCAGAACCTCCAGCTGTGCCACTGGGAACTATTATCCCCAACTTAGAAACGAGGGAAGGAAGCTCAGATAAGCTAAGTAACTTGCACGAGTTCACTCAGCTTTCAAGGGAACAAGTCATGGTGGGGAAAGGGAGGTATGAACCCAATGCCTGGCTCCAGAACAAACAAGGAAGATTAGGGCATCTCAGGCAAAGGAAACAGCTCGGACAGAAGTATGAACAAATGTGTTTGATTAAGAACTCCAGAGGAATGTGTACAGTGGAGTACAGGGCACTTGGTGGGTAGCAGTTGGGTAGTAAAGGAATTTTTATGTTGTAGGGGAGGAAAAATCTTTTCCTCTCCTCTCTCCTATTCAGTCTCTGTGGGGTCTCCAAATTAAACTGACAAAAGACAGATAAGCAAGACGAAAAAAAGAGTTTATTTACACCTGCAACGGAGAGATTCAGTGAGGAGTAACTCACCCCAATAGACAGAGATAAAGGGTTTATATACCAAACTTAGCTAGGGGGCTGGGGAGGAGTGTCAGGGCTTCAATGAGAAGGTATAGAAGGTTCTATCAGGCTTTTTCATGTGAATAGAATGGGCAGTCTATCTCCCTGGCAGCTGAATTCACAGGGAAGACCTCAAGGGAGGGCTACTGACAGCTGTATTTTCTGAGAGGTTCTGCTTTACAGCCTTTAGAGAAGTTCTGATAATAATTTCCTTCTGCCTCTTCTTTAGCTAAAGAAGCTCTGGCATTAAAAGTAATGGCAAAAACCGCAATGACTTTTGCACCAACCTAATAATCTCCATGCGAATTGTAGGGATTTTGAGTGGTTCCCCACCATGCCATGGCAAAGCATGGCTCTTTATCCTTCAGCCAGAACTTTTTAAAGCAGTGTTTTCAAATGATTAGTTCTACGTATCCCTAAGACCTTTGACCAGGATATTTCAAAATAATTTAATGGATTTAGTTAATTAGCAAAACCGATAAGGAAGGATAACAGCACTATCATCTCACTTATGTGAATAAGGAAACCAAGGCAGAGCAGTTAAATGATGTGCGAAGGATTGTGGATTATTAGTCACAAAGCAAAAACCTTGTGCCCGGGTCTTCCAAATCCTGGTCCTGAACTCTGTCCCTAACAGCGACACAACGTTTGGCTCCAAGAAAGCTGCCAGTCGGCGCACACTTAGTCCTGTGCTAAAACACAGGAAGAGCTCCAAGCCCCAGTTACCCCCACGCTTGCCACATTCAGGGCCTACTTGAGCTGCATTACTTATGTGCTGTCTCTTCCACAGGTTAGCAGAGAAAAACCCGCCACTCTCAGCGTCTTTTGTGTTTGTAGGTGCAAATATTTATTCACAAAGCAAGAAAGAAAATTCAGAGCCCAGCTGACTTTGCCATCCTATGAGCCTCTGCACTGCCTGTTGTACTTTCCCTCTCCAGGTCAGAGCAAAAAATAATTAATCTTCAGCAAACTGAGTGACTGCGTTTCAACAAGTTTAAAGCATCTCATTGAAGAAAATACACCTCAGTCTGGTTTGAGATCCTCGGCAGACTTTGTTACCCTATCATGTTGGGTAAATCTTTTGAAGAATTCTAAGAACCTCGTCACAGGAAAGGGTGGCTTAGGGGCCTCTAGCTGTTCTCTGGGCTCCTTTGAGCTCAGAGTTTTGATGTTAGGTGGGGCCAAGAAAAGTTGTTTGCAGGGAGGGAGGAAGATGGGAGGAGTGGCAACCATGGGCCAGAAGAATCAGTCACATAAAACCTTGGCTAGCCAAGTATATGACTTCTGAGGACACAGGGCCCCTTCTTCATAGACGGCTATGTCCCCAGCCCCCAGCACGGCACAATAAATAAAATTTAATATAGTTCAAATATATTGCTGACTTAGCAATGAAGAAAATAGGAAGAGGCGACTCAGCCAGGACCCTGGAGACAGTGGCCTAGGGAGGAGTCCTGGTCCCAGCCCCCCAGCTACATGACCTGGGGCAAGTTATAGAACTTCCCTAAGCCCGTTTCTCCTCTGTAAAATGGGGGTCATAGGAACATCTACCCAACAGATATTGGGGCCAAGGGGAAACTTCCCCAGCACCTTCTGATGTTTCACTGGAAATTGCTGACAAAAGCTGATTAATAGGAGACAAGGTAGACACATGTATTTGATCATAGTTTTACATGACACAGGAACTTTCAGCATGAAGACCCAAAGATACAGGGGGAACTGTCTATTTTACGCTTATGTTCAACAAAGTATGGACAGAAAGGGTCTGATCTAACACTGAGACTGGGAACGCCCAGCGCTGTCCATCTCAATTCTTCTTGGTCTCTTGTGCAGCGTTTCTTCCTACTGCGTGTGGGACAGGACCCTCTCTGGCAAGGGGGTCTTATGACCTACAGTCAAACAAGGCAGGTCAGATCATTTCTTCATGGCCAGTTTTCACACAGAAAGACAGGAGGAAAGTTAAAGTTATATTTTTAGGTTATGGCTGACTTGGGGGAAAAGGATTCTGGCTTCTATTACCCACTTTGAGGAAAAGGGATTTTAGTTTCTATGGTTAGCCTTGGGGGAGAATGAGAGGCCAGAGATAAGAGGGCAGGAGAAAGTCAGAGAGAAACGGTTGCTTCTGAGGCCTTCATTTTGGGGCACTGTTTTCTAAGACCCTACACAGAGTACCCACAAGAATTGAAGGAGAAACCTCATAGAAACACTTAACCTGGTGTCTGCCACCTACCAAGTGCCCAATACATGTTAGTTATTATTAATTAAAAATTCAAGATTGTCCTCCCTGATCCCAGAAAGTCTGTCGTCTCAGTGAACTTTCACAGGTTTTTCTTTCTTTCTTTCTTATTCCTAGAAATGGTATTTGCAAGATGTGTGTATTTGTAAATCTTTGTTCACCACCAAACAAACCAAAACCATTTCCTCATCCAGTTCATCAGTTCCTCATAAACAAAGCACAACTTCTCAGCCAAAAGTTTGTCATCAAAGCTTGCTTTCTTCATTGTTTAACTCAGTCGTGTTCTGTTTCTTATTTTCTGGGAAATGTTGTTGTCCTCAGGTTCCTCCTCCCCAGAACCAGCAGCCAGGCACCACTGTTTCCATCTCGCTAAGCACATCATGGGCATCCTGTGGAGATAATGGATTCCAGAGAGCAAGGGGCCACTTACATGGAAGAGCCCGGAGTCTCTGGGTAAAGGGTGACAGTGCAGAAACCTCACTAATGCACTCTTTCCATTACCATTCTGCAATTTTTCCTGTCTCCCACTATTACCTTCGATTAAGCTTTCCTCTTTAAAACCGTTCGTCTGCCCGGGGCCATTATCTTTCATCTGGCCCAGCAGTCGGCAGCCAGAGATGGCCCTGACACTTCTCGGAAACCTCAAGGTTTGGGGCCGGATAAATTTTTAGAAGCCTCTTTAACATGGTTCTTTACGTTGAATGTTTTCAGCTTTAACAAAAGCCACGTGAACACAGGTCTGGAAAAAGTGATATACTTGAAGAAAAAGAACAAAAAAGTCACTGGCTTTATTTGTGTTCTGTTCCCTGGAGGTGCGCAGGCCAGAGTGGAGGGAGACCAGTGAATTGATTTGTTTTGCAACTGATTTCGCAGCTATGGGTAGATTCTTGAATTTTCTTTGGTGTGTCATTTTAACTCATTTTGTGTCCTGACAACTCTGAAAACCCGGACTACTCCAGTAGCTCTTTCACCATCCACACCCGAGAAGAGAGAAACTGAGGTCGGCCAGAACTGATAGGAAAGCTATGCTATGACCCCAAGAGAGTCTCACTCTGGAGCACTTGTCTACCAAAATGCTGGAAAATCTTTTATTTTGTAACACTCTGTTTCACTTCCCCACACTCCCGCTTGCATCTTCCGGAAATAATTGAAATCCTGGTCCTTAGTCTCTACATCATTTAAAAGTGTCTGCTCCTGTAATATGTGTGTGCTGCCACCAGATGGCACCAAAAGTCACAACTCTATTGGTATACTACGTGCCAGGCACCTTGCTAGGCATTAAGAATCCAGCAGTGAACCAAAAAGACAGGAACCCAACCTCTCTCTCTGAGTCAAGCAGGAAGGAAGACATTAAACAAAATATTATAAATATTTGAATGGCAATGCTGAGAGGAAGTGCCCAGAGGCTAATCCTGGGAGCGAGCAGAGACAGCAAAGGTCACACATGTTCTATGGCCCTCCTCACATTCTCCAGCCACCTTGCAGTTAGGCAAGGCCTCGTGACCACTGAGGCCAATGAGATGTGAGTGAAAATCATATGTGACCCCTTAGAGCCAAGGTAGAGAAAAGTGAGTATAATTTCTCTATGCTTGTCTCTTCCTTTGCTGTGGTAGCTGGTAACATGATGGGGGCAGAGCCTCTGTTAGCCTGAATCCCTGAGTAATATGTGGAGGACAGCCATCACAGAGCCATCACTAACCCCATGCTACTTGACCCCAATCCTCCACAGCTCATGTTGGATAGGTAGCATGAGTTTTATTGAATTAAGCCATAAAGAGTTGGCGGTTCTTTCTGCAGGTATGTCAGTCTGCCAAAGACTAACTTTCTAGCTGCAGCGATGGGACTAAGAGTGGAGTCTTTCTCCTCTAAGTGAGTGGGCCTTTGCATAAGCAGCACAGACAGATGAGGGATGGAGGAAACAGAAGCAAGCTGCATTGCCACCACCTATCCTCCTGAGACCAGTGAGAAGGAGGGGACTTCCTAACCAAAGAAGCTAGGAAAGCCAACAGGGTATTAAGCATTTCAAGCAGCATACTGAGCACGTGATAACAGACCAAAAGGGTATGATTATTCCAGCAGACCCAGGTTCTGGCCAGGGGAGAGCAGAGCTTGACGTAGCTGATCTCAGTAGGGGTAGCTTGTAGACTTGTCCCAGGCTGCCCACAGACATGGCCATGGTGCCTCTCTACTTATAACAGCCACAAACATAATGAAAAAAAAAAAAAAATAGGTAGGTAGCCGTGGGGTTAGTGGAGCACCAATTACCCCATAAATCAATTTGCTTGTGTGTGTGTGTGGAGTGGGGTTGCTGGAGCTTCTTATTTTGATATAATTTCAAACAAGAGAAAAAAATGGAAGAATTGTAGAAAGAACTTCCACATACAATACCCTTCATCAAGGTTTACTAGTCCACTTTAAAAGTTACTAAAAACCAAGTAATCTCTTTCATACCCAACGTAGCTATAATGCCTAACCCAAACTTCAATATTAAAATTTCATGAGTCAGCTTTATATATAAGATTTGCAAAATATGATAGAGTACTGATATGGTTTGGGTGTGTCCCAACCCAAATCTCAACTTGAATTGTATCTCCCAGAGTTTCCACATGTTGTGGGAGGGACCTAGGGGAGGTAATTGAATCATGGGGTAATTGAATCTTTCCCGTGATATTCTCATGACAGTGAATAAGTCTCACGAGATCTGATGGACTTATCAGGGGGTTCCACTCTTGCTTCTTCCTCATTTTCTCTTGCCACCGCCATGTAAGAAGTACCTTTCGCCTCCTGCCGTGATTCTGAGGCCTCCCCAGCCATGTGGAACTGTAAGTCCAATAAAACCTCTTTTTCTTCCCAGTATCAGATATGTCTTTATTAGCAGTGTGAAAAAGGACCAATACAAGTACCCTTAATGTATAGTTATTTTATATTTTTTTAAAAAAGTAACCCTCATTAGAAAAATAGGCAAAGGCCATAAGTAGCCATTTGAAAAAAGAAACAGAATGGACAAAATTATGAAAAATTCAACCCCTCTAGTAATAAATATAAATTAAAACCTCATTTTCCACCTAGCAGACTAACAAGGGTTTATATGTATGATTGTACTTGTGTTGGCGATAGTATAAGAAAATGGCACTTGCATACATATGTGCTGTTTCTGGAAACTGGTGCAACGAATGATGTAATTGGCTTGTCTGGCAACAAATATCAAAAAAACATTTTTTTAATGCACTTGCCTTTTAGCACAGCAATCTTAATTCTAGGAAGGTATCTGAGGGAACAGGCAAACAAATGTCCCTGACCCACCCCAAGAAGAAGTGTAACTATTGGCCAGGCGCGGTGGCTCACACCTGTAATCCCAGCACTTTGCGAGGCCGAGGTGGGCAGATCACGAGGTCAGGAAATCGAGAGCATCCTGGGTAACACGGTGAAACCCCCTCTCCACTAAAAATACAAAAAAAATTAGCCAGGCATGGTGGTGGGCGCCTGCAGTCCCAGCTACTTGGGAGGCTGAGGCAGGAGAATGGCGTGAACCTGGGAGGTGGAGCTTGCAGTGAGCCGAGATCGCACCGCTGCACTCCAGCCTGGGTGACAGAGTGAGACTCTGTCTCAAAAAAAAAAAAAAAAAAGAAGTGACTCCATCACAACATTATTAAAAAAAAACAAAAACAAAAACACAAAAACAAACAAAAAAAACAGAATGAAGAAACTTTGGTCAATTAAATGATGGTGTTTTGTACAAAGCACTAACACCACCTACGTAGCACTTATAGAATGCCAGGCTCTGTTCTTAACTCTTTGCATATATTAACTTATCTAGGCCTCCCAATAGATAGGTATGACAATTACTGTCAGCATTTCACAGATGATGAAACTGAGGAACAGAGAGGTTCGCTAACCAGGTCATAAAGCTAGTCAATGCAGAGCTAATATCTGCATCTAGGCGGTCTGGTCTGAGTCAGCTCTCTTAGACATACATTACACAACCTTTCATTGGATGTGTAAGCCTCTCTCTGCAGCTACTAAAATGACAAAATAGATTGTATTCACTGTCATGAAAAATGTTCACAAGATATGCATGAGAAAAGTCGATTATGAAACATTAAGTACAGTATGAAACCATCATTTTAAAAGGAATTATATATACATGCATATAAGAATATATAAAAAATGGCCAGGCACGGTGACTCATGCCTGACATCCCAGCACTTTGTGAGGTTGAGGTGGGCGGATCACGAGCTCAGGAGTTCGAGACCAGCCTGACCAACATGGTAAAACCCCATCTCTACTAAAAATACAAAAAGTAGTCAGGCATGGTGGTGCATGCCTGTAATCCCAGCTACTCAGGAGGCTGAGGCAGGAGAATCACTTGAACCCAGGAGGCAGAGGTTGCAGTGAGCCAAGATCATGCCTCTGCACTCCAGCCTAGGTGACAGAGCGAGACTCCACCTCAAAAAAAAAAAAAAAAAAAAAAAGAATGCATAATTTCCTCAAAAGATTAACAGTGTTGGGATTGTAGGAGAATTTTGCTTCTTTTACATCTCTTCATTTGCTAACTTTTCCACAATGATCATACAATTCTTGTAATATAAAATTTTGAATGAATAATTCTACTACCCAATCCTGCTTTCTCCTCTGTAATTCCACAAATGGTCTCAGGGACATTCCCTAATAAATATCCTGCAGACGGACCTTTATCTCAGACTCTGCTTCCCAGAGAATTCAGCCTCTGAAGCATCCCAACAGTGCCAAGAGTGGTCCAAGAAAGCAGGCAATGAAATGATGCTTAGGAACTGGCTCACTCACCATCTGGCTGGCAATGAAAACCCCATCACCAGAGGCAGCGGAGCACAGACATCTCCTGTTCCAATCACTAAAACTTCCTTCATGGCAAATTAGAATGGTGCATAGTGAAAAGGGAATACAGTAGCTAGTGCTATGTACTTAGTGTTAGAATGATATAGGGAAAAAGTAATCTTCGGGAAGTGAGATAGGATGCTGTTGCTATACTCCATTGAAGTTTTACAGAAATAATTTAGCTCAAGTAAAGGCTCAGAGCAATTAATGGGCTACTGAAAGCCAGCGTTAAAGTCAGAGGGTCTTTAGGAAGGTAAAGAGGCTTTCCTCACCTGAAGAGAGAGGGCAGGAAAAGTTGAGGCCCAGGTACAGTCCCATGTCTTAATGGTGATTTTTGCCAGAACTCCAGTGAGGGTTAAAACTCTTAATCAAGGCAGATCTGTTATGTCAAAGTTAGGAATGTGGTTGGGGAAAAATGAATCCCGACCTGTGAGGTGGAATGGAATACATAGGTTGATTTTCCTCACACTCTTGAGTTCCCAGATTCCTCTAGATCTTTTCCATCTGAAGAAGAAAATGAACCACCTCTCTCTGTTAAGAGCTAGGACCACTCCCTTACTTGAAGACAATGCGGAGTCCTCTATCTCCCCTCTGGGCCACTGGGCCTCTAACTGTGTCTTCTAACTAGGAATAAGTTGCAGCTTAACCCAGCTACAGATGTGCTGGGCCCAGCAAAGGAGAAAAGGGACTGCACCCCAAGGAGACCCACCTATCATATCCACACATGGGACTGGATTCTAAGTTACTTGATCAAAGAGGCTAGAACATAATACTGAATAAGGAAAATGTTGACAAAAATAAGTCGAACTCTGTAAAATATTTGAAGGGATTCATTCTGAGCCAAATACAAGTGACAAAGGTTCAAGGCATAGTCTCACGAGGTCCTGAGAACATATGCCCAAGGTGGTTGGGTTACAGCTTGATTTTATACATTTTAGGGGGACAGAAGTTACAGGCAGACATTCATCGATACATGTAAGGTGTACATTGGCTCAGTTTGGAAAGATGAGACAACTCAAAGTGGAGGCGGGGTGCTTCCGGGTCATAGGTGGATTCAAAGATTTTCTGAGTGGCAGTTGGTTGCAAGAGTTATTAATCTAAAGACTTGGAATCAATAGAAAGGAGTATCTGGGTTAAGATAAAGCGTTGTGGAGACCAAGGTTCTTATTATGTAGATGAAGGCTCTAGGAAACAGGCTTCAGAGAGAATAGAGGGTACATGTCTCTTGTCAGACCTAAAACGGTGCTAGATTCTTAATCTCTCCTGGATCAGGAAAAGACCTTGAAGGGAAAGGGATTCTCTACAAAATGTAGATTTTCCCCATAAGAGACAGCTTTGCATGGCCATTTCAAAATACGTACAAGAAATATATTTTGGAGTAAAATATTTTGACTGCTTCCAAGGCCTGCTATCTGTCATGTGATGTTATCCTAGAGTCAAGTTGGAATTTAGTATCTTATTGCTACAAAGAGTCTGTTTTGTCAGTCTTAAGATCTCTGTTTCAGTCTTAATGCTGGTCAGTTGTGCCTGAACTCCAAAGGGACAGAGAGAAGGTATCCATTCAATCAATTGAGGGACTTATAATTTTATTTTTGGTTTGTAAAAAGTTTATTGGGTTAGGAGTATGTTTCTGAAATGCAGATTTTAACTTTCTAGCAAGGACCCTAAGCAATAGTATGTTCTAGTCTCTAGGCTATTTCTTAGATGCATGGAAAAAGCAATGGCTCCCACTAAGGGAGGGTGAAATGCCAGAATTACTCTAGCAGCTGCCGGAAGAAGGGATTGAAAGATTCACAGAAGTGGGCATGCTGGAGTAGATCTACCACGTGAGGCCAGGATACTCACCAAATGATTACAGTGCACAGGAAAGCCATAAGCAGTACGCTGGTGAGAGGCACACCAGCATCACTAAAAAGCACAGTGATGCCTCTTCTTCGCGGGTCATTGGTAACTGTAGAAAAGGTGATCGCAGAACACAGAACTAAGCTAACTGATAGCAATAGAGATGATCACAACCACCCTGCTACCCAGTGAGGGTAGGGGGAGTAGAGGACAGATGATGATGTGTAGCTGTCAAAAATCAGATAGATCTAATTGTCATGATGAGCAGCAAAGTTGGAGCAGTCCACAGGGCCAGGCCAAGACAGTTATAGAAACAGTTAAGAAAACACAGCATTCCTAGGGGCAAAATAGATGGACAGTTAACAAAGAACTCTTCAATTTACCATCAAAATAAACCAAAAATGAATAATCAAGACACTGAAGGGGCTGGGCACAGTGACCCATGCAAGTAATCCCAACATTTTGGGAGGCAGAGGTGGGTGGATGACTTGAGGCCAGGAGTTCAGGATGAGCATGGGTAACATAGTAAGACCCTGTCTCTACAAAAAAAAAAAAAGTATATAAACATTAGCTGTGCATGGAGGTGCACACCTGTCGCCCCAGCTACTCGGGTGGCTGAGGTAGGAGGATTGCTTAAGCCCAGTAGGTTGAGGCTGCAGTAAGCTGTGTGAGCAGCCTGGGTGAAATAATGAGACCCTGTGGAGGCGGGGGGGGAGAGAGAGACAGAGAGAGAGACAAGGAAGGAAGGAGGGAAGGAAGGAAGGAGGGAAGGAAGGAAGGAGGGAAGGAAGGAAGGAGGGAAGGAAGGAATGAAGGAAGGAAGGAAGGAAGGAAGGAAGGAAGGAAGGAAGGAAGGAAGGAAGGAAGGAAAAAAACAAACAAAAAAACAAACACCAGAGGGCAGTTGCCCCAATAAAAAATCCAAAAAAATCCATGATTTCTTGCCCCGTTACTGGAGCTAACCCAGGTTTTAGACTTGGAACCCAATGAGGGAAGGTGAAGCCAAGTTCCCAGAAGGAAGGACTTTCCAAAAGAGAATCTACCAATGGCCAATAAAAACATAGAAAGCTGTCAACATCAGTTGTCATCAGGAAAATACAAATTAAACCTGAGATGAGACAGCATTCCCACTAAAGTTGCTAATATCAAAAAGACTAGCATTACCAAATGTTAGCCAAAATGTGGAACACTTGACTTCGGATCAAAACTCAAACTCATATTCATCAGGTGTGAGTCCTTGCAGAGTCAAAGTATACATCAGAAACTAACACTGCCCTTCCCAAGACCTGAAGAAGTATAGAAAGGGTTCAGGGTAGAAGCACCTGCTGCTGTGGCCTTTTTTTCATATATTAAAAAAAAAGACTTTCATCTCTTTCTGGAAATATGTAACCTCTGAAAAAATTTTGGTGGGTAACCTTCTGGACTTTTTTTAATACTACACAAATTGTTTAGTAGCCTATTTTTTAGAGCTAATTTTAGACTACAAAAATTGAGAAGGTGGCACAGAGGGTTCTCATGCCCCCTCACCCAGTTTCACCTGTTATTAACATCTTACATTAGAATATTAAATATATTTATTATAATTAATGAAGTAATACTAATACATTATTATTCATGAAAGATCATGTTTGTTTGTTTGTTTTTCATTCCAATTGCCTCAGTTTTTCCCTAATGTCCTTTTTGTGTTTCAGAATTCCACCCAGGGTACATATGACATTTAGTCCTCATGTCTGCTCAGGCTCCTCTTAACTGTGGCAGTTTCTTAGACTTACCTTGTTTTTGACGACCTTGACCATTTTGACTACTGGTCAGGTGTATCAAAGGATGTGACTATGATGGAATTTGTCCATTGTTTTCTTGTGGTAAGACTGGGGTTATGGGGCTCTGCTGGCTTTTTTCTTTAATCAAGGATTTGGATCACTTGGGGGCTAAACTTTGAAAATGGTCCCAATTCCCGACTGAAGAGAGAGTTCTTTCTGATCTCTGGAAAACCTGTCTCTTGCCGCTTTAGTGGGCTGAACTAACGTTCAAATTCCAAGTCAAAAATAATAGAAAAGAAAGTCTTCGAAAATTTGCTTTTTAAAAAGACCTCCTCTTTGTGCTGCGGAGCCTCTAAAGAAACCTCTATGACCATGTGCTTTTATTTAATTAACATTTGTTTAAAAAGTACTGTTTCCCTGTATTCCGTGGGCACACAGGTCATATTTCAGTTCAGTAAAGAGATTTTTCTAATCACTTTATAATCGTTGTGCTTTAATGAAATTCTGAGGAGCAATTAGTTTTTATGAAGGTAATTGGCATTCAAACATCACTTGTGGTTGAGATTGTGTTTTATTTTTCTTTCAGCACAAAAGTGGAAGTGCATGGTGGAGAAGAAAAATCAGTGCACGCTTAATTGGCTTTCAATAGAAAAGCAGGCAGCTGCTCTTCTTGATATATACATTTGTGGCACTTTTTTATCTTGTAAATATCTCAAGCTAAATAAATGAAAAGAAATTTTGAGGAAACAGTTTGCTGTATGAAAAACATGAGTTTTCTTTAAAGTACAACTTACATACAGTAAAATATACAAATTAGATATCAATTTCATGAATTTTGCAAACGGTAAACCCATGTGTCTTCTATCCCAAACTAAATAAGGAACATTTCTATCACTGCAGAAAATTCCCTTATTCCCCTTTCCAGTGAATTTACCCTTCCTCCTCCCCAGAGAAATAACTTTCTGATTTTCATCACCAAGGGCTTGTTTTGCTTATTCTTGATTTCATATAAATTGAATCAGACTGTAAGCTTTTGTGTCTAGTTTCTTTCAATTAATATAAGATATTGAGATTAACTAGCCATAATAGCATCAACGCGCAGCTCAAGAGACACAGCTCCACTGGCCTCTATGCCCAGCAGACCCATCTGTAATATTTTTTTACTTTTATTTTACTTTAGTTTTGAGACAGAGTCTCTCTCTGTCAGCCAGGCTGGAGTGCAGAGGCACAATCATGGCTCACTGCAGCCCCCACCTCCCAGGCTCAAGTGATCCTCCCACCTCAGCCTCCCAAGTAGCTGGGACTATAGGCACATGCCACCACACCTGGCTATTTTTTTTTTTTTTTTTTCTGTAGAGACAGCTCTCACTGTTTTACTGGGGCTGGTCTTGAATTCCTGGGCTCAAGAAATCCTCCTGCCTCAGCCTCCCAAAATGCTGGGATTACAGGCATGAGCCACTAGACCCAACCCATCTGTAATCTTCTGTTCATCCCAGATGACTTTCTTTAGCTGGGATACTGAAATCTAGGGCAGCTCCAGAAGAAGGGGCTGGGAGACATTTAAGACTGAGAAAGAGTTGAGAGAATTCAGGCCTGCAAACAGGTTTAGGAGACGGAAAAGAGAAGAAAAAGGGGGACAAGTAATGGTCATACAATATTAGGCCTGTCATCTGAAAGGGGAAACAGACTTTGTGTCTAGTTCCAGAATTAGAACTCGTGGCTGGAAATTACTGGGAGGCAGTTTTCAGCTCTGTATAAAGAGGAACATCTTTCAACAACAGGTCACTGGGGTCCCTTGAATGGTAGTTAAGTTTCTCAACACAGGAATTGTACACAAAGAGGCTAATAGCCATTTGTCATAGATGCTGTTAAAGGAAATCCCCCATTAGGTAGGCGAGAGCATCTTCCTATGTCTTGTGGCTTTCCGTTTAGACAAAGGTAGGCTTTACCTCCACTTTGTACTAGTTGGTCAGTGCTGAGTTTTTTATCTTGTATATTTTACATTGGCAAGAAGGTCACATGATTTTCCCCTCCGTGTACCTTAGAACCAGCTGCTGCCATGAAAACTTATTAAGCCTAAGTATTCAGAACTCAGGATGAATTCTGTGTTTTCGTTTTCTTTTTGAGATGGAGTCTTGCTCTGTTGCCCAAGCTGGAGTGCAGTGGCACAATCTCAGCTCACTGCAACCTCTGCCTCCCGGGTTCAAGTGATTCTCTTGCCTCAGCCTCCTGAGTAGCTGGGATTACAGGCACGCACCACCACGCCTGGCTAATTTTTGTATTTTTAGTAGAGACAAGGTTTCACCATGTTGGTCAGTCTGGCCTCGAACTCCTGACCTCGTGATCTGCTTGCCTCGCCCTCACCAAGTGCTAGGATTACAGGTGTGAGCCACCATGCCTAGCCTGTGTTCTCATTTTCAGAGCATTCACTACAAGAAAGAGTCCTTCCTCTGTCTTGCTCCCCAGTGATCCTGCTGGATAGCCACAGGCAGCGGGAAGTCATCATCCCCCACAAACATGAACATGGCACCCACAAGGGCAGGTGCTACTGAAGGGTTTGCTCTGCCCTCCTTCAAGATCCAGTTTGCCATTGAAATTAAAACACAGAGCTCGGCAAATCTTTTGCAAGTCATCCTCAGTGAGTTGGATAAATGCAGAAGAGAAAGTAATGAGAAGAGAGGAAATGTTTATAAGAGAAGCGGCTGTCCTGCAGGTAGCCGAAAGGTCTCCCTAATCTATCTACAACATCTGCACCCACCTTTCCTTCTCCAATTTCCAGCCCATGGTCATGGAGCCTGGATTAGATATCTCAGTATAAACCCCACCCAAAGCAGCTGTCCTCAGGAGAAAAGAAAGCAGAGGAAATAAGTTGGTTATTCAGCAGATCCCAAGTTGACTTCTTTCACCTACAAATCCCAATTATTATTATTATTGTTATTATTTTTTGAAACAGGGTCTCACTCTGTCACTCAGGCTGGAGTGCAGCGGTATGAACTCAGCTAACCACAATCTGTGCCTCCCAGGTTCAGGCAATTCTCCTGCCTCAGCCTCCCAAGTAGCTGAGATTACAGGCACCTGCCACCATGTCCAGCTAATTTTTGTATTTTTAGTAGAGACAGGGTTTTGCCCTGTTGGTCAGGCTGGTCTCGAACTTCTGACCTAGGTGATCTGCCCGCCCTGGCGTCTCAAAGTGCTGGGATAACAGGCATGAGCCACCATGCCAAGCCCTAATCCCAATTTTAACAAGTATCTTCATTGTCTTCATAGTTTGTCCTTTGCATTTTTCCTCCTCCACCTACTTTTTAGCTTTAATCTATCACAAAAATGTTTCAAACACCTATATCATGCCTAGAACTTCCCTTCCCTTTCTCAAAGCCACCATCTCTGAGAAGCCGGTCCATGAACCTCACCCGCTTGCTTCACTCTCTGACTCCACCTCTCACAGTCTGTAAACAGCCAGGGCATGCCAGTGTGACCTCATTTACACATTGCCTTATACACATAGCAAAGTTGTTTGTAGGAATAAATGTTATGTTTCATAACACCTCAACTCAACAGAAATCTCATTTATTTTTTAATCTATATACATTCAACAACGTGATATTTACGGTGAAAGCAGAAAGGCCTCCCACATTGCAGCCCCAAGTGATTCGTGGAGAGAAACCACTCCCAATAGCTGCCCCCTGGGAGGCTTGGTCAAGGCAGCTCTCCCGTTCAAGAAAGATCTCATGAGGCTTTTCTTCCACCCAGATATTTACATGAGGCTCTGCCCAGCCACACCGCTTCAGGAGACCAGATGGGTATGACAGAGCTAAAAGAGCACACGGATGAGCATGCAAAAGAGCTAACACAACCTTGACTTTTCAGAGCTGATTCTGCTTTCAGAGACCATCTAGTCAGCCCATTCACCCAGAGAGAGGAAATGGCATTCACCCAATGCCTCCCTGTTAGTAAGGGGGCAGAGCTGGGGCAGGAACTCACATTTCCCTATTTGTGATTAACTCATCTTATACGATGAGCTAACATGGATGAACAAAGGTCATTGTATCGGTGGGAACTTGTGTAACACACAAACTGGGATTGACTTGGCCAATCACTACTGTCTGACATTGACTCCCTAAACCCCAGTTTTCTCTTCTGTGAAGTGGGATAGTCACACCTACCTTATGGCGTTTGTAAAGACGAAAAGGGCAAAGGGCATGGAGATGGCCTGTGGCCTATTGACATTAAAAGATTCCCTGCTCTTTCATTGCAACTCAGCCAGCCTCTAGCATTCATTTCAGGTCTGGTGTCTCCCTAAAACATACCAAACGTTGTCTCAAACATTTGAAATATAATTAACTTTATGGGCAACATTAAAATCCTCCTCTTTAAAGTGAATATTTTTCACATTATCTTTCTGCATTGTCTGGGCTAGAGTCAAAGTCAGAGGACATTTTTGAAAGTGTTTTGTGACTCAGCTGTTGTTTGAAACATCGGGGGCTTATTTTTCACCTTTGAAGAACACAGTGCCTCTTACTTTTACCTCTTGTAGAGCATCAAATACACTGGCACATTGGCTAAGGTAACACACATGCAAAAAAAAAAAAAAAAATTGAGTGAATGATGCCTGGATGGAAACTTCTCCCCGAGAATCTCTTACTTTAGTTTCCAAACATACTCCTAGAGGATAAAGGCCCTGCCAGCACTGGGAGGGAACAACAGACAGGGAGGGAGAGAGCAGTCTTCCTTTGTAGGAGGTGGGGAACAATGAGACTCAGCGAGACATAGAGTAATCATGCTTTGGGTTGGGGAAATGGGCCCAGAGCACAGCCTGGGCTTCACGACATCCCCATATGTTCCCTGGCTGAGAGGTGACTTAGAGAGGCAGGAGTTGTGGAGGAGGTGAGGCCATCCACTATTGACCTAATCTGCCATGAGGCAAGGCCATGTAAGTGGGCCTACTGTTCTCCACACCCCCGCTCCCCAACAAGCACACAACACATACTCACACCCCGAAGCTGCAGCCTGTTCTCTCAGTACTTCCCCTTCAAAGCTGCCTTAGTGCTCTTCGTAACCTGATTTCACTTCTAAAAAACATGCTGTAGGGGAGGAAACACCCAGAGAAATCTGTCCCAGCTCTGTATCACCACCCCTCTCACTCCAGATGGTTCTAGTTGCAAAAGTTTGCATTCTGAGCTTTCAGATACGACTGTGCTCCACATCCCCTCCACCCATAGACCTTCAGAAATACCCCACTGTCTGATCAGAGGAACCTCCCATTTGTGTGCTCATGTACTCCCAAATTAGGACTATTTACTTTGTCATGGTATCCTGCACGCATTGTCACTTTTTAATCCTGACCCTAAGAAGTATGTACTGTTATCCTGGTTCAAGGGAGGGAAGACGGAGACTTTAGGGAGATGACTCTCTCAGTACAAAAAACAGAATTCTAACCAGGTGTGTCTCTATAATGTTGCTCATTCTACAATTAATTTCTCCCTAAATTGAATTCTCAAAAGGAATTTTTATTTTTTCTCTTAGGAAAATGAATCGATGCCCCAAAATTATTTTTAAAGCAACACAATGATATTCTTGGTTGCATATACAAAATCGATTGCCTTTTTTTTTTTTTTTAACCAACATAATCCCCCCTTTGATTTTTGTTCCACACAGCCCATGTCTCAGAGATGCTGATCCCACCTTTGGATCCAGAATGGGACAGACTGGCATATGAATATCACTTTCCTCTTGGCAGTGATTGGTTCAGAAATGGGCATGTGAGCCAGTTCTGGTCAATAAGCCTAGAGAATAGATTTGATAATGTCTTCTGAAGCTTCTTTCTCAGTTTTAAGAAAGGACCACAAATGGTGGTCTCTCTCTCGCTGAATGTGAGTAAGAAAGCAAGCAGCCACAATGACTACGGATAGCCATCCCACTGTAAGAAGAACCAGACTCAGGATGAAGCCAACCAGCCAACCCTGGGAATGTCTAATGAGAATAATGAGGCATCACTTAATGACATCACTAAGACATTGGCTCAACCAACCCTGAAGGCCACCCCCCACCTCTGGACTTCCTGCCTTATAAGCAAATAAATGTCATATGACGTTAACTGATTTGAATTAGGTTTTCTGTTTTTCACAGCTGAAAGCATCTTTAACTGATGCTGGGATTCACCACATTTCCTGCATCTGCAGAACTATGCAATCATCATTCACATCTTAAATAATGGTCTGGAGGTAGCACACACTCCTTAATCAACAAACAAAATACAGGCTTTGCATGCGGTGAGCTCCGTGTGGTGCCATAAAGATGGTCACACATTCTTTGTCATTGGGAGGCCATTGAGAGTTGACATCAGTTTCCCCTTCTCTTGAATCTGGGCTGGCCTTGTGGTTATTTTGACCAGTAGAATGCAGTTGAAGTGACACTTAGTAATCTCCAAGGCTGACCCTTAAGAGATAGTTCAGCTTTCCTATGTGACTGGCAACACTCTTTCTTGAAACACAGCCACCATGTAAGACATCTACCTACCCCGTGGCCACCATTCTGTGAAGAGCCCACGCTAGCCATGATGAGAGAGACAGAAAGAGGGTGGCGGTGGGGGGCCTGCGGAATAGCACTGAGGTACCAGATGTGATAACACCTTTTGAAATGTAGCCAAGTGAAACCAGCAGAAACAACGTAGAACTAAATGACTGCTTAGTAGAGCCCTCCCCAAATTCATGACGCGCAAATAAAATGGTGGTTGTTTTAAGCCACTAAATTGTGTGGTAGTTTGTTATCTAACAATAGATAACTGGAACTGGAAAAAAGGAAGAAAACATAGAAACCTCTTTTTCAAAAACTCCAATAGCAGTAGAAAAGGAAAAGCTTTCTGTGAACGTTCGTCTAAATACAAACTTCATTATCCAGCACACTCTCCTTCAAGTGCCTCAGTTAATCCCAGTTTTAAGGATGTGTGGCCGTGTTATAAGCTGCATATGCACTGCACTCGAGTGTCTATAAAGATGATGCTGCTTTATCCCATTCCTTTCTGTTTTTCCTTACCACAGTTAGATCTCAGGTTCTTATCAAAATTTTTAAAAGGCCAAACACATTGGCTCGTGCCTGTAATCCCAGCACTTTGGGAGGCCAAGGCAGGCATATCGCTTGAGCTCAGGAGGTCAAGACCACCCTGGGCAATGTGGTGAAACCCATCTCTACAAAAAAATACAAAAATTAGCCAGTGTGGTGGTGCATGCCTGTAGTCCCAGCTACTTAGGAGGCTGAGGTGGGAAGATGGTTTGAGCCCAGGAGGTGGAGGTTGCAGTGAGCCAAGATCACACCACTGCACTGCAACCTAGACAATAGAATGAGACTCTGTCTCAAAAAAAAAAAAAAAAAAAAAGAAAAGAAAAGAAAAGAAAAGGAAAAGAAAAACAAATGTATGTGAGAGAGTGATTGATGATCAGAGGGAGCCCACTTTCTTGGTCTCATGAACATTCTCGGTCAACACACACACATATACAACCCTTAAGTGCCAGTTCTGATTAGACTTGGGTCTCACTATGCTTGGCTTGGCAGGATTGCAGCTATTGTTTAAACATTTGTCCCATAAAAAATCAGGAGAATTTGAATTAACCACTAGTTTAAGCTGAGCTGACATTTTGAGCTAAATTTATTTTAACTAGGGATTTATGACAGGAAAGGAATAGTTCTAATTAAATAAGTATTAGCCTCAGTGTGAATAATGACCCCTTGGAAGTTTCCCAGTCCCCTAATAGCTAATTAACAGCTCATAAATGGGCTCCTTTTGTGTCCCAAGGCAAGTGTGAAAAGGAAGACTTGACTGATTAATGAGATGGGTTCAAACCAGATTAAAAATGAAAATTGGCTTTACGGACTCCAGACCTGCAAATCCACTCCATGTGAAAAGGAGAGATTATTTTTAAGGCATCCTGGGCGATCGCTGTGGGAACAGGGAGCACACAGCCAAAGGCATTGATCTGTTAACGCCCTCCCTGTGACCCCTTTCACAGTGGCCGACAGGGGACCCACAGCCCGTGGTGAGAGAGCTGGCCTCTCCATTGTCATGAGGCCTATAGGGTTGGGGTGGAAAGTCAAATAGCCTTCATAAAGACTTGCGCTTCCTTTCTCAAGTTTGTATTTCAGACAAATATTAAGGCAGACAGATGGCAAATTAGAAGTCAATAAATATCACTCTCCATCTCCGCCATTCCATTTTAGAATGTTAGAAGCGTTAGAAGTGTTAGAAGTGTTAGAAGCCCTCCTCTTCTCCCTCAGTCAGAGGCTGGAGACTAGTTCTTCAATATTAAAGGAGATTGTGCTCAGCTTCCCTGAGGCAATTGCAAGCTGGTACCATGCCACCTCCCACATAACACTTTCTCTGGCACTTACCGGAAAGTGTTTTTGAATGGGCAGTTGTGGACTCCGGAAAAATGCTGCATGTATTTTCAGAGGCCCCTGCCTGCTGGAGATAGCTCCATCCCTTTCATGTAGCTTTTAGTTGCAGCCTCACTGGCTAAGCCTTTGGCAGGCCCCTGCTTTTTTTGTCTGCCCCCGTACCCTGCCCCAAGAAACTTTAAAATACTACACAGAGCCAATATTTATTTGGCCAATATAATTCCATTCAGTGCAAAGGAACTGCTTTCAGTCATCATGGGGAAGAGACAGGGGAGGACCCCAGATTACTATGCCATTTAAGTTCCTCCTCAGAGTAGCCAGCCCACTCCTACCCCACTTTGTAACTGAGACTAGGTTCTAAGGTTAAGCCAGAGCAGGGCCACATTATAGGGGTGCTGATTTGGGGTCACCACAGAGCAGTTGTGGGTCTTTATCAAACAGCTGGCCCCAAAACAGCAGATTAAATAGCGAGGGTGGAGGAAGAACAACTTCCTTTCTGAGCTTATAATTAAAATTTATGATCTGCCATTGCCAGGAAATGGAATGTTAACCAACTAGATTGCCACTTAAGTTCAAAAACTTAGACCTATGTTGAATTTAATCTAATCTTTATTTGATGATTTTAAAAAGACATTTGAGACTCTAGGTGTTCTCAATTCTTCATAACAAATCTTTTGAAAAAAGTGAATAGGATCTAATTAACAGCTCAAAAGATCAGGAGGTCAAAAGATCAGGAACTTTACCAGCCTGTGTGCACCATGCCTACCCTGCACCCTGGAAGGTTCCTAATCTTCCAATGGCTTTAGTTGCCTCTTTACCATCTGACTGAGCAAGGACAGAACCATAGCAAGGTTAAATCATTTTCCCTCTCTCCCAAGAATATATCCTCCAATCTGTGCTCCTTGCTTTCTTCTACTGGTACCCAAAAATGAATCAGATATCAAGAACCATCAAACCTTAGAGTACATAGCACAAAAACAAAATTAATACACTGCCTCCCCCGCAAATAAAAAAGTGTATAAAAAACATCTGGCCTTTATCTAATCTTCGCAAGGCTTGATGCCAACCCACTTGGTTTACTGCCAAGAAAGGTGTTAACTCTCCAGGGAGGATGGAGACACACTAGATATCAGTTAATTAACACTCCCAGCAGGTGAACAGAAGTGCTCTCCTAGGCTGGAAAGAATCTCATTTTCTTCTAAAACTGTGACTTCGGACTGACACTTCAAAATTGTCAACAGTAACTTAAGGGATGAGAATGTGTCTCTTTAGTTATTTTAATCAGCAGCATGTACTGAGCACACTTTGGTGCACATCTTGTTTGTGGGAAGATAAAGAAATAACTACCACGTCAGCCCTGAAGAAGTTGATCAGGTTAAGTAAGATGTTAAGACCAACACAGATTACTCTGTAAAAGATACTGATAAACATGTAAAAATTAACATTACGCTAGTGTTGTGTGCATCTGGTATAAGAATGATCAGAAGTATGGACGTCTTTTGAATGTCAGCTAACATCTTCAAGGATGAGGACATTTTGAAACAGTGTATTGGAGGAAGTGGTAGAGTCAGATTAACAGCAGAGGGTGTGGAGCAAGGAAATCCTGTCCAGGGATGGCCAGAAAATCTGATGGAATCAGACAGTTAAGAGGTCTAAGGCTTCACAGAAGAAGAGATAGAGATAAAATTATAGCATTTGCAGTTACAAAAGTAATGAAGAGGAAAACAAAAATCAATAGCATTACTATCAGAAATTGGAAAGGGCAGGGGGTATAAGAAGATAGCATGATCTGAATTTTCACCTTTCACAGCAAGTAGACAATGAATGTTATCGAAAGTGAAGAAATCAAGAGACAAAACCATCAGCAAATTATTTATTGAGGTGACCACCGAAATGGCTAAAATTATAAATCACTAAAGAAAGGAAGTAGGGGAAGGGAAGACTCAAAATTGTCATTTTGAATTTTCCTGTACTGACTGACGTTTTACCATGTTTATGCATTACCTCGATAATTTTTAATGGATGGTGGCAGTCTCTGATCTTCCAAATGCTTTTAAAATATCAGTGCATATTTTATCATATTTATGATAACCTCCAAAATATGCTAGGTATGGCTGGAAAAAAAATATAACTCCTCCAAAATCTTCATCTGGTTCGTAAGAAAAAAGAAGCTTCAGGGGTTCTTTGTAAATTATTCATGCTAACCAAGTCTCAATAAGGTTGCCTAATGACTGATAATATATTTTGATACCTTCACTCTTCTTATTTCATTTTCAAGGGCTACTGGTTGTAGCCAGATACTAAAACTGGGCACTTCCAGTTACAGAAAAATTATCAGCACTTATAGGGGACTTGGAAATATTGTCGTTCTAAAATCCTTTATTCTCATTGTTAAAACACTAAGTCTAAAGTGAATCAGAATTTTTCATTTTCCCAAGGTCCACAAAAAGTTGATCTAATATTTGGTTTCTCATCATTTTCTTACCTTCCAATAGTATTACATTCCCAGATGACAAAAATCCTAGGACGTAAGAGTCTATTTTAGGGCTCATCTAGTTCAGTTTCCTCATTGTAAAGTTGAGCAAACTAGGACTTTTAGGGCTTGGTGACTTGCCCATGGGCATGAACAAATTAATAAACCTACCAGCTGTCCTCTCTCTGGCCCTTGTTTTAAAATGTTATGATATATGTTTTAATAACAACCTTGGCCAGGACTTTTGATTCCTGTACTTCTCTTCCACTGACTTTCCCTGTTCCCAGTGAAATCTTAGGTAGAAACTTCTTAAGAACAGGAAAAAATTACTTTATCACAATAAAGACGTGAGTCATGTACCGAAATTTCTCTCCCACCCATCACTTCTTAGGCGCTTAAAGCATCATTTTTATTCTTTGAAGGAAAAACAGTCTTTAAGGGTTGGATATTCTTAATTCAGTCAATGTGGGAAGGGGGAGGTGAAAAAGGAACTCTCCGAGGATAATCACAATGAGAACAAAAGCTTATCCAAATTATGCAATGCGTTATAATTATGCTATAAAATTGCTCTTCAGCCAGGGTGTCAATGGAGAGCATTACAATTTTTAAATAGTTCTGTTCTTCATGGGAATTCTTGATCATTTGAGATGTTCATGTGTGTGCATGCACATTTAGGCAAACGATGGAGCTAAAAGCACCCAGAATTTTGCTATCCTTTCCCCCACAATTAAAATAAATTGAGAAAAGGCAAAAGCAACAGCAATAACTCCATATGTACATGTAGGTATTGCCTTTATGGTGAAATTCTTGAGAAAGAAGAACTGTGGCTCTAAATTCAGCACATCTGAAGATGTCCAGGGCTGCTGGGAGCTGTTTGGTTTTGAATGTATTTGCCAAAAGCTGTCAGTCCTCCTGCAGATGAAGCTCACTGTGCAGAACAAGCAGTTGAGTGTGTTCCAAAAGTGAATAGGAGAGAATGCTAGAAACAAAGGGATCAAAGTAGGAGAAGGTGTAAAGCATTGATGTTTTCGAAGTAGCTGTCTCTCAGAACAGCACTATGCTGGGCATTTTTGAAAGCACAAGAAATCAAAGACTTTTCTTATTTATAGAATTGAGGAAACCAATGGTTTTAGCTACTGGCTCTTGGCATGCCTATAATAAGAGAGTCATGATTTACAAAGATACTATTTTTAAGATTTGTTCTGAGTTTTAAATTTCTACTTTAAGATCTCTCATTTTTCTCTTCCTTACCTTAAACGTTAACTGAATTGGCTATTTTTTTTAATGGTAATGTTTTTGTTCTTGTACATAAATGGTTCCCAACATGGTTTCACATTAGAATCCCCTGGGGATCTGGAAAAAAAATAATGCCTTCCCCCAAGACTAATTATACAAGAATCTTTCGGTCTGAGCATCAGCATCTCGAAAAGCTCCCTAGATGTTTCCAAACGGCACTCATGAGTGAGAACTCCTGCTATCGACAGTATAACAAGATCATTCTGTAGAAACTTTAGTGAAAATGAGTTTTGCCTATTTAGTCAAAAGTTCTGAGTATGTGAACAGGCCCCATGTGGGACATAAAACCAACTGTACCTATTTCAAGACCTGTAGATGCCAGTGGATGACTTTAGAGAGTTTATAGAAAATTCCAGAATTTAGTCACTTCAAGTCTGGGACCCATTTTTTTTTTTTGAAACAGACAATGCATTCTGGATTGTCTGTGGTAAGCATTACATTTGTGCCTCACAATGTAGTTTTCCAAGAGTTTCTCTCATCAAAATCTTTTCCCAGAGACTGACCAAAACTTCCACCCATTCACAATGGCCCTGGAACTCCTTTTGCAACAAAATAGGTATGCTCTAGCTGGGTCTATCTGGTAACAGATATAATGCATACTTGACCAGAGTCTAAGATTGAGAACTAGATTGGCAGTGTTTGCTATCAAGAAGAGGGGCATAAGCTCGTGTCCTGTCAGTCACTGCCTTCAGTGACATTTCTTTCCCTACCTTGACTCTGAAAACTGAGTCCACACTGAGTGCAGGATGGGTAATGCTGAGATTAGATGAGGGCAGAGGGTCAGGAGGACAGCGTGGAGGATCAAGGTCAGCAGCATGAAATGATAACTCATGGTGGCATTCTATGTGTGAGTGACCATGAACACCTGGACTTTAAATGTGTGTATTAGAATCTTTCTTTGGAATTTAATTTCTTGACATATATTTTTTCTATATATACATATATATAATTTGTTGAGAATATATGCCAGGAAAAACACTCAACAGAAACTAATGCTATCTAGCTTGAAAAGTAAAGGCCGGGTGTGGTGGCTCACGCCTGTAATCCCAGCACTTTGGGAGGCTAATGTGGGTGGATCACCTGAGGTCAGGAGTTCAAGACCAGCCTGGCCAACATGGTAAAACTCCGTCCCTATTAAAAACACAAAAAATTAGCCAAGCATGGCTACTCAGGAGACTGAGGCAAGAGAACCGCTTGAATCCTGGAGGAGGAGGCTGCAGTGAGCCGAGATCATGCCATTGCACTCCAGCCTGGGCAACAAGAGTGAAACTCCATTGCAAAAAAAAAAAAAAAGAAAAAGAAAAAGAAACTTTTGGAAAGCCCATCAGTACATTAGAGAATTGACAGACAGGTAAAAGCCAGGCTCAGAAAACACAAGCAAGGCATGTTATGTATGATGCCTTGCTGACATCATCACTTCTATACAGTTGCTGTCACCACTGCTGGCCCCAATGCCACTGGACACTCACCATTACTACTGCCCCTGGACTCTGAATTCCATCATCACTGTGAATAACCCCCACAGTGCCATCAAAAGTAATGTGTTTGCTAAATGCAAGTTAGAATTGGGACCATCCGTGAAAACACAAGCAGTAGATTATAAGTTCCTTGAGCTCAAGGAACAGGCCATGTCCATCTCTCCACCATTACAACACTGCCTTGCCTCAAATGGTGTTCTGTAAATATTGGTGAATAAACCAAGGAAAAAGAAATGAATTGGCATGATATGATAGGACACGGAGTGACAGCATGAAATGCAGACAACAAATAATGAGAAGCAAAACATTATCACAGAGTAATTTCTGTGCTGAAAATTTTAGACCTAACAACTTAGGAGTTTCAGACAATGGGTAACCATTTCCTTCATCCAGGCTTCAATTTCTCTATGGTAAAATAAGCATGAGAACTGCCCCGTCCCTGTCATAGGGTTGGCTGTTTCAAGACTAGAATAAGTACTTTGAAAACGGAAGTGCAATATTTTATAGGATAGAGCTCTAAGAGTTTTAAATAAACTCCTAGTAAGAGATACCAATCAGAGACCCTAAAGCAACCCCACCCCCAACACTGCAACGAACGTCAGAGTCCCAACTTGGAGAGAGACTCCCTATCATAGGTAGTCTACAGGCTGGTTGCTTCCTATCTTAGTGTTGCCATGGGGATTTCTTAAGGAAGTTCTCAGCTAGACTGGTATGAGTACAATGAAAGGAGAAGAGTAAGAACTGGGCAATTTACATGCAAGAGGTTTTATTTCTCAGGGTGTCTGAACACAGTTAACTCCTTCATACATCCTACAACTCAGAGCTGAACTGAGACATCCAGCCCAAAACCTTGACTTTTACAGGCGGTCAGCAATTAGAGGTAAACAATTTGGTATATGTATTCAATATTAAAGGGCTACAAAAGTCATAAGCTTTTTGAGGACAGGGAATATTTTTCTTTTCTTTTCTTTTCTTTTTTTTTTTTTTTTAGCCAGGGTCTCGCTCTGTCACGCAAGCTGGAGTGCAGTGGTGCAATCTCAGTTCACTGCAACCTTGACCTCCAGGCTCAAGCGATCCTCCCACCTCAGCCTCCCAAGTAGCTGAGACTACAGACATGTACCACCACACCCAGCTAATTTTTGTATCTTTTTTGTAGAGACTGAGTTTCACAATGTTGCCCAAGTCGAGCTGGTCTCTAACTCCTGGCCTCAAGGCATTCACCCGCCTTGGCCTCCCAGAGGGCTGGGATTACAGGCATAAGCCACTGCACCCAGCCGGGAATATTTCTTATATGTGAGTATTTTTTTCTTCCAGCACTTTAAATAAGTCCTAACATATAAGTTTTTAATAAGTGTTGCTGAATTAACATGAATAAACAAATATGTGGATATATATGGTCTGATATAGAATCATTTCCTTAACCAGAACTGCCAATATGCAGCATGAGTAGGCACACAGAAACTATTGAAAAGTGAGCTAAGAGATGGAGGATAAATAAGAAAACAGAGATTAAGAGAATTCCATCCTCAAACTCTTTAAAACGCTCCTCTGGGTTACCACTGATATTCCTATGCATCGAATCACCCTCTGATCACTGGTTTATAAAGAAATAATTTCCCTATGCATCACACCTCTTCCTGGTGAAAAACTTAAGTACTACCTATTGTGAGGGTTATAGAGCAAAAGAATGAAAGATTTTCAGAAGACAGGTACTTCAGTATGACTTTCTGCATTTGTATTTTATCTTTTACTTTTTCAAAGTATGTTCACTGTACCATTTCCCAACAATCCTCAAAACAGGCTACTGAATTGAATATGATTTTTCAATCTACATTGAAATATACAAACCAGCCAGGTGTGGCAGCTCACGCCTGTAATCCCAACACTTTGGGAAGCTGAGGCAGGCAGATCACTTGAAGTCAGGAGTTCAAGACCAGCCTGGCTAACATGGTGAAACTCTGTCTCTACTAAAAATCCAAAAATTAGCCAGGCCTGGTGGCATGCACCTGTAGTCCCAGCTACTTGGGAGGCTGAGGCACAAGAATCACCTGAACCCAGGAGGTGGAGGTTGCAGTGAGCCAAGATCACTCCAGTCCAGGTGACAGAGTGAGACACTGTGAAAGAAAGAAAAGAAAAGAAAAAGAAAAGGAAAAAGAAAAGAAAAGAAAAGAAAAAGAAAAGGAAAAAGAAAAGAAGGAAGGAAGGAAGGAAGGAAGGAAGGAAGGAAGGAAGGAAGGAAGGAAGGAAGGAAGGAAGGAAGGAAGGAAGGAAGGAAGGAAAGGGAGGGAAAGAGGGAAGGAGGGGAGGGGAGGGGTGAAGTGATTCGTCCACACTTACACATCGTTATGAATAGAAAGAACCAGGACAAGATGGGCTTCCTGTCACCACGGTGAAGATTCTGAACTCCTGTCAGTCATCCTGTGTGACTTTCCTCTACCCCTAAAGGCTCAAGTGAGTTGCCCACAGTCAGCAAAACTGACCTGACAGCGCTTAGCTGGGGCTGATGGTGAGACTCTGGCTGAGAAATGTTACTTTCAAGCAGACTGAACAGAAAGTGCTATTTCTGAATTGCTATCTTAGGTAGGGGATGTCAAATGAAATGTAATTTCCGAGGTTCTGGGTTTTGTTTGGTTTTTGTCCACTCGGGCAGGAGAGATGTTCTGTACCATGGAAGGAGCAGGAAGGAGGAAGGGAGGCCGGCAGCATGAGAACAGACCATTCTAATTAAAAGCTACAAAGTGAGAACGGTGCGGAGCTGCTAGAGGGGAGTAAACTTTCTTGAAAAGGGATGCAAGTTGGAAAATTTCGAGAGAAACAACAATAGATGTTGGTGTTGGGACTCTACTCAACCCATGTGGCTTGTTCACACTGACCACATGTAGGAATGCTGGCCACTCAAATAAACTCTGGACCCTAGATTCCCCTTTACTTGAACTTCAAGGAAAATGTGACCTGAATAGAGGAGGGAAGAGCTAATGTATGTTACCAACTTATCAGCAGAGACAAATGTCATAGCCATCTCAACTTTCAAAGGGTTTATTAACAGATTTGGGAAAACAAAGAAGAGCACATATGAAACAGAACAATTCAAACCAATGCATAAGCAAGTACTTTGGGCTATAGA
This sequence comes from Papio anubis, assembly GCF_008728515.1. NCBI lineage: Eukaryota > Metazoa > Chordata > Mammalia > Primates > Cercopithecidae > Papio > Papio anubis. The sequence continues at coordinate 148,350,418 of NC_044982.1, forward strand.
CAGGACCAAAGTTCTCGATATGCCCTAACGGGAGGGGTGACACTGGGATCTTCACCTAGATCACGTCACACAGTCATGTGTCCTGAAAGAAGATTGGAATTTTCACAGACGAAAAGTTGATAATGGCTGCACTAACTTCCCAGTAATCGTGACAAACTGGCTTGTTTTTCCCCAGACAGATTTATCGATTAGTAAAAACTAAATAATATACCTCCCCCAAAATGGACAAATGACACAAAAAATTTTGTATAAATTATCCAGTGATTGAAAATAATATCAGCAACTTAAGTACATATTAACATTAAGAAAATGGCAGGGGCTGGGCACAGTGGCTCACCCCTGGAATACCAGCACATTGGGAGGTCAAGGAAAGAGGATCACTTGAGCCCAGTTCAAGACCAGCCTGGGCAACACAGTGAAACCCCATCTCCACAAAAATTACAACAATTAGTCAGTCTTCATTGCACGTGCCTGTGCCATGCATGTTGCATGTTGCCAGCTATTTGAGAGACTGAGACAGGAGGATCACTTGAGCCCAGGAGTTTGAGGCTACAGTGAGCCGAAATAACCCCACTGCACCTGCAGTGAGCCAAGATCATACCACTGCATTCTAGCCTTGGCAACAGAGTAAGACACTGTCTCAAAAAAAAGAAAAAAAAAATGACAGGGCTGACATTTCTCCTTTCATAGTACAAGCTCTTCATGAGCTTCAATAGGAGGTAAGCAGAAGGACGACCGTTTCAAATATGACAGGGTGTCAACACATTTTTGAAATTATTGAAAATGAAATAATATTTGAGATATAAATGTATATTATTAACAATGAACCATGTCCTTAAGTGAATACTTTTCCTTGAGACCTGAGCTAGTAAAAATACTAAGACATCACGATTAGCATATTTTAAAAGACCGTTTATTTTATTTTTTATCTCACCTTTTACAATTTCTCTTAGCCAGGCACCTATATAATCCCAGCACTTTGGGAGGCTGAGGCATGAGGATAGCCTGAGGTCAGGAGTTTGAGACAGGCCTGGGCAACATAGCAAGACTCCATCTCTCAAAACATAAATATAAAAAATAAGTTAACCAGGTGTGGTGGTACATGCCTGTAGTCCTGGCTACTCTGGAGGCTGAAGCAGGAGGATTGCTTGAGCCCAGGAGTTTGAGGCTGCGGTGAGCTATGATCACACCACTGCATTCCAGCCTGGGCAACAGAGGGAGACCCTTTCTCTAAAAAAAAAAAAAAAAAAAAAAAAAATAGGATAAATAAAAGTTAGTAATAAATAAAAATAAAATTTATCTCATTTCTACACGATGTTTTAAAGCAGTTGTAGGTATATATTTTAAAAAATGAATAAACACATATATTAGGAGATGTGCTGGAAAATGCTCCTCTGACAGAGATAAGGAATCAGAAAAGCAGAGATCATTGGTTTCACAGTGAAGCGGCAGAAATTCAGAAGGCAATCAGTCAGTAGAAGTCGGTGCTAGCGTTTCATGGAATTTGGATTTGAGATGCATAGAGATGGTGAGTTCAAATGAAAGAAAAAGTGTCAACAAAGGTACAAAGAAAAGAACGTTAGAGACAGATGTGACTAATCTGGACCTGGCACTGGGAGGAATAAAGGCATAATAGTTCACTTTGGGACACATTTGCCTCCTAAAAACCAGAAGTCTCGTAGGCTTTCATCATCTCCTGGTCTCACCCTCAATTCTGTCTGTCCCTAGCCTCCGCTATCCCCTCTGAGATGAGCCCAGACATATCTTTATATCAAGGTTGCCTTTTCCAGGTGCCAGCTGGATAGCTCCTCACATCTCCCTGACTCCTCACATTCCACAAGTTCAAAACCTTTCATCAGCCTGAACCACCCTTCACAATCTCCATCCTCTGACATCCTGTCCCTTTGCATTACAACCATGTAAAGGGATCTGTTGGACTAGTGTCTGTTTATTGTTCCTAAAGCTACTTTTTATACATTTTTCATGAGGTAAAAGCTATTATTATTTAACAAATATTTATTGAATATCTACCACGTGCCAGGCACTGATAAAGATATCCTGACTACATCAGTGGGGAAAACACACAATGATCCCTGATAAAGAAAAACAAGAACATCTAAGCTTAAAATAATAAACCTACAGGTAAAATGAAATGCCAAGTCCACCAATTAACTGAGCTACAAGAAAGGTTTATCTGAGACACTCGGCAACATCTATTATTTTATAGGAGTAATATCCTGATTTTTGGAGTCAAACAGATCTGGGTTCAAATCCCAGCTCAGTCACTAAGTTTAGCCTCTTAGGCAAGTTACCTGCAGCCTGCTTCCTCATCTGCAAAATAGGCCTAAAAATACAAAATTGGGGTGTTGTAGGTTTGTATGAAATAATACATGTAAGTGGTTCACACATAGTTGGTGCTCAGTGTTAGTTTTCCTTTAATAAATATGCTCATGTTGGTTTCACTGAGAAATGGTGCGTGTGTGTGTGTGTGTGTGTGTGTGTGGTGTTTGTGACATACAAATAAATCAAGTTGAAGAGATAACGTGCCATGTGGGAGTTGAAGGACGAGGTCCTACCCAAGCACTGCTGCCTCCTCTATGGAAGCTTCTCAACTTCCCGATCAGAATTCACTTTTCCTGGACCCATGAATTATTTCTAGACCACAGTGATTTTTACTGCGGTGATGTCTATATCTTCATTGCTACAACTCTTGAAGGCAGTGTCTTACGTTTCATGTCCCCTTCAGCACCCAATACTGTACCAACCACAAATATTAGCCTTGTGGAATTCAGGTAGCTAATCATGTCCTAGCAAGACATTGTATAAAACTAGATGAAAGAATCATGGCATAGGTCCTGTATTAGTCGCCTTGGGCCTCCATTACAAAATGCCACAGACCAGGTGGCTTAAACAACAGAACTTTATTTTCTCTCATTTCTGGAGGCTGGGAAGCCTAAAACCAGGGTGCTGTCAGAGGTGCTTTCTAGTGAGGCCTGTCTTCCTGGCTTGCAGATGGCCCCCTTCTTGCTGTATCCTCCCATGACCTTTTTTCCGTGGGAACAGGAGAGAGGGAAGGCTCTCTGGTGTCTCATCCATTTCTTAAAAGGATCTCAGTTCTATTGGAGTAGGGCCCCATTCTTATGACCTCATTTAACCCTAATTACTTTTTCTTTTTTTCAGACGGAGTTTTGCTCTTGTTGCCCAGGCTGGAGTGCAATGGCGTGATCTTGACTCACTGCAACCTCTGCCTCCTGGGTTCAAGCAATTCTCTTGCCTCAGCCTCCTGAGTAGCTGGGATTACAGAAGTGCATCACGTCTGGCTAATTTTTGTATTTTTAGTAGAGACGGGGTTTTACCATGTTGACCAGTCTGGTCTCGAACTCCTGAACTCAGGTGATCCATCCTCCTCAGCCTCCCAAAGTGCTGGGATTACAGACGTACACCTCCGTGCCTGGCCAACCTCAATTACTTCTTTAAAAGGCCCTATCTTCTAATACAGCAGCACTGGGAGTTAGGGCTTCAACATATGATTTGGGGAGAGACAGTTCAGTCCATAATAGGTCCTTACCTTTATTTTCATCTGCAAAAAGAAATGTTAATTAAAGGGAGAGAGAGATTTGTTGTCCCTGATCTCGTAAAACTCACATCTATCTTCATCTATCAAGACTTGAAGACAAGGTTAGAAATGAAGAAAGAGGCAGGAAATAATGAGGAGCCCCCTCATGCAAACTGTTTCATTAGGGAAGAAAAACTACTGATCAGGGAATTAGGAGTCTAGAGTTTAATGCCAACAAGGCCATTTACTTACTATGCACTAATCTCAGGCAACACATCTAGCCTCTCTTCATTTTCTATTCTATAAAATGAGGTTAAGATTTCCTGCTACAAAAATGATTCTGTGATTTAAAAATAAGGTAATATTTTCCATCTTAAATAATGTGCTTTCCCCTTATTCATGTTTTCATGATGTCTTTGAAAACATATTTAATCTTGGTTATTTTTACATTGTTTAATGCTTGATGTGAATTCACACCCTAAACACAATCCCTTTGTGTTTACTTTCTCTTCTTTACAATGCCCAGTACTTGAGTAGAAATTATTACGCTTGTCCCTGACCAGTTGAGAAGGTACATCTCTGATTTCTTGCCAGAGTGAGAAATAAAATATTGTAGTGTACTGCTCCCAGACGTCTTTCTCCTGCTTGAACCTCCTCTACCTGAAATTTTACCTTTCTGGACCTTCCCTTCACCAGAAAAGTATAATTCTCAGGCAGCATTTCCTTAACAAAACAGATGCGGACTGCGTTCTTCAGTGAAGCTCAATGTGGCATTCCATTCTGGTCCCTGGATATATTTTGAGTTAACTTCACAACAGCCAACCAAAGTCAAAAAGGTGAGGATATAGTCAGTAGTCCTGTTCACCAAATTTTCTCTCTGCCTACCTTTTGGGCAAATTGTAGGACTGCACATCCTGGTCACTCTGGGATTGGATGTGGCCATGAGACTAGTTGTAGCCAATGAGGAGAAGTGACTGGTGTCACCTCTGGGTCTAGTAGTGAATTGTAGGGCCATCCTGGTGCACCCTTCTCCTCTGCCCTTGCTGATCAACAAAGATCAGCTAGTGACGACTCTGATAGATCGGGTCATGGAGTGAGGACAAAGAGCAGAGTCTCCCCATCTCCCCAAGTCCCTCCTTCCCCAACACAGGGTGGACATACACCATGAGAGAAAAACAAACTTTTTTGAAGGTAAAATTACCAACGTTTGGAGATTGTAACTGAGGCAAAACTTAGTCTATCCGACTGATGAAGATGACTACTATGGACTCTGACCCTTTCCTAGATTCTGGTAATCTGAAAGATACAGCCCCTCCACCTTGGACAGCGCAGTCCCACACGCGTGGTTGTTCGAGTGCACACAACTAAATTTTTCAAGAGAAAAGAGATTCTCAAGTTCAGCTAAAACACATATATTCTCACAGCTCAGTTGTCTGGATTCAAATTTGAAGTGTTCCATCATTTGAGATTCCGTAATTTGAGGGCCTTGGACTAGACCCGTGCTGTTCAACATGGTAGCCACCAGTCACATGTGCTATGAAGTACTTGAAATGTAGCTAGTACAACTGAGGAAACAAATGTTTAATTCTACCTAATTTTAATTAGTTTAAGGTTAAAATTAATGTAAAAGATTCTATTAATAATACTTGATTACATGTTGAGATGGAAATATTTTGGCTATGTTGAGCTAAATGAAATATATTCATAAAATTAATTGTACCTATTTCTTCTTTCTCCTTTTAATGTGGCTACTAGAAAATGTAAACTGGCATATGTGTGCCTGCCATTCTCTTAATATTTCTAATTTTTAATTTTTAATTAATTAATTAATTTATTTATATTTTGAGATGGACTTTCGCTCATTTCCCAGGCTGGAGTGCAATGGCATGATCTCGGCTCACTGCAAACTCTGCCTCTCGAGTTCAAGCAATTCTCCTGCCTCAGCCTCCTGAGTGCTGGGACTATAGGCATGCACCACCACGCCCAGCTAATTTTTGTATTTTTAGTAGAGACAGGGCATTACCATGTTGGCCAGGCTAGTCTTGAACTCCTGTCCTCAGGTGATCCACCTGCCTCGACCTCCCAGAGTGCTGAGATTACAGGCATGAGCCACCACACCTGGACTTAATATTTCTATTGAATGATACCGGTCTAGAACCCTAATCCTTAGGGTTGTAAATCTTCATTCAAGTCCTGCTTTTCTATTTTCCAGTCCTATGTAAAACTATGCTGTCAACTCCCTTTAGTTTTTACAGGAGTGAGTTTTCCCCCTGCTTTTTTTTTTTCTTTTCTTGAGGTGGAATCTCATTCGGTCACCTAGGCTGGAGTGCAATGGGGTGATCTCAGCTCACTGCAACCTCCACCTCCCGGGTTCAAGTGATTTTCCTGCCTCAGCCTCTCAAGTAGCTGGGATTATAGGCACACACTGCCATGCCCACCTAATTTTTGTATTTTTAGTAGAGCCGGGGTTTTGCCATGTTGGCCAGGCTGGTCTCAAACTCCTGACCTCAAGTGATCCACCAGCCTCAGCCTCCCAAAGTGCTGGGATTACAGGTGTGAGCCACCAGGCCCAGCCTGAGTTTTCCCTTTCTAGCCCTAGAAATCCCTAATTCATTGAAGGTTGAAAGAAGTGTTTCCCCTGCTTCCCTAAGTCCTGAGGAGCTCTCCCCTAGGGAATCCTACTGTGCCACTGTTCTCTCTGAAGCCAGCTTTCTCAGCCCTGCTGACAGGCCTTCTCCAACTTCCTTCTACATCATTTGCATTTGCATGCTGACCCATTACTCTGAGACATCTCCATTATGTTTTCATTTAACAAGGAAATTACTAAAGATCTCTGTATTTATTGTAGGGGCCATAAGAAGGATGATGCATTGGGGAGAGTGCCTATCAGCTCGCCACTGGGTTTTAGTTAAAGGATGCACTTTTTCTCATTTCTTCAGAAGAGACTTGGCTTCATCTATTGCTTCTCTTGGGTGATCTCTGGGAAGATGTTTCTCCTGGCCACAGTTTCCCCTGTTAGAATGCCTGATCAGTAAAATATTTCTACTGGACAATCATGGGATTGAGTGGCATCGCCCTAGGGTCTGTCCATTGATTTCCCCTGGAGTTCTTCACAGTCAGAGTTTAAAAGATCTTGGATGATTCAAAGCCTGAACACTAGAAGAAGCTTTCAGGATCTTCCAGAGCCTGGGGTGGAGCTAGTGTGATGAAGGCCTAGACTTCTTTCATTACCCTTCTTTGCATCAGATATTTATCTGGCCTTTGGTGCTGCCCCTCCGAATGTTAAGTAGCTGACCCAGTGTCATCTTCTTAAAAGGCAAGTAAAACGTTCCCCAACCGTGGCCTATAGCCTACCAAAGGCCACTGACGGTGCAGCAAGATACTTTCGAATCCTGCAAAGATCAAACAATTCTTCTACGGTTGCTCCGACAGCCACAGAAAAACTACCCCCCACCTCCCCATGCTAACTTCCTGACCCCAAAACCCAGAATCTGATCACTGAACCAATAGCTTTAAGTTTGGGGTTTTGACAGCTACGGAAAGCCAGGCTGCAGAAAGGTGGCTTCCAGACAAAGGCAGAGGAGGCTGCACGAGAGGTTCTGCAGGCTTACTTACTTTTAATCTGCTGGGTTCTTCTAATCTGCTTGCTGCTGCTTTGCATACGTTTATAGTTTGAGTGCCTTCTCATTCCAACGCTTGAAGTGAATTAGCCCCCGGGATTAAAGTCAGGGAGGTTTCTCTTTCATGAACTAATCACCAGGGCAGGACCTGAGTGCACCTTGCATGGTCTCTTTCCCAAACTGGGGGCTTCCAGAATAGAGGCTGACACAGATCAGGCTCCGAATCTGGATACAGATTCGAACCCAAATAGATAGCACCAAGCTTCAAGCCAAATAAAATTGTGAATATAAATAAATAAATGAAAGTAATGGATGACTTTTTGTTTATGTTGATAGGTATCACCAAGCTTTTGCTCTCAGCTCAATGGCCTGACCACCTACTGCCTAACCCTCTGGGCTTGGAGACCGGAGCTGTCCCAGAATGGAGTGAGCGTATGCTCTATACCGCTGGCCTCGATCATTGCGTAGAAACACAGGTTTCACTCAAGCTGTTCTGCAAAGGAGTGTAGGAATGCAGGTTGTTTAACAGTGAAAGAGTGTTTTAAGTGTGTTTAGAGGTATAGACTGCTGAGGTTTTGCATATGAGGTAACCAATCATAGGATATGATTTTAAGGTCCGGCGCATGCTAGGGTTCTACCCACACTACCTCCCATTCATGAAATCACTGATGCCTGAAGTGCCCTGCGACCTTTACAATCATTTGGCTTAAGGGTAAGAATATTTCTAGAAGGAACGATTCATTAAAGCTTATTAATTACCTCTAATATAGATGATCCTATAGTGTCAAACTCCTTCTGAGAACTATTTTGGGGGAAGAAAGAACAGAGGTTTAAAGTGCCTGAGGAGATATCTTAGAAAGAGAAATGGGTACAGTGAGTCCCCTCACTTTTCTGCACTAGACCAGCTCTGGGTGAAGATGGGAATTGGAGAGGCAGGAAGAGAGGGGAGCAAGGGAATTGGGCAGGTATGGATGACCTTGAGTTCCGCCTTCTCTTTCCTGCCCAGTTGCCCTTCGCTTCAGCCTGCGTGTTGCTGGAGTGTAGAGGCCAGACTGGGTTTGGTTATCTTTGTCACCCAGAGGGGAAGGAGGTGTGGTTTTATTTTAACTCTGCTTCCTTTGCTACTTGGGTGTTGCTCTTACAAGTGTTAACTTGCCCTGTTTGTTGGAACTGAGTAGTTGCTCCCTAAGCCCTTGTATTTCAGCAGAAAGAAGAAAAAAGCATCCCTTTGAAGGGAAGGTGGGTGAAAAAGAAAGCCACATTAAAAAGCCAGCCAGTGTTAAATTTGGGCTTGCTCCTATTTGTAAGAGGTTTAAAAATACCCTGGGCCCTTTTCTGCTTTTGCACGCTTATTTAGCAGTTTGCCCCCGTTTCCAAGCAGCCCCTTGTAAAGGCGCTTCCTCTGCTCGTACACCAACTGAGAGCTTTTGTACCTGTTCTCTCAAAGATTCAGTGGCTCTAGAAACTCCTGTTAGAAGCTTGAAGACTGAAGACTCTGGTCTCAGCTAGGGAAGAAGATCTGACTTCAAACATGAGAAACACGAATGAAGAGTTCTTCATCCTGCTCCACCCACCCCGGCACACGCCCCAATCAAACAAACCTAAACCCACACTTCAGGGGTGTGTCCCCCCCACCCCCAGCTACTTATTCAAAGATAAGTTGACTTAATTGTTGTTGTGAGAGAATGGTGAAGTGTGCTTGTTCCATGTGGGGTGAGGGTTTAAAACAGCTGAGCAAGTCAGGGAGCCACAGAGCTCTTCATAGGAAATAAAATCCTTTGTGTGTCCTATAGGAATGAGTTTTAAAATCTGGTGCTCAAAATGGAACAACAAATGGAAGCAGATACCAGTAAAGAATGGGTTAAATATAATATGATGTAACCATAAATAGACAACTGAACAGTTGCAAAAAAAAAAAAAAAAGAATGAGGAAGCTTTTTGGGTACTGATATGGAACAATTACCAAGAGATATTAAGTCACACAAAAGCAAGGTATGGCACAATGTGGATAGCCTGCTGCTACTGTATAAAATATCTCCCCTATACACACAGATTAGCTAAAATCCACAAGACAGGATGAATTTTATACTGTCTCCCAGTGCCCTAGAAGGTTTGAGCCCCAGGTCTCCTCAAGTGTAACCCTCTGAATATTGGCCTTATTGACTTTCTTCCTCTTTCTTTCCTCATCCTACTATCAGATTAGTTGCCTTTGGGAGGGAAACTTCATGCCTGGGGAACCAGGTCAGAAAGAGACATTTCATGGCCCATCTTTTTGTACTCTTTGCATTTTAAAATGTAAATGTGTTACCTGTTGAGAAAATAATAATATGGTTTAAATTAGGAGGTCAAAAGCTTAATGGACTAGCAAGCCTAATTCTGGGGGTGCAAATCTCCTACCTGCCAATGGCAAATCTGGTTAATCCAGCCAGCAACCATCCCCTAGGCAGCCTAACAGCCTAATGGCAGCAGGTCCAACCAGATTATCTTTAGAGGAATGTGGCAGCCTCTGAAGCACTCTCCTTTCTGAACCTACACCTTTCAAATAGAGGCAAGCATCATGCCAGTCTGGGTCATTTTCATCAGGCTATCAACATCCCATAGCATAAATCTTAGCATATAAATGGATTGGACTTCACAGGTTCTCAACTGAGAAACTTTCTGGGAAAGGATTTCGGTCAGAAAGTTCATGGGTTTCTGGGTAATTCAAAATAAAACTAAATATACTATTGATTTTTCTAATTGTAAATTTAAGGCTTGTTCAATGCAGATAACTTTTAAAAAAAAATACACAAGGGCCAGGAATTCTCCTCACTAAACATGTTATCAGGGTCATCACTTCATGGCAATGTATAGAGGTTGATATGATTTGGCTGTGTCCCCACCCAAATCTCATCTTGAATTGAAACTCCCATAATTCCCACATGTCATGGGAGGTAACTGAATTACAGAGGTGGATGTTTCCTGTGCTGTTCTTGTGATAGCAAATGAGTCTCATGAGATCTGATGGTTTTAAAAAGGGAGTTTCCCTGCACAAGCTCTCTTCTCTTGTCTGCTGCCATGTGAGATGTGCCTTTCACCTTCCGCCATGATTGTGAGGCTCCCCCGGCCACGTGGACCTGGAAGTCCATTATATACCTCTTTTATAAATTGCCCAGTCTCTAATATGTCTTTATCAGCAGCATGAAAACAGACTAACACAGAGGTCTTCTTCTTGTTGTTTATAGCTGTGTAGTATTCCACTGAGTGAAACTTCCATTGCTTTATTCAACCAATTTCCAAGCTTTTGCTATTATAAACAATGCTACAATGTATAGTCACATATGAAAGTATTTGCATACTTTTACAACATATTTTAGGATAGATTCCTAGAAGTTGGATTACTGGATCAAAGAGAAAATGCATATGTAATTTTACTAGATATATCAAACTCCCATTCATGAGGCTTACACGATTTTACATTCACACTAGCAATGTATGGAAGCATCTATTTCACTGCAGCATCACCAACAAAATATGTTGCCAATCTTTTAGATTTTTTTTATTTTTTTATTTTTTATTATTATTATACTTTAAGTTCTAGGGTACATGTGCATAACGTGCAGGTTTGTTACATATGTATACTTGTGTCATGTTGCTGTGCTGCATCCATCAACTCATCAGCACCCATCAACTGGTCATTTACATCAAGTATAACTCCCAATGCAATCCCTCCCCCCTCCCCCCTCCCCATGATAGGCCCCGGTGTGTGATGTTCCCCTTCCCGAGTCCAAGTGATCTCATTGTTCAGTTCCCACGTATGAGTGAGAACATGCGGTGTTTGGTTTTCTGTTCTTGGGATAGTTTGCTAAGAATGATGGTTTCCAGCTGCATCCATGTCCCTACAAAGGACACAAACTCATCCTTTTTTATGGCTGCATAGTATTCCATGGTGTATATGTGCCACATTTTCTTAATCCAGTCTGTCACCGATGGACATTTGGGTTGATTCCAAGTCTTTGCTATTGTGAATAGTGCTGCAATAAACATACGTGTGCATGTGTCTTTATAGCAGCATAATTTATAATCCTTTGGGTATATACCCAGTAATGGGATGGCTGGGTCATATGGTACATCTAGTTCTAGATCCTTGAGGAATTGCCATACTGTTTTCCATAATGGTTGAACTAGTTTACAGTCCCACCAACAGTGTAAAAGTGTTCCTATTTCTCCACATCCTCTCCAGCACCTGTTGTTTCCTGACTTTTTAATGATTGCCATTCTAACTGGTGTGAGAATATTGTATCTCAATGAAGTTTTAAAGTGTATTCATTAAAAATATGGTTGAGAGTCTTTTCATATATGTAGGAGCCATTTTCCTTTCTTTTTCTATGAACTCTCTGCTCATATTTCCAACCCATTTTTCATAGATGTGTTGGCCTTTTTCTTCTGTGTTCTTTGAAGCTCTTTACATATTATGGTTATCAACTCTTCGTGCTATAAGTTGCAAATGTTTCTTCCCTGTTTCTGTAGGCTTTCAAAATACATATATTGTTAATCTCAGATGAAGAAACTAAAGGACAAAAGATTTAAGGATGCTTCCCAAGGCCATGAAATAAAAGCTACACACATTTCATTGATAACAAAGCACAGGTGCACAGTAGTCAATGACAGGAGGTCTACCTGCAGACTCTGTCTGGAGAGCAGCACATTTACACTCAGAGCTCCAGAGTCCAGATCTACTGGATAATCAATCTCAGGTATGTCACCATGGGTGATGCCTCCATTTCCATTTCTCTAAAAAATCAAGCAGAGCACCCTGTTTCCATTTTTGTTGAGCTAATTTGTTCAATACCTTCATTTGTACTGGAAACCCTCCACATATATAGTGGAAGTCAGGCAAGGTCTCTCTGAGAGTGCAATATTTGAACTAAGACCTAAGACAAGCCGGCCATTGTGAAGATCTATGGAAGAGATTTCTGAGCAAGGGAAATACCAAGGGCTGAGTCTCTCAGAGAGAAAAAACATAAAATGTTTGAGGAACAACTGGGATACAAGGTGGATCCCCGTGAATAATGGGGCACATGATGGTAGATGAAGTTGACAGCAGAGGCTGGATTACACAGACTGTTCTAGGTTGCATTACATGTTTGGGTTTTAACTATCTTTTTTCTCTGACTAAGTCCAATTGTTTGTTTATTTATTTTTCCCATGAATTAATCATTTTTACTCTGTCTTCAGCTTCTACTACAGGAATACTAGCTCTCACTCCCACCGTGTACTCCTGTTAAGATTTGGAGAAAGCACTGTTCTTGTTCTCCTTGGACCTGGCAACTCTTATTGCTGGAGGAGAAAAGCAGTTAACATACACAAGCAGTTCATTTAGCACAGTTACACAAGAGGCAATTCATTCTCTATACAGAAAGGAAATACATGTTCACACATGCCAACACATGCAACCTGGGCTTTGCCCAACACAGATCAGTGATCATTCCTTGTACATTTGCAAGTTGCCTCTTACACAGAGTTCATCCAGGTACTTTATAAGTTCCTTGTGGGGAGGAACTTTATTTATGTTTTACACCCTTCATAAATTCTTAGGACATTGTTACATACTCAATAAACATTAGTGGCTGCTTACTTACTAATTAGGTTTGCTTGGAGTTTAACTATTAAAAAGCCCTATTTCAGCTGTCATGCCCATTGCAGGCAGTAGCAACAATTACAGAAGCCAAGGAAGCTATTCAAAATAAATATTTCCTATGCTTTAGCAGCCATTATCCCTCCTCCTCGCAACCCCCCACTGCTGGTAACGAATGAGTCTTTCCCCATCTCAGGAAAACCTATGGAACCTGGAGAGGGCAGTGAAGAGCTAAATGAGTAATTCTGAAACAAATTACACAGCCTACCTGGAGTACAAGAGACCTACCATAGGATTTTAAATGCTGACTCTTTTTTAATTGGATGCTTGTTTAATTTGAGATATTAAACATTCTGCTTGAGAAATGTGTTCTGTAATCACTTTTTATCTTTGACTATAAATGATATTCCTGTTCTTCTTGAAAATGATATCTAATTTAGTAATTTAATTTTCATTCCACCAGACATGCGTTCCCACACACAATTGAAGTATGCATTTAAAAAGAAACCTAAGGCTGAGCAGGTTGACTCATACCTGTAATTCCAGAACTTTGGGAGACCAAGGCAAGAGGATCACTTAAAGCCTGGATTTCAAGACCAACCTGGGAAACATAGTGAGACCCCTGTCTCTACAAAAATATTTAAAAATTACCCGGGCATAACAGTGGTGCACACCTGTAGTCCTAGCTGCTCAGGAGGCTGAGGTAGGAGGATCACTTGAGCCTGGGAGTTAGTGATTACAGTGAGCTATGATTAATCAGTGCCACTGCACTCCAGCCTGGGGAACAGAGCAAGCTCCTGTCTCTAAAAATAAAAATAAAAAATAAAAAGAAACATAATATAGATGTCTTCCTTGGATCCAATTAATATTTACTGAGTGCTTCCTAGATGCCTGACACTTTCAAAAACACTATTTTATTTAATATTCTCCTAGACTAGTTTAGTTTTTTCAGTAAATATTTATTAAGCACCTATAGGTGCCAGCGTCATACCAGATGCTGGGAATACGTATCAGTCAGGATGGACTTGTTGATGTTATGGTAACAGACTGCCCCACATCACAGTGACTTAAAACCAAGAAGGATCATTTCGCACTCACATTGAACATGCAGCATGGGTTGGCTGGCAATCTGTTCTTCTTCTCCATCACTCCCACTCAGAGCCCTGGGTTGACAGAGCACTCACTGCTCTACATTGCTGGTCAGCCAAGGAAATAGCCAAGAGGGCAGGAAGTTCTCCCTCTGACAATCAGCATCTCTGGCCCAGGGTTGGCACAAATCACACTCACACAGAACTAGTTGGCCAGAACCAGCCAGATGGCCTTAGGGGGTCAGGAGGTACAATCCTACCACATACCCAGAAGCAGAGAGTTCAAAATAGTCTGCAACTAGCATCAAGGACTTAAAGGATAGAAAGTTTAGATGACATGGTTCTTGCCTTTGGTGGAGCAATCAGTCTAGTTGGGGAGACAGACACGTAATTGGGCACGTAAAATTTCAAATCCTGTGTGCTCAGTGCCAACAGAAGTCTGCAAAGAGCTATGGGAGCAGAGAGGGAGAGTAGTGAATCCAGATTGGACGTATGGAGGGTAGCAAAGGCCTTGAAAGTCCCCCAAAAATGATATTCACAGAGTCAGATACAGACTGCTCATTCAGCTCTGTTCAGAGCAGAGAGAATCTCAGCAAACAGAATTTGAGACTTTCAGTCATATTGCCAAGGCCAATCCCATTATAAGATAACTGCCTCAGGGGTTATCAGAGCTTGATGCTATTGAACATGCTATGGTTTAAATAATTCCTCTTAGGCTAAGTCTGGTGCTTTCTGAGCAAACATCTCCATAGGGCTCCTCTTCCAACGCAATGTGAGTCTGAGAATGTACCCATCACTGAGGAATATTTAGGTCCACAAAAAAGTTTTATTTCTCACTTAACTGATGTGCTGACAAATCAAAATTTTGAGCCTGAAAGATTCAGGTCCATTGTGGAATCACCAAGACAATGTCATGCTGTGAAACCTTGTAAGAAGAAAACAATTACAGTCTCCTTCGCTGGTCAATAGATATGCTCTCTGTATTGTGCAGTGGACATGAGACCTCATTCATCTATGAATTTAGTTTTTGTTCAATTTTTGAAATGTGAGATATTTCAAATACACAAAAGGACCAAAATTATATAACAACATTCCATACACCAACCACCAGATTGGACCTTTTGTTGTTATTGTTTTGTAGAGATGGGGTTTTGCCATGTTGCCCAGGCGGGTCTCAAACTCCCAGACTCAAGCAATCCTCCCATCTCAGTCTCCTAAAGTGCTGGGATCACAGGCATGAGTCACCATGCCTGGCCCAGATTTGACCTTTGATATTTTGCTGTATTTTATTTTTTAGAAATAATTCAATGTCTACTTAGTGTCCTTCTCCAACCCTTTCCCTCCTTTCTCTCCCCAGAGTTATGTCATTTCATACATATTTTTGTGCTTTTATAGCATACAACTTACACTTTTATCACAAATAAACTACTGTGTTTTTAAACTTTTGACATAAATATAATACATGCTCCTTTTGTAACTGGTTTTTTTCTTCTCAACGTGAGATTTTTCAAGATGTATTCACATAATTACATGAAAATACAGGTCATGCATTTTTAGTTGCTATAACACAGCATCTCTCAATCCTGACTACACATTAGAATTGCTTGGGGAACTTTAGAAAAAGACCGATTCCTGAGATCTATCCCAGGTCAATTCAATCCATGTGATCAATTTTGGTAACTGTTACATTTACCCTTAAAATGAACATATATTTCCTAATTGATGTGTACAGAGTTTTATAAATATCCGTCATACTTACCATGTTAATTGTATTAGTCAAAATTCCTATGCCCTTACCTGTTTTTTGGTCTTCTTAATTTATCAATTTCTAACTAATGTATACAATACAATTTCCGACTGTGGTTGTTCATTTGTCAATTTCTCCTTGAAGTTCTTCAGTTTGGGGTTTATATATTTTGAGAACATGTTGCTAGATACTTGCTCTCTCAGGATTTTAATTTAATTTAAATTTTTAATTATAAAAGTTATTCCTATTTATTGCTATGAAGTAATCATCTTCATGTATAATAATGTTTTCCTTTTACAGTCTTATTTGATATTTGTGTGAGTTCCTTGCTTTCCTTATATTAGTATTTTCATAGTATCTCTCTTTTACCACTATTTTATTTTCAACATTTTGTGATATTATACTTTTGTATTTTGAAACCATCATATCAAGGTTTTAAAGTCAGTTTTTTCTTTTCTTTCTTCGGTTTTTTTGTTTGTTTGTTTGTTTTTTGTTTTTTGACAGAGTCTGACTCTGTTGCCCAGGCTGGAGTGTAGTGGTGCAATCTCGGATCTCGGTTCACTGCAAACTCTGCCTCCTAGATTCAAGCATTTCTTGTGCCTCGGCCTCACAAGTGGTTGGGATTACAGGCATGCACCACCACTCCCAGCTAATTTTTGTATTTTTAGTAGAGATGAGGTTTCATTATGTTGGCCAGGCTGGTCTCAAACTCCTGACCTCAGTTGATCCGCCCACCTTGACCTCCCAAAGTGCTGGGATTACAGGCGTGAGCCACCCCACCCAGCCTAAAGTCAGTTTTTCTTAAAAAAAATCTGAGTCTCTGTATCTGAACTGGTGAATTTAGGCCATTTACATTTATAATGATTACTGATATATTTATTTGGACCTATTTCTGTAATTTTGTTTTGGGCTATTTACTCTTCTTAGGCCGGGAGCTGTGGCTCATGCCTGTAATCCCAGCACTTTGGGAGGCTGAGGCAGGAGGATCATGAGGTCAGGAGATCAAGACCATCCTGGCTAACATGGTGAAACCCCGTTTCTACTAAAAATACAAAAAAATTAGCCAGGAGAGTGCCTGTAGTCCCAGCTACATGGGAGGGCTGAGGTAGGAGAATGGTGTCAATCCAGGAGGCAGAGCTTGCAGTGAACCGAGATTGCACCACCGCACTCCAGCCTGGGAGACAGAGTGAGACCCCGTCTCAAAAAATAATAATAAATAAATAAATACTTACTCTTTTTCTTTTTTTTCTTAAACTGTTGGATTTATCATATTTTCTATTGCCTCTTTTGCCTTGTTCTGGTTTTAATGCAATATTTTCTATTTCCATATTTTGAGATTATCCTTAACATTCTGATATATGATTAATCAACAGAAATCTTAATTTAACCAATATTTCTAACTTCTTATAAACAATAGAATATGAAAACATTTTGAAGTCAGTAAACTCCTATTCTACATGTAACACTTTTCTTCTATTTTAATTCCATCTTGAAATTACATCCCCAAAACTCATTATTTTGTTGATCCTATTATTGTTTTCATTTGTATCACTGCTTATCAAATTATTACTGTTTCATATCATTTATTATACATTTTGGATTCCTGCACCATGCAGGCAAATAAATGTGGATATTAAGTCCACATAAAGCATAGGTCAGTGGTTTCATTTTCTCAGGTCAAACTTTTTTTTCATCAAGGACCATATAGAAACACAGAAGTTTCCACTGTTTTTGTTTTTGTTTTTGTTTTCACCCTATCATTGAGGGTAAAGCCTCAGCCTCTCAAATGTCGTGGCTGTTGCAGAAACCTCAGATTTATTCCCTATATCATGCAAATTCTAGCTCTTTATGTAACATATTGTCATCCTTAAAGCTAAACCCCAGGTTGCAGGAACCCATAACCTTCACTCCAAGGACAGTCACAGTGTCAGATCACAAGTTTACTAATCTGGTTTTCGGCTCCATCTTCATTTCTGGGATCTAGGGATTTCCTTTTTTTCTGGCAAGCTTAGCGAAATATTTCAAAAAATTTTTACACACTTTATTTGGCTTCTCTCACAATTTGTAGTCGGAGAGTTTCAGGTTATCTTAGTCTACTCTTTTGCCAAAACTAAAGATATTCCATGTATTTGGGGTATGTGCGCATATGCACAATAGCATATGTTATGCATGTTTAAAACATGCACATAAACTAACAACTCCCACAATTCCATAAGGTCAAATTTCTATAAGAAACTTCTTATTATATAATAACCAAATCACTCATAGTGGTTTCTCCTTCTCTGATTGAACCCTGACCAATACAAAATTTGGTACTAAGAGCGGTTTTGTTGTTTGCTTCTAAATGTGCTTGAAAACGTGTGGAAAACAAAAAAAACAGCTCAGGACTAAATTCCCAGCTCGAGATCTACATAAGGGGCCTAAAATATGTGACTACCCTAAAAGAAACCTTTATCTCCTTCTGCCTTAGGGCTAAGATTTTCAAAAGCCACACCTAAACAGCCCAGAACAGCAGGTGGCTGACTCACAATGTAAATTGACTTCCCTTCCTCATAGAGTCTCCTATGTTAAAGTTAGGGTACTCATTAGTAAAGAGGCTGAGTGCAGTGGTTCACATCTGTAATTTAGTACTTCGGGAGGCTGAGGCAGGAGAATTGCTTGAGGCCAGAAGTTCCAGAACAGCCCGGGGAACATAGCAAGACCACATCTCCACAAAAAAAGTTTAAAAATTATTCGGATGTAGTGATGCATGCCTGTAGTCCCAGTCGGTTAGGAGGCTGACGTGGGAGGATTGTTTGAGCCTGAGAGTTTGAAGCTGCAGTGAGCTATTTTACCACTGCATTCCAGCCTGGATAACAGAGTGAGACCTTATCTCTAGAAATATTTTTTAGGACTGGCGCGGTGGCTCACGCCTGTAATCCCAGCACTTTGGGAGGCTGAGACGGGTGAATCACAAGGTCAGGAGTTCGAGACCATCCTGGCTAACACACAGTGAAACCCGTCTATTACTAAAAAATACTAAAAATATTAGCAGGAGGCAGAGCCTGTAGTCCCAGCTACATGGGAGAGCTGAGGGCAGGGAGGGCCAGCATGAACCGGGGCCCGGGCTGCAGTGAGCTGAGATCACGCCCACTGCCTCAGCCACAGGCTGACAGAGGCCGAGACTCCGTCTCAAAATTATATATATGTATTTGATAAAGAATGGAACCCTGAGTATTGGGAAGTGAACATATGGATAAATCCCAATGAATGTAGTCAATTCAAACCACTTGACTATCTTAAGTCTCCTTTGCCAATAGAAGCAGCCCTCCCTCCCCTAAGGAGATTAGTCTCCTCTTACCTGAAGAACCTATCATTACCTCTCCTGAGATATTTTGCTTTGCTTGGAACTCCTGAGATATTTTGCCTTACTTGATCTTCCTCCAGCCCTAATCCTACCACCGTTCACTGCTCCTTTTCCTAGACCCAAGTCTCAGTGGGTTTCTGTGTGAAGAAGACTCATGTGGTCAAGACACAAAGTGTGACTTAGGAGGCGATACAATAAACACCAAACGAACTGAACTATTTTACCAGTTTTCATCAACAGAAATCTAAGTAACAACCAATTCCCAGCCTTGAGCCGGTTCACAGACCCAGAACCCCTTGAATAAAGAAGAGACTGAGTCCCCTTGAGTAAGGACCATGCTATCCAGATAAAACATATAGATACTAAATCTTCCTCTTAACTTTCCCCAAAGGGACTTATGGTCTTCATCCAGGCAATTGAGCACTGCAGAAAGAAAAATGATCAGGTTTTTCAGTGAATACTGGACATCCACTAATTACTGTAGACCGAAAGCACCACTGTGATCCATCAATCAGTAGGACTTTATGGAAGTCAAGTGATGAGTGGGATTTTGGCTCAAGTCTGTCTCACAGTAGTCCCCGTGGGTATCCTAACCACTTACAAAAGCATCACTGTATGCCATTGAGGTTTTGTGGCTGTTATGCAATATTATTGTGACAGCTGATAATTGATATAATTAAGAATATTTAGGTGAGGCTAACAACTGTTAGAATGGCTATCATCAAAAAGACAAAAGTTAAGTATTTGCAAGGATGTGGAGTAAAGAGAACCCTCACAAACTGTTGATAGGAATGTAAATTAACACCGCTATTATGGAAAACAGCATAAAGGTTTCTCAAAAAATTAAAAATAGAACTACCATATGATCCAGCAATCCCACTACTTGGTTTATATCCCAAGGAAATATAATCAGCATGTCAAAGAGATATCCTCACCGCCATGTTTATTGCAACATTATGCCCAAGAGTCAAGATGTGTGTCCATCAGTGGATGTCCATCAGTGGATGAAGAGATCTTTTGAATGTGGTATAAGCTTGTCTAACCTGTGGCCCATGGGCCGCATGCAGCCAAGGATGGTTTTGAATGCAGTCCAACACAAATTTGTAAACTTTCTTAAAACATTATGATTTTTGTTTTGTTTTGTTTTGCAATTTGTGTTTTAGCTCATGAGCTATTGTTAATGTTAATGTATTTTATGTATGGCTCAAGATAATTCCTATTCTTCCAGTGTGGCTAATGGAAGCCAAAAGATTGGATACCCCTGTAGTATACATACACAATAGAATACTATTCAGTCATAAAGAAGGAGGAAATCCTATCATTTGCAACAACATTGACGAAACTGGAAGACATTATGTCAGGTGAAATAAGTCAGGCACAGAAAGACAAATACTGTATGATCTTACTCACATGTGAAATCTAAAAAAGTTGGTCTCATAGAAGTAGAGGGTAGGACAGTAGTTACAAGAGACTGGGGTGATTGGGGTGGGTTGGGGAGATTGTTGGTCAAAGGCTATGAAATTTCAGTTAGATAGGAAGAAAAAGTTTATGAAATCTATTATACGACATGGTGACTATAGTGAACAGTATATTGTCTTCTTGAAAAAGGCTAAGAGAGTGGATATAAAGTATTCTTACCACAAAAATGATAACTACGTGAGGTAATGCTAATGTTAATTGGCTAGGTTTAGTCCTTCCACAATGTATATATACTTCATAATAATATGTTGTACACAATAAATACTTAGGATTTTATCTATCGTTAAAAAATTTAAGACTATTTAGAGGTGGCTAAATTTAAAGGATGTGATTTTCAGATGTAACGTATGGTATTTATTAGCCTTATTTACAGACTAGGAGATTAAAGAGATAAGGGAAAGATAATTTACTTGTTCAAGGTCTCAAAGGATGATACTAGAAAGTGTCCAGTTGTTATTCTCTGGGTAATAACGTACAAAAGTAAGATGTAATTATATTGCAGATAGGTTATCATGTCCTGTTTAACTAGAAGACATTTACAAAGTAGGTGATAAGATATTAAACATTATGTTCTTTCTTTGCATTTTTCTATAGACTGACTACCATTTAACCACAATAATAGTTGCCTATCTCTAGCTCTAGTTCTCTGTTTAGTATCTTACAGAATGTGTTGTAACTATAATACTGCTGATTTGCTTTATATCAAAGCATGCCCCAAACTGTGAGCCACCCTTTCCTTTAAGGCAAATTAGTGGAGTCCAAGTTCAGTTGTGTGTATAGACAGAGTAACAGGCCACAGTAGGGAAATTTCTGTAGCACAGGAGCACAAGAAAATCTCTTTGTCCTGACTGGACTCCCTCACTGGACTCCCTATGTACCTACTTTCTACTATTAGTCATGCCTTGGGTTCTTACATTAAAAGGAATGGGTAAAATTCAAATATTTCTTGAGAAGGATGCCATAAAACACAGAGGATTTTCTCCTACTGGCTGGAGGCTGTGGGGGAAGGGAAAGTGTGTAGAGAAGAAAGGTCAGGCCCAGTGAGGCCAATAGAAGACAAGCCAAGGCAACAGACAACACTCTGGCTGGAGTCGGGGAGACCCTTGGGGACCTTCTCAGGAGGGATCATGGAGGTTAGCAGTAGGCTTGTCTGCTTCTTCGTTTGAAGGGGGCAGATGACTTCTTTCTAGGAGTCGGAGTGGGATATGATCAATGCCAAGAAGTGAAGCAGAACAAAAGTGGTAAAATGGTAAAGATCGTTCATCAATTAGGTGTAAGACCGGGTGCTGGTCTCCAACTTGGCCACAGATGAACTGCCTGACTTTGGGCAGATGCTTCACCTCTCTGGCCTCACTCCTCACCCTCCAAATGAGAGTCCGCCAGAGGATCTTTCCTGATTTCACATCTGGTGAAATGTGCCCTGGCAGAGCCCCTGGACCTAAACAAGAAATGCAACAGAAAAAAATACTTCTAAATCCCAAGTCTCAATGTCTAAACTGTGATTGCTGAGTAGAAATGCTGTGTTTGCCACTGAGAGTGACCACATCCAACAATAATAGATCCTGGTTCCTTACCATGAGGCTAATGTGCACATGGCTCGATGTGGTCTGAGCCATCCCCGGCACCTGCAGCCCTTGTTGACTTAACGGCACTGTTTCCAAAGAAGATTACTGTAAAGCCATCTTTGCTGTGATGTTCAAGGTAACAGGTGGTTGTGGTTTCTGCATGGGTCTCTATGCTCAACATCTCGCTTACTCAAACTTCTGTTCAAGTCATACCAGTCTCCTGGATGGAGCAGTCCTGAATCATGCCACCAGTTGTAAGACCCCTCACTACACACTACACTACAAATATTGTTCCTAATCTCTTCAGGATCAGGCTTCAGAGTTTATTCACCAAAGAGGCCCACAACTAAGCCATACTCCTCTAACTTGGAGGAAACAGCTGTTATAACTGTACTTTCTAGCTGCTTTCCAGTTTTCAAAGGTCTTTGTAAATTCTTTGCAAATGCTGATTAATTCTCTCAACAGACCAGTAGGGAAATTTCTATAGGAAAAGTTTTTCCATATGACAAACTGAGACACTAAGCCTATGAATTACCCTTTACTACATTACAGGTTGGCCTGAGCCTAGATCACAAGACACGAAACTGGTATAATACTCTCTCCCATGACAGTAAGTCTCTTACATCTGAAAATCCCTGAGGCATTTGCAAATCTCCCAGACTCCATCTTTACAGCCAAGAATGTATCTCTGTAATTCTGTCTGACAAATATGGACTAGCCAGTCTCATTCAATGAACATTGCATATCAACAAGTATTTATGAGACTTCATTTAGCACACTTCCACTTACCAGAAACACACATCTTTGTACCAATATGCAGGAACGATCATCACAATCGGTCTATACCATCTCCCACTCTTAGGCAATAACATAAGACTCCTCCCAGCTAATATGTTAATGTGTAGAAAATACCAGATGGATCCCAATTTTTCTAGCCAAACTTATGACTTCAGAGTGAGGAGGAAAGTCTCCCAAACCTGTCCTGCTTGGAATACTCACGTTAATTCAGATCAAGTGGTAGAAAATGATTAGGTTTCTCATGAAGCCTTTGGCCCTGCTTTGACCAAATTTCCCATGGGCAACCTATAAACTATATCTGAGAGTTCCTCTAACAAAGAAACCCACAGCTCACCCATAGTCCCCTAACTTTGGAAGAGTTGGCCAGAGTGAGGTCAAGGAGAGGAAGGGAAATTATCTGCATGTATGCAAAGGGAGTGTTCTCTTGAATGCAAGATGGATCCTTGAACATTCACTTTGAGTTCAGATGTGCCCTGGCAGGCATTTGGGCATTGGGTTTGCCCAATATCCTATGAAATAACTTGTACTTCTTTCAGTGATCCAGAAAGAGTAAATAATGGGGTCTGCCTGAAAATTTAATCAGGCGAGGCTTCCTGGCTTCATGAAGGCATAAGTTCACAGTGGGAAACTTTCCCCACACATTCCTTTAGTAATCAGGACAAGTTGTTTCAGGAGACAGTCTCAACATTAAATCGATTCTCCCCTTTCATTGTTACTGGCCATGCCCTAATTCAAGCCCGTATCACATATCTCATATGAATTCTTGCAAAGTTCCTAGAAGCCTAGACTTCTGCCTCTACAGTTGCTCTCTTTAGTCCATTCTCAACAATGCCATGACAGTGTTCTTCTCAAAATGAATTGTATGTGC
Organism: Papio anubis; assembly: GCF_008728515.1. Classification (NCBI taxonomy): domain Eukaryota; kingdom Metazoa; phylum Chordata; class Mammalia; order Primates; family Cercopithecidae; genus Papio; species Papio anubis. Next base: position 148,374,102 of record NC_044982.1, read on the forward strand.
TTCTGACCAAAAAAAAAAAAAAAAAAAAAAAAAATCCAGAGTGTGTAGTTTGGTACTCAAGGCCCTTCAAAATGTAGTCCCAACTTGGATTTCCAGTCTCCTTGACCACATCTTTATGTGTCGTTTTCTCTGGACATATCTGAAGGGATAGCATCAATTTCTTACTGCCACATTAATTCTGTGTAACCAATATCCTGAACTCGATGACTTGAAACAATAATTTCTTCTCAGGCTCCCAGTCTACAGTTTGGCCGGAGTAGCTCTGTTAATATGTTCCTCATGGGACCCAGGTTGAAGGGGGATCAGATGCCATCAGCTACCATCAGAAAGGTGAGCAGAAGTATGTGATGCATCTTGAGGCTTAAATAGCTAGTAAGAGACATATGGTCATTTTTTTTCCCCACATTCCACAGGCCAAAGCAAGTTACATGGCAAAGTTCAACATCATGAGGCAAGGATATATATTCTACCTCTAGTAGGAGAAACTGCAATATCATAGAGCAAAGGGCATTGATGCAGAGAAAGATAAAGAATGGGAGACAAATATCTATTGCTAAATAATAAATTATCCTTAAAAGAGCAAATATTTATCATCTCACAGATTCTATGGGTCAAGAATCCAAGAGGAGCTTAGCAGGTGGTTCAGGATCTCTCATGAAGTTGCAGCAAGCTGTCAGGCAGAGCTGCAGTCATCTGAGGCTAAAGGATGTGCTTTCCAGCTCACTCCCACGGTTGCTGGCGGACTCGCTTCCCCACGTGGGCCTTTCCAAAGCCTGCCTGAGTGTCCTCACAAGTTGGCCGCCAGCTTCCCCCAGACTGAGTGATCCAAGACAGAGAAAGAGAGCCCAAGACAGAAGCCACAGAACCTTCTAACTTCTTTGGGAAATGCCACACCATCACATCTTCTGTATTCTATTGGTCACACAGACCAACTCTGGTCCACTGTGGAAGGGGGCTGTACAAGGGCCTGAAAACCAGGAGGCAGGGGTCATTGGAGCCATCTTGAAGACTGGGATCATAGCTCCCATTTTAATATAATTTAGTTATCCTCATAAACTGCTGAAACGTTTCCACACTTCTGTATTATTGGGTCTAAATCACTTTAATCAATAGAGGTAACAGCAATTGTACAAAATCCTTTGTTAAATCAGGTTAATTTTTATACCAAAAATAGTAGCCATAAATGTTAATGTCAATCGTTTTTTACCTTTTGGCCTTTTTGCATATCTGTCATCCTGTTTATAAGTTTTCTTCACACCAGCACGTACCCATTACCACTTATTCCCTATCCCATAATCAACCAGGTGAATTCTCAAATATCACTTTCTCTAGTAAGTCTTTCCTGGCTACTGCACACATGTGAGGTTATCCTCCTACGTGTGCTCAAAGCATTCAGCACGCACCTCAATTAAAAGTCTTTAACAAATTCTCCATGACACCACAGAGTATTTGTTTTCTTCTTCAACTTTTTAGTTACAGTATGAGATTTCCAGGGGCCAATATTTGGTAATAGTGACTCAATAAACATCTGAGAAAAAGGCGAGAGGGATTAAATGAGAAATGGAGAGAACACAAGGTCAACTCCTGATAGGTTTTCAACATTGTTTCCCTACCACCTGCTGGTTAACCTCCTCCTACCTGCCCGGTAGGTGTTGATGCTTCTATAGTCATCGTCTTAGTTAATCCTCACAATAACCTGGTAAATGAAAATTATTTGGGGAGGAGTCAATTTTCAAGTTCAGAAAAGTAAGTTTCCCAGCACACGGTAAAACCAGAATTTCAACCTTGACTCTTGTATTCCAAAGCCATGATTTTCACAGCACCCCATACGGCCTCTGTGGGGAAGAGCCCCACGGTTTCCACTCCATGGAGCAGTGCATCCCCTGCTCAGTAGAACTGATTCTCCCATTTAGGGATCTTGCTCTGTCAGTCCTTGGAAATTGTTCAGTAGGGCATTCCTTGACTGATTGTTCTTTTTGTGCCCTGATCGGGGCTCCAGAACCTGCACCTGGGAAAGCCTTGGAGCACTCTCTCTCATCTAAGAGGGTCAGTTGTATCTGGAGGGGTACAGAAATTACAGAGGAGCTTGAAGAAACCCAGAGCCCTGCAAGCAAGCATAGCCCAGCAGCAAAGTCCAGCTTCCCACATACTCTGACACAAAGGTGAAAAGGGGCTGCTGCAGGCATCTCACTCCAGATGTCCATCACTGGAGCCAGGCAGAGAGCCCTGTGGGGTTTGACATTTCAAGGTCACAACTCCCAGGAAAGTTGTGAGGATGAAATGAATGGTCTACATCAAAGCATTCAGAGTTCTTTGAAAGAAAACTGCTGTACATATTCATAGCATATTTTTGAAAATCATTATTTTTTTAATTTCTTTTTTTTTCCAACCAGTTATCTTGGGTATGCATATATACATACACACATACAGAAACACGCAAGCCAGGCACGGTGGCTCACACCTGCAATCCCAGCTACCCGGGTGGCTGACACAGGAAGATGGCTTGAGCCCAGGGGTTTAAGACTGCAGTGAGCCATGATTGTGCCACCCAAGTCCAGTCTGGGCAAGAGAAAGAGAGACCCCCATCACTTAAAAATAAATAAATAAATAACCAAAACACACAAAATAGATATATTGATTTTAGATAAATTAAAAATTGAATCATGCTGCAGTTATGGAGGAGGCAGGTATTTTAGTCTTGTCTTTTTTCCCCCCTTTTTATTGACCTCCCCCTTCCCACCTCCTATCTACCCTCACAGCACTAAAAACCTATTAGGTATCCTTCTATGGCTTTTTCTCCCTGCTCACATGCATACTTATACTATCCTAAGGTTAAGTCATTGCTTGTTTAACAATAGAAATCATATTATACAAGCATTTCAGCATTCTGCATTTCTTTTTCAACAATATCTCACAGAAATTCCCCCAAGTCAAATGGGATAGTTCTAAGTTATTATTTTTAAAGTTTCACAACATGTTATGATGTGGATAGGCCCATATTTTTTTATCCATCCCTGTCTTGATAGACACTTACTTGTCTCTAGATTTTTTTAGTGTTATACACAAAGCATCAATAAGATTTGTAGATAGAGCTCCACATTTTGGAGTTTTGTTTCTGAGGCCCCAGGAAAGGGATTGCTGCCTCAGATGGAATATGTATTTTGGTTTTCAGAAAGTTTTTTCAGCCTGATGAAACTAAAGTGATAACTCATTGTTATTTTGAAATGTGCATTTTCCTGACTACTAGTGAGAGTAAGCACTTCTTCAGGTATTTGTTAGCATTTTGATTTTTTCTTTAGTGAATTTCTTTTCCATATCATTTTCCTTATTTTTATGGAATCATTTGTCTTTTTCCTTACTACTTTATGAGCGCTCTTCAAATACTGCAGACAAAAATCTTGGTCTTCTACATTGGAGCTATATTTTTCCATATTTATCATTTGTTTCTTGATATTATTTATGGTCTCCTCTGACATCACTTTTATTTTTTTGTGTGTGTGTGTGTATATATATATATATATATGCATATATTTATATATATTTTTGTAGTCTCTGGTTTTCCATCTTAGCTAAGAAAATGTCCTCTCCTCCTGAATTATTCATGAAGTTTTCTAGATTTGATTGTATGTTGTTGCATTGTTTTGCATTTATGCCTTTAATCCATCTGAAATATATTTTGTTTTTGAACATGATGTAAGACAGATTCTAATTTTATCTTTATCCAGATAAAGAAAAAATTATGCCAACACCATTTCTATAAAAATCCCTTCTTTTCTCATTAGATCACCTTTGTAATACATTACATCCTCACGTATGCTGACATTGTGTTCTGCTTTCTTTATTCCATGGTGCTGGTCTATTTCTCCATTCCTATGACAGCGTCATCTTTATATGATTAGAAGCTGTTTTGCTATCTGCTAAAGCAAATCCAGCTCCTTCTTTTTAGTCACACTTTCCTAGCTACTTTTGGACATTTTGATATTTAAGATGACTTTTTTCCAATTTCAAAGATAAAAACCTATTGAGATTCTCTAAAATTTGATTAACTTTTTACATTAGTTTTAGAAAAAAATACAATTCTAAGCCTCCATATTCAAGAACAAATTATGTCTTTAATAAATTTTGTATAATTGTCATTGCTACTTAGAATGGAATATTTTCTCTGTGTTCATTTTAGTTGCTTATGGTAATATAGGAAAAGCTAATGAATGTCTATATATTTACATTATAAATAACCATGAACAAAGTATTTTATTTATTCTAGTATTTTTTTTTACTAGGTACTGCTTTTCTAAGTATACAGTTGCAGATCCAGCAAAGGGCATTATTTTGTCTCTTCTATTCCAAAGTTTACACAAATTATTCTTTGTAAAAAATATTACATTAACTGGAATCTCTAAGTCTAAGAAAGACTATTCATGACAGTCAATCTCATCGACATTTTAACTGGAATGGTTTTAGTAAGGTTGTATAATTTTGGAAAATAATGTTATCACTGTCAAGGACCTCATTTCCCAAATACTCTTCACTTGGCGAGAGCTGTCCAGGGATTTCTCAGGTAGCAGTATGTCTAGGAAGAAAAGGTGATGAGACAGAGGAGTGAGATACCAGGAGTGGTGGAGGACAGGGTGCTTCCGGGAGCACCCCACTATGAGAGCAGAGGCCAGGTTACATGAAGGCATCTATGTGCCAGTAGGGAATCTCTACCTGCCAGCAAGTCAACAGGTCCTCCCTTCTCCCATCTATAGAATCACTTACTTCCAGTTGTCCTCTTCAGTTCATCCTGAACCCAGCTTCTAATTCCTTCTCATTCCACATCCCTGGACGTGGAAAGCCCAGCCCCACCCCAGCTCTCCGCAGGCTCCCTTCCATCATCCTGAGGACACCTGAATCCCACTTCTTCCTCTAAGTGAGACCCTCCTGAGCATGTGTTTCACTACTTTTACAGGTCTCACTACTTACTACTAACCGAAGACAAATTCCTGTCCAGACAAGGTGGCTCACACCTGTAATCCCAACACTTTGGGAGGCTGAGCTGGGCAGATCACTGGAGCTCAGGTGTTCGAGACCAGCCTGCGCAACATGGAGAAACCCTGTTCATTTTAAGTGTTTATGGTATTATAGGAAAAGCTAATGAATTTGTATATATTTATCTTATAAATAGCCATGAACAAAGTCTTTTAAAAAATACAAAAAAATTAGCTGGGCTCAGTGGCATGCCTGTGGTCCCAGCTACTCAGGAGGCTGAGGTGGGAGGATCACTTGAACCCAAGGCTGCAGTAAGCCTAGATCATGCCACTGCACTCCAGCCGGGGTGACAGAGTAAGACCCTGTCTCAGAAAAAAAAACAACAACAACAAAAAACAAACAAACAAAAAAAAACAAAAAACCTGACAACTCAGACACTGCATAGGAGAACCATTTACTTTTGTTGTGAAGGGCTATCCTATGCATTGTAGGATGTTTAGCAGCATCCCTGACCTCTACCCACCAGATGCCAACAGCACCTCCCTTTCCAGTTGTGAGAACCAAGAATGTCTACAAACATTGTCAAATGTCCCCTGGTGATGATGAGTTGAGGTGGGGATGGGTGGGGATGGGTGGGGGTGGGTGGAAAGGAAGCAAAGTCACCCTATAGGGAGCCACTGCCCCAGTCTGTATACCCTGAAGCATGATACCTAGAGTTGCCTATGTATCAAACAGCTCTTTTGCAAATCATTGCCTGTAGATTGAAGCATCTGCCCTTGTCACTTTCAATTTGGAACTTATTTGAAAATACTGCCTCTTTCCTCTCTTCAAAGAGATCTTAATACATATGGCTTGCTTCTCTTGACTGGCAGTCACCCAAGCCTCTTGTTGAAGGATGATGGCTTAGAGATCCTGAAAGTTAATTTTGTGTGTGCCGCATCAGGGTCAGTTCACACCAATGTTACCTATTTTAAGTTGCAAGAGTGGGATCATTTTATTTAGCTCGCTGGTATATCACTCAGCATGAAGCTACATGTACTTTGGTTCCTATTGATGATGGAGATAAAATATGTGCAACTTTCAGAATTGCAATTTTCAAAAGGAAATTAGCTTTCCCCTGAGCAGCCTCATACTGCAGTTTGGCTGATGACATCCTAGTAAACAACCTACAAACAAACTCTTGACTTTGGAAATAAGTAGGAGCTATTTATAGGCAAGCAATAATTTTCAAGTGGGTAAGTCAAGGGGAAAAATAAGCTGAGAAAAGTCAGCAAGGAAACTCCCATTTCACTCAATACCTTGAAGTGAGGAACTGTAGGGCCATTCACCAAAATGGAAAGTTTGCGTCACTATTACTAATGGAGGAATGATGTCTTGGTGAATTTTTAACTTGTTGAAAATGCCAAACCATTTTATATGAAACAGCCACAATTTAACACGTAAAACATAAAGGCATATCCTCAAGACTATGGAAACAAAGGGATTTCAACCAGGATCTTGGGAGTATCAATCAGATAACAGGTATCCTAACAACTGAGATGCTGGTAAAAGGCCATCTGCTGAGAATGTGAGGTTTCCCCCTCTGAGACTGTTTGAAAGAGGAGTCTGTATGCATGTGAGTGTAAAGCCCCCTCTGCATTTTGAAAGGGTATCATGTCCCTGCTGTTGTCTTCTTACTAAGGAAAATCCGAAAACTTTCAATTGTCGTTGGAGGAAGGGCAAGCCAGGATAGGACACGGGCTGCAAACAGCTCGGGTGACAAGGAGGCAATATCCTAACAGGGGCATCCTAATGGGCTCTGCAAAGGCAAAGATGGGATCTTGAGGAAGTTGAGCTGTTGGCCCGTGGCCAGGGACACAATCTCCTTTCCAATCAGCTTTTCCGGGCTGCATCTTAGGGCTTCTGAGATTCAGGGCTTCCGTGGCTCCTCAATTCACTGGAACTTAAGACAAAGCTGATGGCAAAGAGCAACAACTGGTTGATGGGAAAGTGTGACTCTTGGTTCCCAAGGACAAGGATAAACCTTGCTGTCTTTTAGGACGGTAATGATCTCAGCATCTAAGACCTATATGAGAGAGATATAGATATTGTTCATCATGATCTGGAACCAGCAAACCTTTTCTGTAAAGATCCAGGTAGTAATTATATTAGGCCTTGCAGGCCACGTGAGCTCTGTCATGACTATTCAATTCTGCCAGTGGAGGACCAAGCAGCCCTAGACAATATGTAAAAGAATGGACATGACTATTTCCCAATAAAACTTTATTTACAAAAATTTACAGTTGGGCCAGATTTGGCCCATAGGCCATGGTCTGCTGACTATTGATCTTGATGAGTGACATCAAACACAGCTAAATGTCCCCACCCAAATCGGTCAGTCCTTCCAACCTGTCTGGCCCTTGCCCTCATCTTCTCTCTTAATGCTTCTTCCTAACCTCAGTCTTTCCCTGCTCCAACAAATATTTCCATTGCTGAAAATATTACCCTCTTAAAATATATCATTAATCCATCACTCCCCACCTTAAAAACCCTTAATAGTTCCCCAGTGCTTAGAGTCAAATGATCAAAATCTCTCAATATAGCATTCACATCCCTCCCCAATCCACTAGGCCTTCCCCATGCACATCTCGAGCTCTCACCATGGTGGCAAAGACACCTCTCCCCAAACACGCCAGGCAATTACCCGCCTCCAAACTTTGTCTAGACACGTTCTCTACCTTGTGCTACCATTCCCACAGTCCCTACCTGTCAGTCGTTCTCATTCTTACACTGTCACTTCGAATTCACTTTCCCATGAAGCCTTTCCTTTCTGTCTGTGATAAATGATTTGCTCCCTTCAATGAGCTCCCATAGAATTGTTTTATCCCTTAAAACAGTATGCCTTGAGTTCCATTTGCTGCCTGAGTCATCACATGCCTCTTTGCTATTCCTCATTTATATATGCCACAGTATGTTCAATTCAATCATTTGATCATTCATTCATTATCAGATAGGTTTTGCATACCCATTGTATGTTTTGCAGTCTCAGGCTAGCGGGGAGAGACAGATATGCATAAACAAATAAATAATTTGCTATATTAGAGCATTTCAGATAGAGAGAAATGCCAATTAAGGAAAACAACACAGGGTAATTTGTTAGGAAGAGTGAGAGTGTGGTTAGGGGCAAAGCTATTTTTCCCAGGGGAAACAGGGAAGGCCTCTCTGAGGAGATATTGTTGAACTGATACCAAGTATTGATGCTAAATTGAATATTGAATAGTGAGAAGCAAACATTTATACAAAGCTCTGACCAGAGAAAACACTTTTAAGTGGCCCTTGAATTCATAATAAAAATATTCCATAATTTAATAAATTAAAATACAGTTATTAAAAAGGAATGAAGTAGGTATAGCTATACAAGCACATATGAAAAGATATCTAAGATATGCTGTTAAGTGAAAATAAAAGCAATCTACAAAAGTATGTAATATATATTTTCATTTCTGAAATTAAAAATATGCATATGTAGACACATGTTAATCTATGCCCAAGAAAGACCTGGAAGGATACACAAGTGAAAGTTAAGAATGGTAGTTTCTGGGGGTGATAATGAGAGATTTTGATACTTTTGCTTTCCATTTTACACCTTTCTGTACAGTTTGAAATTTTTGCAAGAAGCAATTTTTACAATATTTTTGGCAAAGAGATTTTTGCCAAAAAATCAATTTATCATAAAAAATCTCCCTTCACAAAGGCTTCTTCAGTGTTTTTCAGTCTGTAACTTATGAGTACATTTTCCCTGACATACAAAGAGAAAATTCTTCTCCATTGTCCTTTCCATTATCGAAACTTGTGTGCTCCCCATCTCCATCCTTTCAATGCCCTTAACACACATATATACCCAGAGCTGCTATGCGCCCTCACAATTCAGAGGGCATTGTTTTCGATATTCCAGCTTCCCAAAGCATTAATTGAAACTCTGCTCTAAACAGGCTGGGGTTGCCAGATAAAATACAGGACCAACAGCTAAGTTTGTTTCCAATTAACAGTGAATATTTTTTAACGTGTGATTTTCTCAAGTATTGCATACTAAAAAAAAAAAATACTCAAAAGTTACTCTTTGTTCATCTGAAACTCAAATGTAACTGACTGTTCTGTATTTTTATTTGCCAAATCTAGCAACCCTAAAGCAGCCACACGTCCTGAATGAAAGACACTAAAATCTTAAATGAAGGACATTACATCGTCTCCGTGAATCTACCGAGTTAGAAGAACAATGGTGCACTTTTCCAAACCCTGACTCTGCCAACATAGTTAAACATGGTCCCATGGCTCTCCTTTCACTGTCTTCTCAAAGACATATTTACATATATTAGGGTTTAATTGTATGTTTTAATATACCTTCTCTTGTCCTTCCTGGAGCCTGGTCGACATCCATGCTGCTTGGATAGAACATCCAGCAGAGAGAGGCAGACAGTGCCTTATCTTCACACACCCAGAGCTAGAACTCAGCATATCTTTTGGGCAGTGGTGCTGAGCCCTGATGCACACTGGACTCACCTGAGAAACTTTTCAAACATATCCACCCCTAGTCTCCACCCCAGATAAATTAATCCAGAATCGTCAGCAGTGGGAGCCAGGTGCTCTGCAGTTCCCCAGATGATCCCACGGTATAGCCAGCGTTGTGAACAATTACTTTAACACCTAAGCCATCTGTGCTCCACCCTCAGGCTTAAGTCCCATAAAATGGTGCCCTTCAGATATTATGTGCACACAGATAAGCTTGGGATGCTGTCAAAATGCAGATTCTGATTCCACAAATCTGAGGTCGCATCTGAGATTCTGCATTGATAACAAGCTCCCAGGTGATGCTGATGCTGCTGACCCTTGAGACATACTTAGAGTGTGTCTTTTTTTACTAAAAAAAAAAAATAACTAAACCGAAGTCATTGCCACTTTTTACTTTACGATTCATATAATAGGGAAAATATTATAATGAGATTGATAATAAAAACTTTCTTTGGATCCACAGTCATCCTAAGACGAGCACCATATGTGCACTCCAGTTTCAAGTGGCAACTTCTCTGGATTCATTTCCTACCCGTAGGAAGCTAAACAGAAAATAACGTTAGTTCAAGTTTCAGCAGACAGATCGTTTTCAGATGGGAATACTCAGAAACTTCAGGCTAAACCCCCTGCCCAAGGGTCATAAAACCCCTACAGACATGCCAGGCTTGGCCGTGGCATAACTTCTCACAACTACTTTCGGATAGGAGCAACAACATTTTAGTGCAGCAGCTGGGGATGTGCTGCCTAAGGACAGAGAGGTGGGTTACATGGCCTCAGAATGGCCCTGCAGCCCTGTGGGGCCATAACTCAGCACTGCTCCCATAACAGCCTGGGCTGGTTCTCCAAGCAAAATTTCCATATATAATGGTCAGGAGTTCCTGAGGTTCTAGTTTGTATTTCTCCTCTCCCACTGACCAGCTCTGTGACCTAGGACATGTTATGTTGCTTAAGCCTTAGATCCCTCAGATCCTCTGCAAAATGGAAACACAAGTGGATGTTTAGATGAGATTATATGTAAAGTATTTAGTCAGCACAGTGCCTGGCACATTGGCAGCACTGAATCTTAGCTATTATTATAGGTCCTCCTACGTCTTTAAGTGAGATGAAAATACTAGCCTTGGTGTGAGCCTCTTTCTGCTCACTCACAGAGAGGAGCTGAGCAGCTGCATTCAATACAGCACTGAGATCAAAAGTTCTGCTGCCCTCTGGGCTGCCTTTTCATTTACTCTGTGTGAAGGACAGCAATTGGTGCCCAGAGAGAAATACGATAATAATCACACTGTATCTGCACACATGAAGAAAATAGATCAGGCTTGAAGGCAAAGTGCAGCAGATTTTCTCCCACTTCACGGGAAGGGAAGTTTGCCTTGTGACCAGAGCTACTTCCTTTTGAGGCCAGGGAAGAAAGAACTAAGGCCAGCTTGAGTTACTCTGTGTACCCTCTATAGGAGCAAAGGCTTAGTGTGGTGCTATTAGTGAGGTCTGCAAATGGCAGGGGAGAGGAGCCAGTGAAGAAAAAGTACCATAGGTTTTTAATATGGATGAGAAGCTGCCTGCTTTCTCCTAAGCAAATGAGGAAGGAGAGAAGTAAGGAACTCAAAACTATTTGCAGGTGGTCTCTGGGATAAAGGCATACACAGTGGAGGGGATGTCCTGAGCCACATTTCAGTACAAAACCTACCAGTATTAAGTCTGGCTGCTGGGAGACCATCTCTGACTTGCTTCAGCAAAGAGACAATAAAAATGTAAAAATAGCAGATAACCCTTGAAATTCCAGTGTCAGCCCCGAAGAACAGCTTCCAAAGATGAAGAGTGGGTGGACTTCCAGAGACACAGATTTAGATTTCTAACTTTAGCCTGAACTTTCTGAAGCTTCTCAGCGGTACCAGGAAAAAGATTTGGTGTGAAGGAGGCTAAGAATAGCAGCTCAAATCAGACTGTGGAATTAGATGAGTTTCAATCAGCCATGTGTACCCCCAGTGTCTTTCCCTCCTCTCCAGCCTCGCTGGGACAGGGACACCCATAGAGCTGGAGAGTTGGAGCTGTAAGAGAACAATGACAACAAGAACTGACAACTCCTGAATGATTAGGACTTGCATGCTGTATGCTAAGCACTCAATAGATGGGTTCGTTTAATACTTCCAATATTAGGAGTAACTCCACTTTACAAATGGAAATATTTATACTTAGAAATATCAAGAAAAGAATCCAAGGTCAACCAGCTGGTTAAGTGGTGGAGGTGGAAAAAGAGCCATAAAGTGATGGGAAATAGAAAACTGGAAAGAAGTAGAAGACTGAGCACCTTGATAGGAATAGGAGAGCTTCAGGCATTAAAAGGGCTAAATAATGGGTAGCATGGGCTGCTTTCCACCTCTATTGGAAATGAGTAGAGATTTCTTAGACTACAGCAAGAAGAAAGGAATTTGGTTAGACAGCGAAGAAAAAAAAAAAAAACCTCCTGGATTGCAACACTGTGTGACATAACATTCATTGTTAAGAGAGGATGATTAACCTGCTGAGTTAATTTTTAAAAAGGGGTGGCAGAAGGTGGTTTTGTGCTTCTCCAAGTGTGTTTCACAGAACACTAGCTCCTTAAGATATTAATAGGAATAATCAAATATACTCAGGAAATATTGTGCTAAATGGAGTCAAACAGGTTTCTTTAGTGAAGGAGCTCCAAGAGCTTTATTAGCTCAGTATGTTGTGAAACTCTAGTGGTGGAATAGAGTAGGTGGCGTTTCCCAAACTTATCTGACCAGAACCTTTTTTCAAACTAGTCTTTCCTCAAATATACTTGGGGGAAACCCTGGGGTTTTCTGAGATGATTTAAGTATGGAACTTTCTGGAAGCTGGGGACTTGCTACTCAAAGTGAGTCCATGCACTTCATTATCATTGTAAGCATCACTTACGGGCTTGTCAGAAAGCTGAGGCACTTTCTTACAAGTATCTGGCGCCTTGGTGCTCCTCCATGGGGCTTCTCCACAAGGAGAGCTTGGACTTCCTCGAAGCATAGCATTCTCAGAGTACTGGACGTCTTCCATGGCAGTTGGCCACCAAGATGGAGAAAACAGATGCTGCCAGATTCTCAACCCCACCCCAGACCTACAGAATCAGACTCTGCTTCCTAACAGTATGCCTTGATGATTTATTATATGCAGATTAAAGCTTGAGAAGTTCAAAATTTCTTCAAGCCTCAGGATATGGTTACACACAATTCTACAGCAACCATATCCGTAACATTAACTGTCTGCTATATAACAAATCACCCGAAAATTTACTGTCTTGAAACACTAATGACTTATTTTTCACAATTTTGTAGGTTGACTTGGCTTAGTTGGCGGGTTCGTCTGCCTTTAGTAGGCTGAATTCATGGGCTGGACTGCCAAGGCTTCACTCTTGTATCTGGCGCCTTGGTGCTCCTCCATGGGGCTTCTCCACAAGGAGAGCTTGGACTTCCTCAAAGCATAGCATTCTCAGAGAACTGGACTTCTTCCATGGCAGCTGGCTTCCAAGATGGAGAAAACAGATGCTGCCGATTCTATCAAGGCCTGGCTTGAAAGTCCTAGAACAGCACTTCTGCTGCATTCTACTTATTAGTCAAAACAAACCACAAGGCCAATTAGATGTGAGGAGAGGAAAAATGGTTTCCGCCTCTTGAGAGGTGAAATGCCATGCATATACAAGGCAAGGAATTGGTAATGGCCGTCTTTGGAGACTATCTACCATACTCTCTACCCCTCTTGAGTGATATTAGATGCTGTACATGGTCCCTTCTTAAACTCCAAGCACTCGAAAAATGCTTTAATATGTGTCCCAGACTGGCTCTTCCTCCAAGGTAAACAGGAACTTTAACCCACTTTACAAAGGAAAGGTATGTCCCATTTATGGAATGTCAGTGCCGGGATGTGGGGGGAGGTGTTAGATCTCATTATTCATCAACACCAACCAAAACCATTTATTCTAAGCCTACTATGTGCCAGGAACTTGGTTCTGCATATATAGCAGTATATAGTACAATGTACAATTCTAAGGGTACTTTCTCAATGATTTCCTTTTCCTACCCTTTTAGTGGTAGGCGACAAACACTAAACTAGTAAATCATTAAATAAACAGAATAATTTTGGAAAGCAATAAGACTATGAAGAAAATGAAATAGTGTGATGTGATTGTGAGTGACTTTCTAAGTTAATTTAAATTAGGAGGTCGAGGAATACCCCATGGAGGGAGTGTCATTAATTGAGACTTGAAGGATGAGGAGGCAGCTGCTTGAAAAGCTGAGATCAGAGTGGCGAAGAGTGCAGTTGCAAAGGCCCTGAGGCAGGGATGGGCTCTACACGCCTAAGGGGCAGAAAGAAAGTCACTGGACCTGGTCCAATCTACATCCCTCAAGGGGCAGGGAGCCTGAGATGAGGCAGGAGGAGTGGGTGGTGGGGTCAGGTGTTCACAGGGCTCTGTAGGTAAGAGTGAGAGTATCTCATTACTTCCTGACCGCCATGGAAAACCACTGGACAGTTTAATGCGGATGTGACACAGCTTGATTTGCACTTTTACAAGAAGACTCTGGCTGCGTGAGAAACAGATTATAGAGAGAGGGCCAGGCATGGTGGCTCACACCTGTGATCCCAGCACTTTGGGAGGTCAAGGCGAGCAGATCACTTGAGGTCAGGAGTTCGAGCCCAGCCTGGCCAACATGGTGAAACCCCATTTCTACTAAAGAATACAAAAATTAGCTGGGTGTGGTGGTGAGCACCTGTAATCCCAGCTACTCGGGAGGCTGGGGCATGAAAATTGCTTCAACCTGGGAGGTGGAGGTTGCAGTGAGCTGAGATCGTACCACTGCACTGCAGCCTGGGTGACAGAGCAACACACTGTCTCAAAAAAAAAAAAAAAAAAAAAAATGTAGAGAGAAGAACGGAAGCAGGGAGACCAGTTAGGAGGTGAATGCAACATTCCAGGCAGGAGGAAATAGCAGCTTGCACTAAGGTGGGGCTCCGGGTGCTGATGAGCCAGGTGGAGTATCCCTGTCCTCGCCAACCTCCTACCATCAGGGAAATGCAGTCAGACATCATCCCAGACCCTGTGGTTCCACGTGAAGAAATACGTGTCTTGATTAGGACTTCACAGGGTAGAACATTGCTCCAAGTCTCTTATCTTTTTTTTTAAATTTTATTGGGTTTAGATGATGAGGATTAGAATAAAATTTTCCTACATATCCTTTTGTATCTGGAAATTTGTGACCATAAGACACTTTATTTCCTTCCTTAATCTTCCAGGGTCCTGACCCAAAACCCAAATTGGTCCGAATTAGGTCTGGTCTGCATCTACTGCAGCAGAAGTTGAGTATAATACCACAGTGAACCCCGGCAGCAGTTTATGGCATGGCTAGTTAATATTCACTAACTACCTTTGCTCATGTTTCAAATATTTTGGCAAGGCCTTCAGAGATTAAGCAGAAAGAAGCTGCTCTATGATTCCTTCTCCCCACTTGAACACAGAATGTCCACAGATGCCATAGCTGGTGGCCACCCCAATCCCATAGGTACTCTTTAGTTGTGACAGCATGAAGTGACAAAGTTTGTATTTATTATTTCCATGATATTACCATATTTTAAAATCATTTACATGTTGCTGCTTCTGATTTTGCAAGCCATGGGCATGATATATAACATGTTCAATTTTCTCAGGTCGTTTCAATTTTTATATTCAATGTATATCATTTAATTGTTATACATTGATGGTTCATTCATTTTATACTTCTCTAGTTTCATGTAAGCTCCAAAATCAGGGAAAAAAAGCTACTTGTCAAACCCTATCTCTAAATTTTGTTCAGAAACACAATCACTATAAATAATCTCTGCCTCTGAGAAAGTTTCAATAGGTGTAACTTTGTACATCATTGACTCCTTCAAAATAAAATATATATTCACTACGTGCCAGGCCTGTGCCAAAAATCTCAGAATCTAATGCAGTTTTGAGCATGATGCTCTAATCAATTAAGAACATAATAAATGGCCTTTGTTCATTATAAGCGAATTTCGTTCTACTCTGTTGGGTAGAAGTTGTACCAGATAGATAAGGTAAACAATGTGACAGGGAAACAGGCCAGGAGAACAGCAGGCTCTAGCAACACATAACTTATTTCTGCCTTTATTTATTTCCCCAAAACCTTTCTTAAAGTCTGCAGCTAACAGAACAGGCAGTTTTGGAGCCTTGACCCCAATGCCTATTTTTTCATGGGTTGGTAAGAGAAAAGGGATTTAGTTTCCCTAGGGGCTCATCAATAAAGAAAAAGAATGGCTTTCTCCTCCCTATTCCTCTGGGAGCTTGGAATAACAGTCATGTTCTGTCTGCTACGTTCCAGAAGCTGTTACTTATGAGGTAAGACAATAGGGTTGATAGTAAGCTGGTTTGATATGGTAAGGAAGGGGAGAGAGAGAGAAAGTAGGGAGGAGAGAGAGAAGTAAGAGGGGGCAGGAGAGAAAAAGTGGTTAAATAAAGAAAAGAAGAGCAGTGATAAGAGACTGTTAGAAAGGCAATGATGAAGTCAGAATCACAGAATCCTGAATGAGAAGTGCAAACTTACTTTTCCAATCCTCTTTTAAAACATAAAGTAGGCTGGGCATGGTGGCTCATGCCTGTAGTCCCAGCACTTTGGGGGGTTGAGGAGGGAGTATCTCTTGAGGCAACGCATTCAAGACCAGCCTGGGCAACATAGTGAGACCCTGTCTCTACAAACATTTCTTTTAATTAGCTGAGCATGGTGGCATGCACCAGTAGTCCCAGCAATGGGGGGATGGAGGTGGTGGGGAAGGGCTGAGGTGGGAGGATCACTTGAGCCTGGTGAGTTGTGACTGTGCTACTACACTCCAGCCTGGGTGACAGAGACCTTGTTTCAAAAAAAAAAAAAAAAGAAAAGAAAAGAAAACAAACTGAAGTGACTGAGGCAGAGCAGCAGGGGTGAGACCGGGGGACCTAGCTTTTCTATTTCTCAGAGACTTTTTTCCCACGTTAACTTCATTACATTGTGATTGTGAGGATTTTGAGAAACTCCAGGTATGTCCAACTCCTACAGAGCACCTTCCGCTCTGTAAATATTGAATGGCACTTACCCAGGCAGTGGTGATGACAGCAATCATATCAGTCTTAGCACAAAGCTTTCCTCGGGTCTCTGAGTAGCTTTCAATAAGGAAAAGTCAGTGACAAGGGCAACAGCCAGGGTATAGAGCCTTGCTGAGATCTGTGGTTTATTTTTAGTTTGGAACTCCTCCTCAGTTTCAGTTCTTTCTCCATGGGGTTTTCTCCTTTAAAGCTGTTGTGTGGGATGCAGGTGGCTGTGGGGAGGAGAGAGAGACTTCTAAAAACAAAGGAAAGAATGGTTTTCAACCACTCAGGATAATGGCATGGCACAAACCTAACCAGTGGCAGCTCATTGATCTGGAGCTAGAGGGGGTGCAAGAGAAGGGAAGAGCAGAGAGAAAAAAAGGGACGCCTTATAGAACTGCTCAAAAGAGGAAGGCCTCTGGAAAATGACTGGCACAGGGCATTTTATAAAATGTTAAAGAATACATACATAAATAACTCTGCTTCCTGCTCTGTCTCTCATGATCCAGTTCTGGACACAGAAGAGAGGCTTCAACATGCAAAAGGAGAAGACGCAAAAAGAAAAAGTGGAAAAGAATGTGTCAATTCCCCTACTGCCTATATGTCCAGTTGAAAGGAGATCTATTTAAGCACTGTGTTTGTTGAATGACTTATTGGGGATGAAGGCTATTTCCATAGGCTAAGAGGTCCCTTATCTCTCCCCCTCAATCCATCCTTTTCTTAAAAGCCAGGTTAACCTTCCTAATGTTTCTGGGTAAGTCATATTTGTTCCCAAAACTGTCCATGGTTCCCAATTCATACAGTTTTCGTCAAGCCCAGTGTCACAGGCTGATACTCAGGCCCAATCTATTATACATACCAGCTTTGTCTCATACCATTCCCCTTTAGACACCATCTGCTCTCCACCCTCTGCCTAAACTGTTTCCTAATTCCCAAACACATTCTGTGCTTCTCCAGTTCTGTCACTTACTCCTGCTGCCTGGAATAACAGCAGTAGGGAGAGTCTGGACACTTAGCTTTAAATCCTACCTTTATTAATTTATTAGCTGTGTGACCTATAGCAATTTTTTGAACCATTTAGTCCCATTCCCTCATCTTTTAAATTAGGGATTATAATATCTACCTCACAGAGTCATAGAGATCAAATTAGATAACATTGTAAAAGCACCAAACATAGTAGGTGCCCAATAAACGTTGGTCCCTTCTCTTTATTATCCTTCTATACTGAGTACAAATATTACCTCCTCATTACCGTAGGCAGAAGAGCCTCTCTCTCCACTGCACTGAGCAAGTAGTTATGGGAGAATATTCATGGCACAGTGAGGGAGGTACCAGGTCAACCAAGTCCATCTTGGAAGCAAATGGGCTGGCAGATGACGTGGTCACATGTCCTCAGACACAGACACTTGCAGTTGTAGAGCTAGAAATCCTTACCGATTATATAACCAGATCTCCTGTTTTATAGCTCAGGAAATGGAGGCCTAGTGAGAAGTCAAGACTGGACTTCTCCCTTTTACTCTTTCCTTTTCACCATGCCTTGAACAAAGGCCAAAATTCGCTGAGCCATCCAGAGGTCCAGGAATGCCCTGTGTTGAGACTGGAACTGAACTGCAAGCCAAAGAGCTTCTTCAGAAGTGTCCAGTCCATTGCCTTTTTTCCATACAGGGATGCACATTTTACCCACTCAACACTTATTGGGCTTCTACTAAGTGTTGGGTCCACACCTATAAGGAAGATATTCAAATGTCTGAGACAGCCATCATCCTGCCCTTAAGACTGACAGCCCAGCTAGAAAGGAGTCATGTGTTGAAATAATAGCCATGCAGTATGGGAACCATGTGCACACCCCCATAGGAGCACCAAAAGATGGGGTGGTGCTCCCTGGGAGAGCAGAAAAATCATCACAAAGAAGGAGAAGGATGACTTGGAACTTGAAGAATAAGCAGCTCGCTGTGTAGACAGATGTTGGGAAGGGCATTCTCATTTGATCATTTATTTTCATTCTCCATACAAACAATGACAATAGCACATGCTGGAGGTGAGGCTGCACACCTGTGTCTGCTGGCAACTTCCTTCTCATCACAATGGAAGATTCAGCTCCAGAAAAGGCAGCCAAGGACCGTCTCAGCTGTGCCAGGGATATTTATGAGCCAATTGCCAGTTACTCAATATCTTCCTTACTTTATTGGCTTTCCATCAATTACTTCTAAGGGTTCCCACATCACCTCCTTTATTACTGGGATTAAAGTGGGTCTAGATAGGATAAATCAGAAGCTCAGATATAGACAATTCAACCCAGAAAAAAAAAAAAAAAGACAAAATTAAGTAGGAAAGCTCCTAAGTTAGAAATAAGTGGGTAACCTCTCAAAAGGTGTTTTTGCACAATGGGTCAGTCTGGGGCTTCCAGAAAGCAGATGCCAAGATGGAGTTGGAAGTGCAAGAGATTTATTGGAGGCAAGACCTGTGAAAGATAAAGAGAAACAAAAAGAAGAGTGAATGGAGAAGGCCTTCAGTCCACAATGGAGGTTTGACGCCTGTGAAAAGAAAGGGGAAAGAAGGAGGAGTGAGTAGAAAGTTCAGCTGCAAAGGTTGCCCAGAGAGGAGAAATGATTGGCCTTTTACCCTGCTGAGCTCAGTCATTGGAGAGGGCAACCCGGGCAGGGCGTGGCCTCAGGAATGGGCCACTGACAGCGCACCTCACAGCAGGTTCTCTCTCTTTTTCTTCTTTTTTTCGAGACGGAGTTTCGCTCTTGTTGCCCAGGTTGGAGTGCAATGGTGCGATCTCGGCTCACTGCAGTCTCCACCTTCCAGGTTCAAGCAATTCTCCTGCTTCAGCCCCGCCTAGTAGCTGGGATTACAGGCATGCGCCCTCACGCCCGGCTAATTTTGTATTTTTAGTAGAGACAGGGTGTCTTCATGTTGGTCAGGTTGGTCTCGAACTCCCGACCTCAGGTGATCTGCTCACCTCAGCCTACCAAAGTGCTGGGATTACAGGCGTGAACCACCGACAGCAGGTTCTCTCTTAAAGGGAGACCTGAGCAGTGCCTCCCCGTGGCTGCTGAACACTTGTGTCACCCCACAGCAAAATAATTTAGAGGGGAATTTACTGTACTAATAGATAGTAGAAAATTGTTGTAGGTATGCAGGGTGTAAACATGGATCTTAAGATAAGAGATTAGGCCGGGGGTGGTGACTCACACCTGTAATCCCAGCACTTTGGGAGGCCAAGGTGGGCAGATCACCTGAGGTCAGGAGTTCAAGACCAGCCTGGCCAACATTGAGAAACCCCGTCTCTACTAAAAATACAAACTTAGCCAGGCGTGGTAGCACATGCCTGTAATCCCAGCTACTCAGGATGCTGAGGCAGGAGAATCGTTTGAACCCCAGAGGCAGAGGTTGTGGTAAGCTGAGATCACGCCATTGCACTGCAGCCTGGGCAACAAGAGTGAAACCCAGTCTAAAAAAAAAAAGATAATAGATTAATTATAGGCTTTAATTGCTAGTTAATTAATGGTATACCTGGCCGGAAAAATTATATCACTAGCGCTGCATTATGACTGGTCTGGGCTGAAGGTGTATCTTCCAGCCTTGAGCTCTCAGCTCTCTATGAACCAAAACTCCCCACCCTCTAAGCAAGCCACTGATCACTAAATGAAAAGAATTGTAAGTCAAGTTCTTAGCTAGATATAGAGAGAGAATGGGGTAAGGGAAAAAGAATAATCCACTAGACCTTGAACACTATGAGTATAGGATTCCACTGGTCTTGTCCCCCAATGAATCACTAGCTGTTCCCAGTATCTGGCACATGGAAACCCTCAATAAATATAGGATAAATGAATTAGATAAACAGATGAATGTCACCCACCCTCTCTAAATAAAACATTTCTCTCTAGCACTTATCCGTCCCTGTGTTTAGCTTCTCAGAGATACTAATTTTAATTGTGTTTCCTATATTCTTTTTACACATCATGCTGTATCCACTGGGGTTCATTGTGGTAAAGAACAGAATCTTTTCTTTTCTTTCTTTCTTTCTTTCTTTCTTTCTTTCTTTCTTTCTTTCTTTCTTTCTTTCTTTCTTTCTTTCTCTCTCTCTCTCTCTTTCTCTATTTCTCTCTTTATTTCTTCCTTTCTATTTTTCTTTTTCTTTTTAAGACAGGGTCTCGCTCTGTTGCCCAGGCTGGAATGCAGTGGTACGATCTCGGCTCACTGCAACCTCCACCTCTTGGGTTCAAGCGATTCTCCTGCCTCAGCTTCCCAGGGAGCTGGGATCACCGGTAGGCGCCACCACGCCCAGCTAATTTTTGTATTTTTAGTAGAGATGGGGTTTCACCATGTTGACCAGGCTGGTCTTGAGCTCTTGGCCTCAAGTGATCCACCTGCCTCGGCCTCCCAAAGTGATGAGATTACAGGTGTGAACCACCACGCCCGGCCAAACAGAATCTTTTTTAACTAAGTAGTTAGTGTTATTTTTCAGGATATTAAACGGTTTACAAAATCACTTGGAAAGAAATAGACCCTAGGCTGAGTTGTTGGGAAAGACTCCTGAAGCACAATGCAGAACTGGGCCACCAAGAGAGCTGCTGCCTCGTCTGCAACCAGAAAGTGACCTCCTCCAGAACCACAGTGCTGCTGCAGTAAGTAGGAGGCTGCCAAGATCGGGAATCCCCTACTGCTGCCAGCTCTGGATCACACCAAACCTGCAATGACATAAATGAATGCCCCCACTCTGCCTCTCACCACCCATGAGAGTAATGAATAGATGCTGGAAGCTTTGGTAGTGCTGCTGCAGGAAAGCCAAATGCCACCACATGCCTTCGTTGGCTGCAGGAGCATGACCCCCATCACATTCTGTCTTCCCAGTCTTATGTGAGTATTCGTCATTGATCAAACCCGAATCACTGAGAAAGCCTACCTGCCAGGGAGTTTACTAGCCTCTGCGGAATAGATGAAAGCACTGTAGAGGAAGGGCAGAGTGAACTGAATGAGCTTTTCCACCAGATTCCCCGCTGGGAGGAAATTTTGGAGAAGGTCTTATCCGCTTATATACTCTCAATTGAAAAGTAAGTATCTTCAATTGAAAAGTATCTTCAGTCCAATCCTAAGGTTGGGTTGTACCCTCACTTGCGAAGAGATTTAAAACTACATTTGTAAGTTTTCTATGGAGATTGACAAACAAAAAATAAAAACAAACGAACAAACAAACAAAAAAACAAACAAAAAAAATTGGTCTTTAGTTGTCTTCCACAAGGGGACAGTATTCTAGCTCCCTGAATACCTCTTTCTATGCCATGGGGTCACTGATGCCATTCTATAAGCATAACTTTGGTGAGGTCAAATAGTTAGCAACCCTTGAATAGTTCATAGCAACCAAACCGCAACTCCTAGGTTTGACTTTTGGTGCTCTTGTGACTTCTGTGTCTCCATGGAAATCATCATAACATGGTTCACATTAGTCAGCAAGAGATACTGGTTGAGCACTCGCTGCATGCCAAGCACCGCTTGCACACATAACAGGCACGCTGAATAAATATGCCTTGTGATTTACTCAGAGCTGTCTCTGTCTCCCACTGTCCCTAGATAGTTTATCAGTGGGTAACCTTCCCTGCTCCTGGAGAAAAGCGCTGGCAGCTGTTGGTGCTTTTCTGCTCACTCCTGGGTAGTAGAAGAGCACTGGAGTCACTTGAAGCCACAGGACATGTGTGCTTCAGAGTACATGGGACTTCACAATAATTTCCAGTCCCATGTAATAATCAAGAGGCTGAACTTGACTTAGCCTTGAATTCTCTCTTCAGGCCAGCTTCAGGCTGGAAGCCCGTAGAGGGGAAGGAGCCTTGGCACTTGGGCTCTCCTTGCCCCCACCACAGTCTTCCCGACTCCTTCAATGCCAGATCTAAAGGAGAAGTGGAGTGGGAAGAGGTCAGTCGGTGGACAGGACAGCACGTAACTGACTGAATGGCTTTGTGCTCTCTGGGCCTGGCATATGGTTAACACTGCTGTCACTGGGAAGGGGAACTCTTTCTCTCATGAAGCACTTTTTTTTCCAATTTTTTTTTTATCACATTAAGAAACATACAGGCCAGGCACGGTGGCTCACGCCTGTAATCCCAGCACTTTGGGAGGCCAAGGTGGGTGGATCACGAGGTCAGGAGATCGAGACCATCCTGGCTAACACAGTGAAACCCCGTCTCTACTAAAAATACTAAAAAATTAGCCGGGCGAGGTGGCGGGTGCCTGTAGTCCCAGCTACTCGGGAGGCTGAGGCAGGAGAATGGCGTGAACCTGGGAGGCAGAGTTGGCAGTGAGCCGAGATCATGCCACTGCACTCCAGGTTGGGCAACAGAGTGAGACTCCTTCTCAAAAAAATTAATTAATTAATTAATTTAATTAAATAAACACATAACATAAAATTTACCATCTTAACCATTGTTTAGTGTACAGTCCACTGGTATTACACGCATTTGTAATGTTGCACAACTATCACTGCCATCCATCTCCCGAACACTCGTCATGTTGTAAAATGGAAACTCTATACCCATTAAACATAACTCTCTATTTCCCCCTCCTCCAGCTCCTGGCAGCCACCATTCCACTCTCTCTGTGATTTGACTGCTGTCATGGAACACTTTTGTGGCTCTTCATGAGTCACCTGGTAGACCCATCTGTCCTGCAGCTCCCGTTGACCTGGTGAATATATTGCTATTTTTGGTGGCTTCTTGCAACTCTTTCCTCATCCCTGGGTATTGGGCATGGATCTCTGGCCCTTTTCTGTGGAGTTTCTCCCCTCCTCCCTCTCCTCTCAAGACAGGACCTGTCCTATTGGATGAGAAGCAAGATGGCTCCACCTCATATCTTGTGAGGGGCCCTCACCCAGGCCACAGGAAATGGGGAAACACTTGTGGCATCTTTGCCCTGAAAAGTCCTTGATCTGGCTGACGGGGCTGAGAGACATGAAAGAGGTCCTCAAAGCTTTTTCTTCTGTAAATCTGCAGAGGCTGTGGAGGTGGTGGGATCTGTCTCACACTCCTTTAAGTAGCTGATAATTGTCATATTGGTGCCTCAGTCAAAACAGGCGCAGGAATGGCTCCATTGTGGCATTCTGCTACACAGGCTCTCTAACAACCCTTCCCAGGGATTTGCACTGGCCCTCCCTTCACACGGTAAGTTCCTCAGCAGTAGAAATTGTGCTCATGTTCCTCTCTCCCATCACTAACCAGCCCCTTCACACCTTCAAGATCCAAGCTCACCTCCCACTCCTTTGGTGAAGCATGAAGTCTTTTTGGGTCTTCTTCAGAGCTCCTTAAGACATTTACCTACATTTTTTACTACATTTTGTGGTGGTGTTTTTCCCCAAATATTTGCCTTACCTAGTAGCCTAAAATCTCTGCAAGGACAGGGCCCATGTCTTAGTCAAGTTATACCTGTAGTCTAGCACTATACTCAGTCCATAGAAGGCAATCCATTTGTTCATCCAGCATGTGTTTGTTGGGTGACTACTCTTTGACAGGCACTGTAGACACCACAGTGAACAAAACACGCAAAGCCTTCACTTTCTTGGCACTGGAAGGGACAAATGCATTTATGGCATTCCCCTCACTGAGGTCCTTGTCTATGCTAAGCCCTACACAGGTACAGCCCATTGAAGAGGTGAGTAAGATTCTCAACTACTTAACATGGAGGCAATGGGACATGCTGCTCCTTTTCATAGTATCCATCACATTTCTAAACAGTTGCCACTGACACTTCTGGAGAAGTCCAACCTGTTCCACGCACATAGACTCACCCACTCAATGACACAATTTATTCCAAAGAAGGCCTGGTAGACGTCTTGAAAGTCTAAAATTGGGAGCTCTGTCATACTTCTTGAGAAAGGTGATGCTCCTCAGAGGGGCGTATCCTTCCCCATGAGTCACCTGAGTACATACACAGCCCAGGGCTCCCAACCACACCAGATCTGCACATGCAGAGAGGGAGAAAAAAATGCTCACACAGCTAATTTTCTTGCCTTCATTTCTAATAAAGGGTTCTAGGTTGTGAGACTACTGTTTTGTTGCACTTCTTTGTGAGAGGAGGCGAGGACAATAAAAATAAGGCAAATCATACCTGAACATTGGAGGTGGAAAATATCTGTCTGAATCTGTCAGTGCTAACAAATACATGCACTGAACTCACTGATAACAACAGTCTCTTCACAGAGCATGACCCCCAGATACACTTACAGGGCCTAGAAAAGAAAAAAGAACATTTCCCCTATACTGTACTCCACTAAGCAAGAAATTCTCAAGATGGAACTCCCACTAAGGCAACATGACTCTAGAAGCTCTGTGTTTAGATAGTTATGAAGGGCAGTGGGCATAAGAAGCTTCAGTGATAGTTGTTAAGAGTGTAGGTTCCTAGACCCTAAACATGTTGATTCAGGGAGCAGTCAGAGTCCAAAACATCACAGAATTTGCTTTAGCTTTTAGTATATTTGCTATGGAATTTACTCTCTAAAGAGTCAATTTGTCAAATGCCTGTGCTCGACCTCAGATTATGCAGGGTAGGGCACACCTCCCACAGGAAAAGTTGATGGGCCATTTTCAGCCTTTCGGTTGACACAGAGAAGAGCATGTCCCAGGGAAGCAAAATTATGGGAGGCTCGACCCTGGAGGAGAGGATATCTCAGAAAAGATTAGCTCTGCATCAGATCAGTACATAGGCTGCCGGTTCCTGGGAGGAAGGGAGGCAGCAGTCCTGTGTTCAAAACGAAGTTACGTAGCAAAGACACAGAGCACATTTTTCTCTTAAAATCTTTATAGTTTCTCAGAAGTCTTCCTAGGTAAGACTCCTCTGCCCACGGTAAGTCCTTCTTATAAAAGAGGGTGTCAGTACCGCAAAACCAAGTTGTGAATCAGCTGAACTGCCAATTTCCTGGAGGCCATCACTGAACCCAAGGCTGGGCTCAATCTGAATTGAACTGGCTTTTCCAGGTATCTTGACTCAACCAGCCCATCCAGAACTTCCCTGCAAAAAAGGGGGTATCACTTTAGCAAACACCGTTGGTGTGTCCTCTCCTCTCATTTGGAGTTGGTGTTGTTTTGTGGCACTGACAGTGGAAACTAGGAGCATAAATGAGACATCCTCAGAGCTAAGTAGAGTCTGTTTAGTTTTACGACCAGGGGCCAGCAGGCATGTTACTCCGCCCACCTCCCAAGAGACTGCTGCAAAAATGGGCCAGCATGATGCTGAATCTGCAAATGTAAATGCAAATTTCAGTATGATGCTCTGCCCTAGTGGTTCTCCCTTTTGGACCTGCTGCTTCTCTTTCATAGGTTTCATGTTTTATCCCCACTCCTACCTTCTAACAGATACCATGTAGAGTTCAAATTCCCTGTGTTTACTCTGTTTACTCTGTTCCCTGTGTTTACTCCCCACTTTCGTCTCTCTATCACATATCTTCAAGATCTAGTTCTGGTTTTCAACCTTCTGTCAAGGCATGTTTGACAACTCTGAACTCCAGAAATCCTAACTGTGTAATTGTAATCTATAGTGGTGGTTCCAAAATTTGACTACAAAACAAAATTGTGCAACGAACTTTTACAGTATTTAACCATTACCCTCCTCAGACTGTCCAAGTTAGAAATTTGGGTGATAAGGACCAGGAAAACTGTCTTCTATTTTGTTGCTGTTTTTAAATGTTTCCCTAGGCCCTCATTTAAGAATCACTGGCCTGGAAAGAGGCTGTACTTGAAATATGCTAACATTATTGTTTTTTAATTGTTTCAAATTTGCTACTTCTGTTTTTTCTACCAACCCATTGGCTCCCCACTCCTACACACACACACATATACACATACATACACACACAAGTACACATGTACACACTGCCAAACATGCAGCATAGTGCAGTACTGAGTACATGGTGAAAACATAACAAATTATTGATTCTAGATTACCTGAGGTAATGAGGTAATACCTGAGGATGAAAGAAGGAAACAAAATGGTGAGAGTATGAATTATTTATATCTTCCTTTTGTTGTGATTGTATGAAGAACAAATCTTGCACATGACTCAGACCATCCTCTCAAGAGTTCGTCTTAAAGGGTAGGGCTGGTTTTCACTGCACCGGACGCCAACGTGCGCATGCCCATCAAGACTCCCTCAAGGGCAGGGAGGGTGAGGATAAACACACAGACAATGGGCTCTTAGGAAAGGGAACTAAGTAAAGCCAGGCCTTAGGAGAACTGAAAAGCCATCAGAAATATTAATAACAATGATAATAGCTATTATTTTGTGAGGACTTACGATGTGCCAGGCACTATGCTAAGCGATTCACTGGCAGAGATACCCTGTTTTAAAGATTCCTCCTTTAAAGATGGAGAAATTGAGTCCTAGAGAAGTTAGGTCATTTGTCCGAGTTCACAAATGGCAGAGTCCAGAGTCTAATCCAGGCCTATCAGACCCCAGAGTTGGAGTGTTTAACTATTTTTTCCATTTCTTAAGATCAACTGACTCTTTCTTTTCTCTGCCTCTCCATAGAAGAGCTTTCTCTGCTTTCTCCTCTACTTGAAACCAATCCAAAATGGCTGCCTCACCCCTAGAGCTTTTATACAGGCTCTTATCTCGATGACTCTGGTTTAAATTCTTGAGAAAATCTGACTAGCTAATGAATTAGCTGGATTTGAGTCGAGTGTTCATCCATGATCCAATCAGCCACAGCTAGGAGGATCACTCTAGAGCTCTGATTGGTACAGGCAAATTGCCTGATACAGCCATCATACCAGGGCATCGCTTACTATCCCTGAAACCAGAACACTGGAGTAAGTGATGTAAACTTGCTACCTCCCTCACATGTAGAATCAGGCTAATAATGGTACACCCCCACAGTGCTATTTTGAGATTTAAAGGAGTCAATCTATATGAAGTGCATAGAACAGTGTGTAGCTCACAGGAATTGCTATGAATGGCATTATTAATCAAGTTATATTACCACCACTTTTGCTTTCGTTTGCCAGCCTGCTATGCCCTTGACTACCAACTTAGTTTGATTGCCTTGACCCACACCTTTCAAAGGCATGTACACGAAGAAATGCCAAACTTAAACCTCTCTGCAAACACATCTTTTCCAGTGTAGCTTTGATAACACCCTGAGACAAGCAGAGGCGAATGCCTCCCAGTCTGAAAATTTCCAGGGCTATGCTACAGTGACCCAAACCAAGGCTAGCTTTTATCTTTGCGAAAGTAATTACAAAAATCAAGTCTTAAAGGAAGAAAGTCGATTTCGCAGAAGTGATAGGCAGAAATGCCCTCCAGCAAACTCTGTCCCTGAAGTCACATGTGTTACTGGACTGGTTCATTTAACCAGGAAATTATTCATTAGTGACTGTGAATAACAGGTAAAAAGGACTGTCATACTGAGCATGTCCAAACAACCAAAGTGAGTGATGCATTGACATTGCATTCCTAAGTAATGCCAGGACAAGAAATATGGGGAATTTAGATGTTACGAGAAGGTAGTTATGAATCTCAGCATACTTCTCCTAGAATCAACTTAAGAAATGCTTTATTACAAAATAGGCATTCAAACTTTTGTTGATTTGATAGAGTCAATAAAGTACAAAGAGAGACATCTCTGTCATGAAGCATTATCTGAACAAGAAAGGTAAGGAATTTCTCACCCTCAGTTATGCTGTATGTTATCATAGCAACCACTAACTTACATCTGTGTTATTTCAAATTTCTCATTGGATATTCCCAACTACTCCCCTGCAAGCAAAGTAAGGCCATGATTATCCAATTTTACAGATGATAAACTTGAGGTTCAGCACCTTCTACTACTTGCCTCAGCTGGTAAGAAGAACGTACAATTAGAACCCAGGTCTTCTGACCCGTGTGTCCTTCCCCTGCCCCATGATGCCTCTGTGTGGGGTGTTTCTGGTATAAACTGGGAAAAAGCTTCCAAATAGCAAGATCAACTGGTTGGGAAATCATTGATGTTTTCTAAGTGTGTCCCTTAAATCACTATTGTGTCATAACAATCCAAGAAGCAGCTTGGGACTCACTGCTCACCATGCAGCCCATCTTGATTTATAACGCACATTAGTTTACTAAAGGCTCTGAGCAATCATATCATAAAGAAACCCAAATAACTTATATTAGCTCTGTATTCCTCCAATGTATGTGACCATAAAACTCTGTATGCATTATTTACTAATATTACACAGAGGCACATTCTTTGGAAAATATTTGAGATTGTGTTGAAAACAGTTATTCAGTGACATAAGTAAATAAACTAAAGAATTATGCCTCATTCAACCTTGCCTAATTCCCAGTTTCTTAGACCCAAACTCATTTCTAAAAGTAATACTAATTCTAAGTGTAATTTCTGGACATGCAGTGAGCTATTAGAAAGCATATAAGGAGAGATGAAACTTGAAAGAACTGAAGCAGGTTTTAGAAGGGCAGATTAATATAGAAATAGAGTTTCTACCTCCCCCCTCCCCATGGCCTACAGAAACTCCAGGTGGCCTTCATACTTCATTCTTTCTCTCCACCTACATAGCTTTTCGTTTATCTAGGGCTATGTCCGTGGCTTGAGGAGTAGGATATTTTTTCTTCTGTTCCTCATCTGTAGCTTTCCGCACAAAGAGCACTTTCTCTAATCTTCAGGGAGAAATCTTTGGCTTTCTGGAGATCAACATCTGATATAGAAAGTGGAGGCTGGGCACGGTGGCTCATGCCTGTAATCCCAGCACTTTGGGAGGCCGAGGTGGGTGGATCACGAGGTCAGGAGTTCAAGACCAGCCTGGCCAATATGGTGAAATCCCATCTCTACTAAAAATACAAAAATTAGCTGGGTGTGGTGGCACGGCGCAGCGCACGTGTAGTCCCAGCTGCTCCAGAGGCTGAGGCAGGAGAATCACTTGTAACCAGGATGCGGAGGTTGCAGTGAAGCAAGATCTCACCACTGCACTCCAGCCTGGGTGACAGAGCAAGACTCGGTCTCAAAAAAAAAAAAAAAGAGGAAAAAAAAAGAAAGTGGAAAAGTTGGTCATCCTGTGGTTGCCAGGAACAATGACTGGCATTAAAAGAAAAGGGAAAGGAATGCATGTGCCTTAGAAAAACCTTTATCAAGGATTAATTAACCAACCAAATGAAATCCACTGCACAGAGTGTGAGTGTGCCCTTTCTTTATTAGACTACTTTTTCACACCTTCTTATCAGTGGCTGTGGCTCCACAGCTACCTCCCTCCCCAGTTTATGTTCCTTTCCCTGAAAGAATTTGACTTTTGACTCTCCTTGACTGCACACCTTTACATCCAAATTAAATTCATTGGACCAAGCTGCCAATTTATTGCACATGTATCCAATCATGCAGTTCAGGACACGCTATCCCAAAATATGGCACCTTGGCAATCGAGGAAGCAGCAGAAGCAG
Organism: Papio anubis; assembly: GCF_008728515.1. Classification (NCBI taxonomy): domain Eukaryota; kingdom Metazoa; phylum Chordata; class Mammalia; order Primates; family Cercopithecidae; genus Papio; species Papio anubis. Next base: position 148,404,133 of record NC_044982.1, read on the forward strand.
GAAGGCCACTCTCACTTTCTGCCTCCCTTCTCCCCTGAATCAGGCCACAAAATCTAGCTGATGCTCCCTGAAGTAGGTCATAAGATTCTCATTCCAGAGGGGTCATCCCTATACCTGGGGAAAAGGATTGGAAGACACAGAGACTCCAGGAAGTATCAGAACAAACAGGCCTGCTGATTTCCCCCCAGTTTGTTACCATTAGGTCACATCCTCTTTGTCTGATCACACCTCTACACGATGGTCTACTCTTCATCAAACCTAAGCATAAAAATGTGCAGTTCTTCCTGTTTCTTTGAGTCTTTATTTCTGAAGGTTCCTGTGTCACATATTAAATAAATGTGCATGCTCTTCTCTCATTAATCCGTCTGTTGTTACAGGAGTCAACCATGAACCTTGTGATGGGTGAAGAAAATATATTACTTTTTCTCCCCTACACTCACTTGGGGAAACACACGTGCTTCCTTGCCTACGGCCATTCCCAGAAGCAGTAGTTTTTTAAGATGTTATCCCTAGTCTTGGGCCTCACCCTAGGCCAAAGGAGGGTTCAGGGTTTAGCACTTGGCAGGTGCTTTCTGCAAAGTTGTGTTTTCGTTCTCACACATGATTCCAAAGGGCTTAGGCTTCCCAGAGATTTTCTTCTCCTGTCTCTCAGGTTTCTTCTTTACTCTCAGAGCAATTTTTCCAGGAAACAATCCTGAAGGTTAAGAAAATGTGACCCAGAGGGCATAGGTCAGCTTCTCCTCTGGCCCCAAGGCTGCAGATAGCAACTTCCTTAGTGGTCCAGCCTTCTCTCAAGAACAGGGAACACATTTATTCTAGGAGGGTTTCTCCAGAGCAGAGGTGAGTTAGTGCCTTCCAGAAGGTCAGCTGGGCCACTCCACTGTTCCCACCTTCCCTGCCCTCGTTGTCTCCAGAAGATATTCTCCTGGGAGACAGTGCACTCCGCAGTTCCTCCCAGGGAAAACAGCAGCCTGAGGTCTGCGGTCCTGGAGCACAGACCACCCCGCTCCATTGTTTTAGTCAGAACAATGCGGCTAACACTGAACACTGTTGAATCACCTCTTGGGAATTCAGCACTTGGTCATGTCTTTTTACTCTTGCTCTAAAAAGATTAACTTTTTTTTTTTTTTTTTTTTTGAGACGGAGTCTCGCTCTGTCGCCCAGGCTGGAGTGCAGTGGCGGTACCTCCACTCACTGCAAGCTCTGCCTCCCGGGTTTACGCCACTCTCCTGCCTCAGCCTCCCGAGTAGCTGGGACTACAGGAGCCCGCCACCTCGCCCGGCTAATTTTTTGTATTTTTTTAGTACAGACGGGGTTTCACCGTGTTAGCTAGGATGGTCTCAATCTCCTGACCTCGTTATCTGCCCGTCTCGGCCTCCCAAAGTGCTGGGATTATAGGCTTAAGCCACCGCGCCTGGCCAAAGATGCTACAGAGTAAAGGATTCTTCTTGAGGTCTTTAACAACCCAAGGCAGAAAAAAAGCACCCCACTCAGATGATTCCCCCCTTAACTGCTTGTGATGTTGTTTGTACCACCTCTTACCACTCTACTTAGGTTAAAGATGGTACTTTTTGCAAAGCTCAATAATAAAAATTCTAAATAATAAATACTGCAATTTAAATAACAAAAATAAATGTATGTAAAATGTACAGAAGTTTTTTATAATGTATATATTTTGTTATATAAATATAATTAATGTTAATAGACATTAGTAAGTTCACATAACAATGCCATGCAATAGGTATGATTATCTCCATTTTACAGATTAGAAAACACAGGAAGAGAAAGGTAAATTAACTATACAGCTAATACAGTGAGTAGGAGAGCTGGCACTGCTTTACTTTTTCCTCCCAGACTTTGTCCTAGTGTCCCCGTCACTGAGAGGTGTTACCCCTCTGAAAAAGGTCCTCCCTCTCGCACACACACATGCACACACAACCACACAGGTAAAAAAAAATTATTTGGACCCTTGCTAAAATAGTAAGGAAGACTTTATTCAAGGCCATTGAATTGAGAGATATTACAATAGGGGAAACAGATCAGGCTCAACTCTAAATCCACAGACAAGTAGAGATTTATAGCCAACGAGTGGGGAGGATATCAGTGGATGGAAAATTACTAAGAGGAGACAGCAAGGGCAGGGGGATTCTTGCTAACCCATCTTCACAGGATTCTTGCTGAGGGCAGGCCGAGGACTTATGCATCAAAGGTCAGGGATGAGGAATTTGATCAGCAGTCAGAGGTGATCAGATATCAAGGGTGAAAGGATTCTTGTTAAACTGACTAAGCTGTATTCTTACTAAAACTGGGTTCGGTATCGAGACAAGGCTAAGGTATAATCCAGCAGAGGGTTGAGGATCCTGAGTAAAGTTTGGTCCAAGAGAGAGTCTTTGTCACCACTCACACCCACACCCACACCCATATACCCCCTACACATGCATGCACGCACACAAGCATAAACCAGGTTGCCCTCTGGCATTCCTCATAGTGTTTTTCATTTTCTAAGAAATTGAGGACTGGGTAGAGTGGCTCAGTCCTGTAATCCCAGCACATTGGAAGGTTGAGTCAGGAGAATCACTGCTTGAGCCCAGAAATTCGAGACCAGCCTTTGCAATACAGCAAAAGACTCCATCTCTACCAAAAACAAACAAACAAAAATTAGCTGAATGTGGTGGCATGCACCTGTAGTCCCAGCTACTAAGGAGGCTGAGCTGGGAGGAATGCTTGAGCCTGGGAGTTTGAGGCTGCAGTGAGCTGTTATCAAGCCACTGCACTCCAGCCTGGGTAAGAGAGACAGAAAAAAAAAGAACGAAAAGATTGGGGCAAGTTAATGATTGGAAAGCTGGAATTCTAAACACTGCCTCCCTTTTTATTTTTGATCTCTGGGACAAGTGAGGATAAGCGGAGGACTATTCTTTTTTTTCTTTTTCCTTTTTTTCTTTTTTTTCATGGAACTCCCTGAGAAAGTGTTGGGTGCTGGGTATAGAAGAAGAATAATTTTTTTCTTCAACTCCCATAGGTTATTAGTCGAAATGGATCCCCGTAACAAGAAAAAAAAACAAACGGAAGTCTATTACCATGCATATTTCCTGTGTACATGGGAGATACCAAAGGGATGAGTAGCTCTCAAAGAGGTGGCTTTGAATTCCAGCTTACAGAGCATCTTCAACAAGGAATAGTAAATGTTTAGAGAAGTGACAAGACAGAGGAAAATGACTTCAAATCTCTAGGGGCAGCAACTTGTGGGCAGGCAAATCAAAGGTAGTAAAGGCTAGTTAGCAAAGCGCGGTCATGTAGATTCGTGGGGTACCATCTCCAATGGCAAAAATGATAAGGGTCTGAAGTTGTCTTCGCAGTAGTGTTTTGTTGTTGTTGTTTTAAAAAAAACTTTAGACAAATTAAATGTAACAGAACGGTTTGTAAATGGGGCAGCCCTCAGAACCAAAAGACGTTCAGAAAGCTCCACTTCACAAAGTGGGCAGGCAGCATTTATAGACAGAAGACCCAAGTGAGGTACAGAAACAGCTTGATTGGCACATCTGTAATTGACTGACGCTCTGCTGCAGTGATTGGCTGGGACTGCTTTATGTTACCAAAGTGTACTCCTAAATTAGACTTTCAGGTAGTTCCTGTACTAAATTAGGTCGCAGTTCTTTACATAGAGACTCAAAGCACAGAGCCATCCTCGGGCCAGATTTAATTTAATTTAACAGTGGTTAACCTTTGTTCTCCCTGGCAGAGAGGGTGGGTGGGATATCTTTTTGTCTTTGGAAATCTATGTCCTGCTTTTAGACAAATAGAGGGAGGGCAAAGAGCTTTCCTTCCTCTAAGTATTTGAACAGTCTTCAGCTAAAAAATCCTTCATCTTAGAAGGTGACCTATTCTGGTTTCCCACAAGGAGAAAGGCAAAACAGAGCAATCAGTCCTCTGAGGTCCCAGTTGTTGCTGCTAGGTCTCAGCCGGCCCAGCTGAGGGCAGCACTCCAGGAGAGGCGGGAGGCAGGAAAGCCAAATCAAGCAATGCAGGGTTCAAGCTCCAGGCTGCCTCAGTAAAGCAAATCTGCTTCCCGCATGGGCTGTTTCAGCTTCTCATCTTTGATCGTTTCTTCATCCAGGGGAAGATTTAACGCTTTTTAACTGATTTTCAATATGTCCATATTGTAAGAGGCCATATTTTATGTATAGTGCTGTGAAGTCCTTCCCGCCATGATTTCAGACAATGCATGTTTAGCAGTCCCGCAGATTTAAGCACACAGCAGGGTTAGGAAAAACTGAAAAAAAATGTTGAAATAAGCAAAAAGATTAATGGATGTTCTTTCAATTGAATGCTAGACATTGTCTGGAGCAGGGTGGTCTGATTCTATAGAGGTCTATGCTTTACTTTGCCGTCGACTATTTTGCATCTCTGTAGAGATAGACATTAACTTGCGGAGAACTAATAGTGATAAGGATGAAAAAAAAGCAAATCAATTTTGTCCTGTAAAGTTACCCACTGATTTCTACCTTGTGGCACAGGCTGTTTTTGCATCGAGTAGTAAATTAATTTCAGCATTCCTGATTCTCTATAGGAATGACTAGTCTTTGGATTTTCCTTTGAACTGGTTATAATATCCTATAGTCCTCTCGATCTTTTTCTTTTTTTTTAATTTTTTTATTTTTTTGAGACACAGTCTCACTCTGTCACCCAGGCTGGAGTGCCGTGGCATGATCTCGGCTCATTGTAAGCTCCACCTCCCGGGTTCACGCCGTTCTCCTGCCTCAGCCTCCCGAGTAGCTGTGACTACAGGGGCCCGCCACCACACCTGGCTAATTTTTTGCATTTTTAGTAGAGATGGGGTTTCACCGTGTTAGCCAGGATGGTCTCGATCTCCTGACCTCATGATCTGCCCACCTTGGCCTAGCAAAGTGCTGGGATTACAGGTGTGAGCCACCGCGCCCGACCCTGTCCTCTCAATCTTAATGAGTTAAATAAAACAGTTGCCATGTGTGCATTCTATATTTGTATGTGGAGGGGAAAAGAAATATTGTTCCCCAACCTTTTTTTTGCTCAGTTTTATGGCTGAGGGCCCAATAACAAGAGACATATGAACAATACACATTTCTTTAATATAAGTTTTAGATGACCCGAGAACCTTCAGAAATGAAGGCTCAAAGAAACAGGAAAACCTGTGTATTTTTATGCTGTTTGATGAAGAGTCGACAGTCACGGGAAAGTGTAAATTGGACAAAAGGAGTGTGACCTACCGGTAATGAACTGGAGGGAGCTTAGCCAGGCCTGTTTGCTCAGATTCTTGTCTGTGTCCCTGTGTCTTCAGAGCTAAGGGTGCTGTTTTCCTCCAAGTGTAAGGAGGGCCCCTCTGGAATGAGGGTCTTGTGAACTGCTTCAGGGAAAAAGGTCAGAGAGTGGCCGTCCTAGGTTTTATAATGTACTTCGGGGAGAAGGGCAAGGGGAGGGTGAGAGTGGCCTTTCTGCTTCTGCTGTTTTCTCAGATCCCAAGGTGCCATATTTTGGGGTAGTGTATCCTAAACTCCATCATATGAGAGTCATGATTTTATGTTTTTTTAAAAACGTATTCTCTGACAGTAGGAATTCCACAATATGGTAACTAACATGAAAATCCTCCCTCACTCCTCTGCTCTTGAGTATGACCAAAAATTAGAGCAGGTGCCAGACCATTCTGGTTCCCAAAAAGATGCAAGTTGGCAAGTAAATAGAAAGTGTTTCCAAGTTCCTTGTGAGGGGACCAGGATCTCATGAACCATCTTTTGTAGAGACTCCCTGGGGCACTGAGGCTGCACATGGCCTACCCGAAAACCTCAGCCAGCAAGGTCTGTGTATGAGCCGGGCATACCTTCCCAGATGCCACATGTACGCTACACTACTAAACTAGGAGAGCTTGGACAAAATCTTCCTAACAAAGAGGTGGGGAAAACTAAAATGAAAAAAACAAAAGACAATTCTAACCGACATCACCTAAGTTACTTGAGAATTCTGGACTCTTCAGATTGCACCTTTTCTCTGCAATATCATTAACTCACACATAACAATGTAGACCAGAATATGGCTATAATGAATAGGGGGTGGACACTGACATTACCAGAGCATTCCATTCCATGCCTCTTCTATTACTATTTGTTTCCTTTAACCCTACTTTATGTAAAAAAAAAAAAAAAAAAAAAAAAAAAAAGGGCTGGATCAGTGAGTAGTGAGTGGCCCACTCTCATCCAATTGCCTGACTCCACACCTTGCTTTTGCCACTACCCCTGCTGCCTGTCTACAGACAAAAGCAGATGAGAAATAACACCACAAAGGCAAGTACCAGTCATCCCTTAGCACCTGCAGAAGACTGGCTCCAGGACCCCCTCTCCAACACACCTCAGATACCAAAATTCAAGGATGCTCAAGTCCCTGATATAAAATGGCATGGTATTTGCATATAACCTACATACATCCTCCAGGATACTTTAAATCATCTGTAGATTACTTATAATGCTTAATATAATTTAAATGTAAATCATTATTATACTGTATTGTTTTATTTGCATTATTTTTATTGATGTATTTTTTATTTTTATTTTTTTTTCCAAAATATTTTCCATTCCCAATTGGTTGAATCTGTGAATGTGGAACTCATAGATGTGGAGGTGTGACTACAGCCTGGTGTCATTAAACAGAAACAGAAAGATGACCCAAAAACCATCTGGTTTCCAAGTATAGTCCAAAGACCACCTGCATCAGAATCACCTGTAGAGCTTGTTAAAAATGCAGATTCCTGTTGCCCACTTCTAAAGATTCTTAATTAGTTGGCGATTCTTATGTATTTCATAGTTTGTAAGTCATTAAATTTTAGTCCAAATATCAAAAAGAAGGGAGCATGCCGCTCATCCTCTGTGGGCCTCACTTAAAAACTAGTCACGGTAGAGCCAGACTGGGCTCCAGATATTCCACTGTGCAGGCCCTCCCCACCATGCTCTGCTGCCTGTCAGGCACAGTTAAGGTGGAGAAATGAAACCAGCTTGATAAAAGTGTTTTGCTCTTCACCATCTGTCTCCCATTTTCAAACCATCTGTTCCTTCTCATGAATTATTTTGGCTATTAAGGCACTAGAGGGTGATGATTAAAGCTGAATTCTGGACCCGGAATACCAGGATTTACATTCTAACATTGTCACTTTCTAGCCTTGAAACCCTGGGTAAGTTACGTATCTTTTCTGTGTTTGAGTTTCATAGTCTATAATAATTCTGGTGGGGCTCAGGATATACCACCCCCAAAATATGACAGTAGGAGACCAGAATATGCCATTCCAAAATATGCCTCTTTGGCATATTGATGATTTTGAGCTGGTTATTTTGAGAAACTGCAGACAAAGAAGTAGCTCTGAAAAGTTACCATTTTGTAAGAGAAATTTACATTTATAAAGGAAATCTCCATTTGTAAGTGTGTCTCCCTCTGCTAAATCACTAAAGATTGTTAACCAGTGGAGAAGGCATGGACTTAAATCTGTTTAACAAACCATACCCTTTTAGGGTCCTTTCCCTGGCCAACTTGTCTTAATCAGGCTTTCCCCCCCAAGAAACACACACACCCTTCTTTCAGCAAATGATTGTATTTACACCTTAAATGCTTTCTTTGAGGTCTACTCTAGAGATTTACCTATTTCTCTGGGTTTTCTCCCATGTATACATGAGGTATACATGTTCATAAACTTCCGTTTGTTTTTTTCTTGTTAATCTGTCTTTTGTTAGAGGGAGTCCTGGTTAAGGAGAGTAGAGAGAAAATTACTTTTTCTCTCCTACATATCTACTATTATTATTGTAAGAATTATACTTATTAAAGGAAGAGTGACGGTTTAACACAGCTTGTGAGAATTCAAATAATAGTGCACGTACTGGGTCTTAAACAGAGCCTGGTGTGTGATAAGTGCTCAGTAACTATCACTCTTATTATTATTGGCTTCTCTCCTATGATTTCCTTAAGATAGGAAGAGAGGGCTGGGCATGGTGGCTCATGCCTGTAATCCCAGCACTTTGGGAGGCTGAGGCAAGTGGATCACCTGAGATCAGGAGTTAGAGACCAGCCTGGCCAACATGGTGAAACCCCGTCTCTACTAAAAATGCAAAAATTAGCTCGGCATGGTGGCCACCTGTAATCCCAGCTCAGGGGGCTGAGGCAGGAGAATCACTTGAACTCAGGAGGCAGAGGTTGCAGTGAGCCGAGATCATGCCATTGCACTGCAGCCTGGGCAACAAGAGCGAAAAATCTGTCAAAAAAAAAAAAAAAAAAGAGAGAGAGAGAGAGAAAAGAAAAAGACAGGAAGAGAATTTAACAATTAATTGGGCAATCTGGGGTATAATACTGAGGGGCAGTTGCCCCGTTAACAATATTAAGTCACTGGCCCATTACTCCCTCCCTTGGCCATTATCAGTCAAGTTCACTGCCCTTGAAGTTCTGCCCAGGTGCAGGTTTGGTGAGGACTGAGCTTGGCTGGTACAAAACTGTATGAGGCAAGGGCAAGAAAGGGAACTCAACCATGTCTCTGTAACTATGCAGTATGCCATTCTAAAGTATTTTTCCCTTGGTTAGCTTTCAGTACAATTAAATGTGAATTTTAATACTTCTTCCCCCTATAAAAATCAGAAAGGCATCTACTAAAATAGGGCATAGGCCCCTCAGGGAAGGAAAAGCTAGAACATCTTTCCTCCCATCCCCATTTGATCTTGTTCTTATATACCCCACCTCAAGCTTTCCTCCCAGACCACCAAGTTGGTGACTTTCTTGGAGCAGAACTAAATCCTGAGATCAATTCAGCACAACTTGCTGTGGCAAAGAAGAACTAGATTTCTTAAGCACTTAGTATAAATATCATCTTTTTAAAAGAAGATGACATTAAGAAGTGAACTACCAAACCAAAGCCTGTTATTTAAATAAAGAGCAAGTGTTACTTGTCATGAAACTGAGTGTGTTGAAGTGTGCCCTAGAAATGAAAATCACTTTAGATAATCACTCTTCTTGCTTTTAAGAGAACTCATGAGACTCACCACGCACACCGAGTTGGAAAGTCATAAAAGTGACTGAAGCATGGCATGTTTCAGTGCACCTTGCAGCACAGCTATTACACTGCCCAGGGGTAACACGGCTTGGCGAGCATATGAGTTTCTGAGATGCTGCCTATTTATTAAACAAGTATTCATTCTGTGATGCCCTGGGCACTAGAGGCCACAGGGGATGTATAAGATTTTGCTTTGGGCAGGGCACCACGGCTGATGCCTGTGATCCTAGCACTCTGGGAGGCTGAGGAAGGAAGACTGCTTGAGCTCAGGAGTTTGAGATCAGCCTGGGAAATATAGTGAGACCCTGTCTCTACCAAAAATTTAAAACTTATACAGGTGTGGTGGTGTGCTCCTATAGTCTCAGTTACTCTTGAGGCTGAGGTGGGAGGATCACCTGAGCCTAGAAGTCAAGCCTGCAGCGAGCCGTGATTGCACTACTGAACTCCAGCCTGGGTGACAGACAGAGACCTGACCTCAAAAAAAAAAAAAAAAAAAAGACTCTACTTTTCCTGGCCACTTGCTATCTGTTTAACTCTTGGAGTAAATACTATAAATCTCTTTGAGGTTCAATCTTTCATCTGGAATATAGGGAGCAAAATAATTAACTACATTAGTTAGGATGCTTTTGTGGGGACTGTAAGTTATAGAAAAAGCATGACTCAAGAGCTTTAACACAATCATGGGACATCCCATCTTACATAACAGAAAGTGCTCAAGTATGAGCACAGGTATGCCAGGCAATTGGGGCCTGCCCCTGTTCTCCAGGGTCTGCCCCCCTCCCTCCGTGTTGGCTTCCTTTACAACTATGGCAATTCCAGGCAAATGTAGAAACACTGCAAGGTCCAGGGAAAGGAAGAAGGATATCTTCCTGCATGCCTCATTTGTATCAATGAGGAAACCTTCCCTGCTTTCCAACCCATACCAGCCCAGGCTTCTCCTCCTACTTCATTAGCTGAAACTATGTCACATGACCACCTCTGAACCAATCACTGGTAAGAGGTTACATGATTGGCTTAGACTATTCAGTACTTTCTCCCGGGCTGAGGACAGAATCACCTTCCCTGTGGACTGGGGGATAGGGAAGAAGAGAAGTACCTAAACAAGAGCATGACTCTGCCAGCAGGGATGGAACAGTAGCTGACTGGTGTGTAGGCACCCAGTGGTGTCTCTTACACTGCCCACCAAACTCTTGTGATGAATGGATGAGACCATGAGTGAAAATGGCCTACCACAGTGTCTGACTGTGAAGATAATAACAGCAGCTGACATTTCGGAGGATGTATAATGTGCTAGGCACTTTAGGTGAGTTATCTAGTTCAATTAGTACCTTGTAGGGTAGGAACCATTATCATACTTATCTTATAGATGAGGACAGTGAAGCATAGGTGGGTTAAGCAACTTGACCAAGGCAGAGTCTACATTCAAACTCAGACCATCTGACTTCAAAGTCCGACTCTCAAATGTGACTCATTCTGTCACATCTACTACACTGATGTTAGTCAAATGCATCACCTCATCCCTTCCGTGATCTCGAGAAATGTATGAGTTTTAGGTTCAATGGGATTAACACACAAGGAAAACGAGAACAGTATGAGACAGCAGCTAGTGACACTCTCAATGGCGTCACAGAGGAGGGAAATGATCAATTCACTGAGCATAGGGAAAGACAACAGGGGGGACGTCAGGAAGGTCACGGACAGGGTCTGGGCTTGGGGCAGGTGTGAGTTTGGGGAGGCAATGGAGGGTACCCCAGACTGGTGTGGCAGCTTGTAGTTTCCAGGAATAAAAAGCTACTCTTATATGATCTGGGCAAAGGGAAACAGTTTTGGTATCCACTAGTTGGAGAAGTGACAAAGCATTGCAGAGGTCCAGCCACATTCAGTTTTAGGAGAGAGACTGTGAAGGCTGCTTCACTGATGAAACCATGGGCTCTCGTGCTGCATTGCAGTGGACTTCATGAGTCATAAAACTTTGTGCAAGGGAAGCCCAATTCCATCAGTAAACTCTCAATGATCCTAATAGCCTTATACCTACTGCTGTTAGTTCAATCTATAGTGTTATGAACTCCAAAAAGAAGTTTAATCTTGGTTGGCAAGACCTAGAATCCCCCTCTCACTCCCAAATCATGTCAAGATCTCCTTCTGCAGATTTGGATTGGATGAAGTTTGGTGCTACAGTTCAAACTCAAGGTACCAAGGCACGTATCCTCATTTCTCACATCTCCTCAGCTCCCTAAAGATTATATTCCCAGGCCCGTAGTATGGGTGCCCGAGTCTTCCAAATGACTCCAGAGATGTGTACCTAAACTTTACATTCTTGTGAAAAGTGTCCTGGGCTTCCCAGTCAAAGACAACATTAGGCTATTGGACACTAGAAGGTATTTCCTGAGGAATATGACTTGAGGAAGGAAGATGGCTTCTCTTTACATCTTACCCCATTTCCTGTAGCACCAACTTTCATACCAAGAAAGGACCTCTAAGGACATGCTCTGGGCATGGTTTGAGGTCATATTTTTTTCCTACATTGATGTGTCTGAATCAAACTGATGTCCCTATCCTATTTAGAGACTTGTCTGTTGACAGGTTTTGGTTCTTGTTCAGCATCATTTACTTAAAGTTACTTCCCAGATTTCTTTGCTTTCTAACATTTAGGCATTAGGTACCTTTCTAGGTTAGTAAAAGAGAGCTAAGTTGGGAAAGGATGTTCTTTGGAGTCAGAGATGCAGTCCAAATCACAGCATTGTCCCTCACTGCTGGGTGCCTGTGGACCCAGGACTGAATTTCTCAGGCAAAGTTCTTGTGTGCAAGACAGCACAAGGCTCCCATCTTAACAGGGTTTTAAAAAAATAAGTATAAGGAAGGCATCTAGATCATTGTCTGGTACATAATTTATGTTTTAAGTGTTAGTTTCTCACTCCTCCACCCCCCATCTTTTTCTCTTTAGAGAAAACAGGGAAATATTCAAAATTGTAAAGGCAAAAGAGCATTTTGTAGTTGTCATGATGCCTGATGATGCCACTAAGCTGCTGTGTGACCTGGGGTGAGTCCTTTACCTTGTCTTGGTTCCATTTTCTCATCTACAAAATGAAGAGCTTTCATATTCTCAAAACTACCCATATATTTTAAATTATATTTTTTAATTATGTAATGTCTGCATTCCCCAAGTTCTGAATCATAAAAATTCCCCAAATTCATCTGCCATGTCCAGGCTCCTGGGTCATCTCCCAGCACTGGGTGTGGTCCAGTTTCTTCCCTTTCAAGTTTACCCACTGGAGCCCTCCTGCTTTTGATGTGTTGTCAAATGGCTGCTATCTAAGATTAACAAGTACTTACTGACCACTTAGGAAGGGGCAGTGGCCCAGTGATAGGGATCTCCAAAGAACCCAGTTGCCAGACCCGTCTAGACAGCCAGCAGTTCAATAAAAGTGACTGACAGCAAACACAGGTGGAAAAGAATGTAAGGTCACCTTGCCCTGTGATTTGCGAACTATGTGCCTCTGAGATCTGGATGTCCCTTAGAGCCCCTGGCAGCAGAAAGGGAGGGAAGGCAGAAGCAAATGGGCCCAGCCCCACTCCACCAGAGTGTGTTCACCTCTGATCCATTTATTTCTCGGGTTTCTGCAGAAGTTTCTGCTGGAAGCGTCTACTGAATAAAGGGGGGAAAAAGTCTTGAAAGCTACTACTTTTATCTTACCCTTTCATTTTACATATAAGGAAACTGTCCTTTACACTTCAAAAGCCTCAGAATAATTCCTGTCCTCTTTAGATCTAACAATTCCACTTTCAGGTAAGTTAGTCCTAAGAAAATAATTATGGATTTGTGAATGTTTTAAGAATGTTCATCACACAATGCTTTACAAGAGAGAAAAAATAATGGAAGCACCAGCAGGAAAGAGGAGTGGTTGAATAAATCTTCTATCCCCAAACGTGGAAAACTGGGAGGTCTCATATATTACAGATGAAAATTACTTATATGGAAAATATGTTCACAATATATTGCTAAGTGGAACACAGGCACACAGGCACACAGACACATGCAGGTGTATTTGTTTTGCCTCTAACATCTCCATCTGTGCCACAGAAGAACCTTCTGGGAGTCTCTAAAGGGACTTCATTGTGCTGATAATGGTCTGCCATCGCCCTATAGCATCACCCATTCTTTCTCTCCTGCACGACCTCTTCACGGCCACAGCAGGACATCCATGCTACGCTGCCACCTCTGGATGCCCCAGTGCTTCCATTCCTGGTACATCAGAATTCTGCTGGGTTCTTGACAAAAACAGATAACTCTGAGCCACATTTTTTCTTGATCTTAAAACAGCCATGCTCATGCCCAGAGCTGTACAGTCTTTCTTAAATGGCTCCATCTGTTTCTGGCTGTCAACCCCTATCCAGCAGGTGGCAAGTCCAGTTTGTCACCAAGAATTGGAATAGACACCACAGAACCTTTCATTCTGCTTTCTGCTTCCACTTTCTCTGCCTTCTGTAACAGTAGATGGTTCATCTCCTGATGCATGTGGCAAGTCAATAGGCCAAGACACTAGGTCGCAGCAGAGAAAGAGATTTAATCTTAGGGTCACCAAACAAGGATGTTGACAAAAAGAGTCGAACTCTGTAAAATATTTGAAGAGATTTATTCTGAGCCAACTATGGGTGATCAATGGCCGGTGACACAGCCCTCAGGAGATCCTGAGCACATGTGCCCAAGGTAGTCAGACTACAACTTGGCTTTATACATTTTAGGGAGACATAAGACATCAATCAATACGTGTAAGATGTACGTGGGTTTGGCCCAGAAAGACAGGACAACCGGAAGTGGGGGACAGCTTCCAGGTCAGAGGTGGATTCAAAGCTTTTCTAATTGGCAATTGGTTGAAAGAGTTAAGTTAATGTCTAAATACCTAGAATCAATACAAGGGAATGTCCGGGTTGAGATAGGGGGTTGTGGAGACCATGGTTCCCATTATTCAGAGGAAGCCTCCAGGTAGCGGGCTACAGAGAGGATGTTTCTTATCAGACTTAAAGTCTGTTCTATGCATCATTCCAAAAAGGAGAAGGGTAGAATGAGACATGTCCGGCTCCCCCTTCCCATCATGGCCTGAACTGGTTTTTCCAGTTAACTTCAGAACTCCCTTGGCTGAGTGGAGGGGTCCATCCAGATGGTTGGGAGGCTTTGAATTTTATTTTTGGTTTACAAGGAGATGAGAAGAAATCTCAAGTCCATCTCCCTGAGGAATTCAGGGTTAGGGTTTTGGAGTGGGCCAAAGTGTGGAGATCATTGATTAGATAAAGAGTGCAGGGTGAAGTCATAGGATGGGAAGATGAAGAAGCTGTATTCTCATGCTGATCTCCTTCCTCTTTGGGGTCTTCAAACTGGTTGCTGGAATTTGGGGGTCTGAAAAACATCTTCCTTCATATCGTATAGCATATACACCTGCATGCATGCACACACTCACAAACACATAAAAACACGTGCTCTTAAACAGACCCACACATGAGAACACCACACCTAAATCGTAATGGTCCTCAGATTGCACTCAAAAAGTTGTGGTCCAATCAATCACCCCAAGCCTCACAACCTTATGATATCTAGTTAAACTTCTGAAGTTTGGGTCAATTGGTATAAAGAAGCCCAATGCCAGGTTTTGTTTTTGTTTTTAAAATCTGACTTACAGAATATCTTTAAGGATACAGAATTTTGAATTGTTATTCTTATTTCTCTACTTCACAGGACATACATTAATTGAAGATTTCTTTAGAATGCTGCCCATCTACTTTGCTAAACTTATCTGTAATTAGTACCCAGCCCCAGCATTTTAAAAGCTATGTGAATCTTCAAAGGTAGTCTTCTTCTTAGCAGGTTAACAATTTGCTCCTACAATCATATGCTTAGGCTTAATAAACCCTTTCTTCATACAGATATTTAAAAAAACAGAAGCTTCATCTCATACCTCTGGAATTACTAATCTCTAAAAGTAGTGAGTGTGGATTGGTGACATTTTACTGTGTCATTTATCTAATTGATAGTTGATGGACCCTGTATTCCTTTCCGCAAAGATGGACCCTGATTCCTTTCCAGGCCCTACCCTTTTTGGAACTAGTTTAGGGTTGTCCTGGCTGAGGCAGCTTCAAAGAACAAGTAGGGGGAGAGGCAGTAGACCTCTGAGATTAGCTAGCCCCTCCAGAAATTCACTATATGTATTTGTGATCAACATTCTTATGATTTTGTTTTCTTGGCAAAGCAAGCTATGAGATTCAGAAGATATTTGACATTTACATTCATAGTAAAAATATAGGTATATTTTCGGTTTATATTTCCAAGTCCCAGATTAAAAAATGAAGGTGAGATAGTCAAGGCCAACACTGAAATTCTTAGGGATCAGGCTGGCATTTGCCTCCCTAAACCACAAGACCGGGTGCAGCACAGAACAAGGGTTGACTTCCAGGATATGGAAAATGTTAGTAACCTTTTTTTTTTTTTTTTTTTTTTTGAGACAGAGTTTCACTGTTGTTGCCCAAATGGCACGATCTTGGCTCACTGCAACCTCTGCCTCCCGGGTTCAAGCCATTCTCCTGCCTCAGTCTCCTAAGTAGATGGGATTACAGGTGCGTGCCACCACACCCGGCTAATTTTTTGTATTTTCAGTAGAAACAGGGTTTCACCATGTTAGCCAGGCTGGTCTTGAACTCCTGACCTCAGGTAATCTACCCGCCTCGGCCTCCCAAAGTGCTGGGAATACAGGCGTGAGCCACTGCGCCCAGCCGGTAACCATTTTTTTAAAAGTACGTGGCCTTTTGCCCTTTTTAATAAAACAAAATAACTCAGCACAGAGGGATCATGCAAACATCAAATTATAAAATGTGGATCAGTTATGGGAAGGCCGATCAGACTTTTCACATAACACCTGCTAGGAACCAGGAAACGGAAACAGGATGAGGAAAGACAAAGACAAATGCTTTACCACCTGTGATGTAATCTTTTCAAGAAAAACTAGATACTCTTTTGGTCAGAAGGCCAAGCTAGAGTTTGAAGACCTGATGCAACTCCCAATTTGTTAATGACTCACCCTGTAGCACTTACCTCCGTGCCTTGGGAAGGACTCTTGTGAGCAATGAACAATGAACAGGAAGGGAAAGTCCTCTGTGAATTAAGAGAAATTAGCCACCTGTCTACGAGAGTATGAGGAAAAATGTAGGAAGATTTGAGATTTCTTACCCTTTGTCCCTGAAAGCCTGGAACCGCCTTGTTCCAGACAGTCCCAGTTATAAAGGCTCATGCTAGCATGTTTCCAGGGGTCTCTCAGGCCCCTCACCTCCTGCAGGTACCCAGTTCATCTTTACATGTCCTTGGGCTCCTCTGTGGTCTCGGAGAGCTGAGCCTTCCCAGCTGCACCCAGGACGGGATTAACTTCAGTGCCAGAGTTGATAAGACCCTGACTAGCCTTCAGATCAGCGCTGAGATCTGAGTTAAACCTCCTTAAGAAACAACTAGACCTCAACGGCTTTCAAAAGGAGTAAAAAGAAAGAAAATGAAAGAAGGAACCTGGTAAACTGGCAACCATTTCCCTGAGTTGAATTCCCTGTTGGAATGATATGACTGCTTTCTGTTTGATATGTATCTGTAACTACAGCCATACTTCTCATGAAAGACTAGGTGAGAATAAGTGCAAACAGGGCAGGAAAGGGTTACTTGTTTCTTACCCTTCCGGATGGACTGATGAGTAATGAGCACTAAGTACCTTCAGATGGTGGCTGGCCTGCCAATCAAAGTGCAGTACTGCCTGGATGCCAGGCAGCACGGTTTTGCGTGCATTCTCCCTGCAAAATGAGCAACTTTGGTTCAGTGAGGGGTGAAACGCTGAATATAAGGGACTAAAAGGACTTTTGTTTTAGGCAATCTTTTGAAACCTTCATTTTCTTTAGCTCTGGTCCTATTCATGTCACTCAACAATGACTTACTGTTCAGAAAGAGCTGCGTCTGCCAAAAACATTGGGCCTTGAGACTCTGATTCAAAAGCCACCCCTGATTCTCAGAAACCTATCCTAGGTTAGGGATATCTGCTAAACTTTACTAACGTTACGGCAAATAAAATAGTAAGTTGTTGTCCATCTCAAGGCAACTCAACACTCACTGCCTCCAAGTCAGGAGGACAAAAATACAGCTTTTAGCAGAGGAAAGAATCCTTCACTAAAGGAAGAAGTCGGGGGCTGGCGGTTTTGGGTTGGGTGGACAGAATTAAACAGTTTTTCAGGAAGCTGGACCTTTCCTGCTTTAGCAGAGCTAGAAACTAGGTAAGTCATCCCGCTTGCCTGCATTTCCTTGTATTTCCTCTCTAGCCCGGTCTGTTTTATAGGCATCCTTGGATAGTTTACCATACACCCCTTCTTTTGTATATGCCACTGTTTGTAAGGACAGGATTTGGTATGCACTCTTAGGATGGCAGAGATGCCAGGTGTCCACATTAAATGAAGATAAAATGAAAAGTGGTACTCCAATGTTCTGGAAGGGTAAAAGGAAAATTGAGACACTGGTGGAATAGCAATGAATATAAGTTCATGTCACTTATGAGTCTTTCAAAGGGGCTGGGGACCAGGGAGAAAAGTGGTGTCACTGAGCCAGATAACGTCCTAGCATTTGATTTCCCCTTTGCTGAGAGCAAGGCAAGTTGAGGGATCCTTCATTTCAGTGCTCAGATCTGTAGCAGAAGCTGCAAGCAGGTTGGGTAGAGCAACGAGGTAGAAAGATACTGAGAACACTGGGTGTCTGGAGTATTCCAGGACAGGATGGTGTAGGGTGGGAGCTTGAGGGACTGGGTAAAATAATCCAAAAAAGAGAAAAGTCCATATCAGTCTTAATTTTCCCTAATTTAACCAGGTCTGAGCAAATGTCTGAATTTATGTCTGCATTACAGAAAAATATTCACAGCTGTTGAAAGTAGATTTTGAGACTGGAGCACAACTCCATTAATAGTTCATGCATGAGAATAAAAGGTATAATGACAAGCTAAGAGTCTTGTTACAAAAACAAATTAATAAATAAAACTTCTGGGTTTGTAGTTAGAAAGACCTAAGGAATAATGATTGAATCACTTGATTTTATAATTCCCCATTTCTTAAAGGGAAGGCCCAAAGCCCTCAGAAAAGGAATCACGGAGAAGAGATTGTAGCACGAACCACATTTCCGTCCCAAAACACTCACATACGTAAACACACACGCACACACAACGTATGGTACCTGGCACGTGACAACTGGTATCTTAGGGGATCGTGGCCTCCACCAACATATTTAATAGCGCATTGGCAACATTTGTACTTTCACTTTTCAAATAACTTGAAACTGAAAACTTAGGGTAAGGCTGGAAGTTTTAAGTCAGTGACTTCTCTTTCCCCAACCAATAGCTAAGTCACTTTAGGACAATTCTCACTTGAGGTGGGCCAAGGAGCAGCTTGTCACTAGACCAAAATTCTGACCCCTATGACACTCAGGTTTGTAACTTGTAGTTGACAAGACAACTAAAAGGTTAGCACTTTCTTAGAGCATCAACAATATAGTTAGAGTTGGTTATTTACCCTCTTTGCCTCACCCAGCTCCTCATAATGAGTAATAACCAGCTAGTGGAACTGTTTAGGGTACAAAATCTATTATGTTATATTGTGGGTAGGCAGTGTAGCAAAGTGGTGATAAGCTTGAGCTCCACCATCACATTGACTTGAAACCTAGCTTCACTTCTCACTGGTGTGTTCTTGAATGAGTTACTTAACCTTTCTAAGCCTTAAATTCTTCATCTATAAAGCAGGAACAAGTAACAATGGTAATTCACCACAAAATTTGTTTGTGAGGATAAAGTGAAACATATTCTTACATCTTTTTATATTATTATGCTTTAAGTTCTAGGGTACATGTACACAACACAACGTGCAGGTTTGTTACATATGTATACATGTGCCATGTTGGTGTGCTGCACCTATTAACTCGTCATTTACCTTAGGTATATCTCCTAATGATATCCCTCCCCCCTCCCCCCACCTCACAACAGGCCCCAGTGTGTGATGTTCCCCACCCTGTGTCCAAGTGTTCTCATTGTTCAGTTCCCACCTATGAGTGAGAACATGCGGTGTTTGGTTTTCTGTCCTTGCAATAGTTTGCTCAGAATGATGGTTTCCAGCTTCATCCATGTCCCTACAAAGGACATGAGCGCATCCTTTTTTATAGCTGCATAGTATTCCATGGTGTATATGTGCTACATTTTCTTAATCCAGTCTATCATTGATGGGCATTTGGGTATTTGGGTTGGTTCCAAGTCTTTGCTATTGTGAATAGTGCCACAATAAACATACGTGTGCGGAAGTCTTTATAGCAGCATGATTTATAATCCTTTGGGTATATACCCAGTAAAGGGATGGCTGGGTCAAATGGTATTTCTAGTTCTAGATCCTTGAGGAATTGCCACACTGTCTTCTACAATGGTTGAACTAGCTTACAGTCTCACCAACAGTGTAAAAGTGTTCCTATTTCTCCACATCCCCTTCAGCACCTGTTGTTTCCTAAGTTTTTAATGATCGCCATTATAACTGGTGTGAGATGGTATCTCATTGTGGTTTTGATTTGCATTTCTCTAATGACCAAGTGACGATGAGCTTTTTTTCGTATATTTGTCGACCACATCAATGTCTTCTTTTGAGAAGTGTCTGTTCATATCCGTTGCCCACTTTTTGATGGGGTTATTTGATTTTTTTCTTGTAAATTTGTTTGAGTTCTTTGTAGATTCCAGATATTAGCCCTTTGTCAGATGGGTAGATTGTAAAAATTTTCTCCCATTCTGTAGGTTGCCTGTTCACTCTGATGGTAGTTTCTTTTGCTGTGCAGAAGCTCTTCAGTTTAATTAGATCCCATGTGTCTATTTTGGCTTTTGTTGCCATTGCTTTTGGTGCTTTGGTCATGAAGTCCTTGCCCTTGCCTATGTCCTGAATGGTAATGCCTAGGTTTTCTTCTAGGGTTTTTATGGTTTGGGGTTTTAAATTTAAGTCTTTAATCCATCTTGAATTAATTTTTGTATGAGGTGTAAGGAAGGGATCCAGTTTCAGCTTTCTACATATGGCTAGCCAGTTTTCCCAGCACCATTTACTAAATAGGGAATCCTTTCCCCATTCTTGTTTTTGTCAGGTTTGTCAAAGATCAGACAGTTGTAGATGTGTGATGTTATTTCTGAGGGCTCTGTTCTGTTCCTTTGGTCTATATCTCTATTTTGGTACCAGTACCATGCTGTTTTGGTTACTATAGCCTTGTAGTATAGTTTGAAGTCAGGTAGTGTGATGCCTCCAGCTTTGTTCTTTTGGCTTAGGATTGTCTTGACAGTGCAGGCTCTTTTCTGTTTCCATATGAACTTTCAAGTAGTTTTGCCAATTCTGTGAAGAAAGTCATTGGTAGCTTCATGGGGATGGCATTGAATCTACAAATTACCTTGGGCAGTATGGCCATTTTCACAATATTGATTCTTCCTATCCATGAACATGGAATGTTCTTCCATTTGTTTGTGTCGTCTTTTATTTCATTGAGCAGTGGTTTGTAGTTCTCCTTGAAGAGGTCCTTCACATCCCTTTTAAGTTGGATTCCTAGGTGTTTTATTCTCTTGGTAGCAATTGTGAATGGGAGTTTACTCATGATTTGGCTCTCCGTCTATCATTGGTGTATAGGAATGCTTGTGATTTTTGCATATTGATTTTGCATCCTGAGACTTTGCTGTAGTTGCTTATCAGCTTAAGGAGATTTTGGGCTGAGACGATGGCGTTTTCTAAATATACAATCATGCCATCTGCAAACAGGGACAATTTGACTTCTTATTTTCCTAATTGAATACCCTTTATTTCTTTCTCCTGCCTGATTGCCCTGGCCAGAGCTTCCAACACTATGCTGAATAGGAGAAGTGAGAGAGGGCATCCCTGTCTTGTGCCAGTTTTCAAAAGGAATGCTTCCAGTTTTTGCCCATTCAGTATGATATTGACTGTGGGTTTGTCATGAATAGCTTGTATTATTTTGAGATACGTCCCATCAATACCTAGTTTATTGAGAGTTTTTAGCATGAAGGGCTGTTAAATTTTGTTGAAGGACTTTTCTGCATCTATTGACATAATCATGTGGTTTTTGTCTTTGGTTCTGTTTATATGATGGATTACATTTATTAATTTGCATATGTTGAACCAGCCTTGCATCCCATGGATGAAGCCAACTTGATCATGGTGGATAAACTTTTTGATGTGCTGCTGGATTCTGTTTGCTAGTATTTTATTGAGGATTTTTGCATCGATGTTCATCAGGGATATTGGTCTGAAATCCTTTTTTGTTGTGTCTCTGCCAGGCTTTGGTATCAGGATGATGCTAGCCTCATAAAATGAATTAGGGAAGATTCCTTCTTTTTCT
Source organism: Papio anubis (assembly GCF_008728515.1). Classification (NCBI taxonomy): domain Eukaryota; kingdom Metazoa; phylum Chordata; class Mammalia; order Primates; family Cercopithecidae; genus Papio; species Papio anubis. Next base: position 148,425,600 of record NC_044982.1, read on the forward strand.
GTTGATTGAGATAGTTTCAGAAGGAATTGTACCAACTTCTCTTTGTACCTCTGGTAGAATTTGGCTGTGAATCTATCTGGTCCTGGAATTTTTTTGGTTGGTAGGCTATTAATTATTGCCTCAATGTCAGATCCTGTTATTGGTCTATTCAGGGATTCAATTTCTTCCTGGTTTAGTCTTGGGAGGGTGTATGTGTCCAGGAATTTATCTATTTCTTCTAGATTTTCCAGTTTATTTGTGTAGAGGTATTTATAATATTCTCTGATGGTAGTTTGTATTTCTATGGGATTGGTGGTGATATCCCCTTTATCATTTTTTATTGTGCCTGTTTGATTCTTCTCTCTTTTCTTCTTTATTAGTCTTGCTAGCGGTCTATCAATTTTGTTGATCTTTTCAAAAAACTAACTCCTGGGTTCATTGATATTTTGAAGGTATTCTTGTGTCTCTATCTCCTTCAGTTCTGCTCTGATCTTAGTTATTTCTTGCCTTCTGCTAGCTTTTGAATGTGTTTGCTCTTGCTTCTCTAGTTCTTTTAATTGTGATGTTAGGGTGTCAATTTTAGATCTTTCCCGCTTTATATGGGGGGTATTTAGTGCTATAAATTTCCCTCTACACACTGCTTTAAATATGTCCCTGAGATTCTGGTATGTTGTGTCTTTGTTCTCATTGGTTTCAAAGAACATCTTTATTTCTGCCTTCATTTCATTATGTACCCAGTAGTCACTCAAGAGCAGGTTGTTCAGTTTCCATGTAGTTGAGCAGTTCTGAGTGAGTTTCTTAATCCTGAGTTCTAGTTTGATTCCACTGTGGTCTGAGAGACAGTCTGTTATAATTTCTGTTCTTTTACATTTGCTGAGGAGTGCTTTACTTCCAACTATGTGGTAAATTTTGGAATAAGTGTGACGTGGTGCTGAGAAGAATGTATATTCTGTTGATTTGGGGGTGGAGAGTTCTGTAGATGTCTATTGGGTCTGCTTGATGCAGAGCTGTGTTCAATTCCTGGCTATCCTTGTTAACTTTCTGTCTCATTGATCTGTCTAATGTTGACAGTGGGGTGCTAAAATTTCCCACTATTATTGTATGAGAGTCTAAGTCTCTTTGTGGGTCTCTAAGTACTTGCTTTATGAATCTAGGTGTTCCTGTATTGGGTGCATATATATTTAGGATAGTTAGCTCTTCTTGTTGAATTGATCCCTTTACCATTATGTAATGGCCTTCTTTGTCTCTTTTGATCTTTGTTGGTTTAAAGTCTGTTTTATCAGAGACTAGGATTGCAACCCCTGCTTTTTGTTGTTTTTCATTTGCTTAGTAGATCTTCCTCCATTCCTTTATTTTGAGCCTATGTGTGTCTCTGCATGTGAGATGGGTCTCCTGAATACAGCACACTGATGGGTCTTGACTCTATCCAATTTGCCAGTCTGTGTCTTTTAATTGGAGCATTTAGCCCATTTATATTTAAAATTAATATTGTTATGTGTGAATTTGATCCTGTCATCATGATGTTAGCTGGTTATTTTGCTCATTACCTGACACATTTTCTTCCTAGCATCGATTATCTTTACAATTTGGCATGTTTTTGCAGTGGCTGGTATCGGTTGTTCCTTTCCATGTTTAGTGCTTCCTTCAGGAGCTCTTGTAAGGCAGGCCTAGTAGTGACAAAATCTCTCAGCATTTGCATGTCTGTAAAGGATTTTATTTCTCCTTTGCTTGTGAAGCTTAGTTTGGCTGGATATGAAATTCTGGGTTGAAAATGCTTTTCTTTAAGAATGTTGAATATTGGCCCCCACTCTCTTCTGGCTTTTAGAGTTTCCACTGAGAGATCCGCTGTTAGTCTCACGGGCTTCCCTTGTGGGTAACCTGACCTTTCTCTCTGGCTGCCCTTAACATTTTTTCCTTCATTTCAACCTTGATGAATCTGACAATTATGTGTCTAGGAGTTGCTCTTCTCGAGTAGTGTCTCTGTGGTGTTCTCTGTATTTCCTGAATTTGAATGTTGGCCTGCCTTGCTAGGCTGGGGAAATTCTCCTGGATAATATCCTGAAGAGTGTTTTCCAACTTGCTTCCATTTTCTCTGTCACTTTCAGGTACACCAGTCAGATGTAGATGTGGTCATTTCACATAGTCTCATATTTCTTGGAGGCTTTGTTCGTTTTTTTTTTTTTTTACTCTTTTTTCTCTAAACTTCTCTTCTCACTTCATTTCATTCATTTGATCTTCAATAACTGATACCCTTTCTTCCACTTGATCAAATTGGCTACTGAAGCTTGTGCATGCATCATGCAGTTCTCGTGCCACAGTTTTCAGCTCCATCAGGTCATTTAAGGTCTTCTCTATGCTGTTTATTCTAGTTAGCCATTTGTCTGATCTTTTTTCAAGGTTTTTAGCTTCCTTGCAATGGGTTCGAACATCTTCCTTTAGCTCAGAGAATTTTGTTATTACTGATCGTCTGAAGCCTTCTCTCAATTCATCAAAGTCATTCTCTGTCCAGCTTTGTTCTGTTGCTGGTGAGGAGCTGCATTCCTTTGGAGGAGAAGAGGTGCTCTGATTTTTAGAATTTTCAGTTTTCTGCTCTGGTTTCTCCCCATCTTTGTGGTTTTATCTACCTTTGGTCTTTGATGATGGTGACATACAGATGGGGTTCTGGTGTGGATGTCCTTTCTGTTTGTTAGTTTTTCCTTCTAACAGTCAGGACCCTCAGCTGCAGGTTTGTTGGAGTTTGCTGTAGGTCCACTCCAGATCCTGTTTGTCTGGGTATCACCAGCGGAGGCTGCAGAACAGCAAATATTGCAGAGTGGCAAATGTTGCTGCCTGATCCTTCCTCTGGAAGCTTTGTCTCAGAGGGGCACCTGGCTGTATGAGGTGTCAGTAGGCCCCTACTGGGAGGTGTCTCCCAGTTAGGCTACTTGGGGGTCAGGGACCCACTTGAGGAGGCAGTCTATCCGTTCTCAGATCTCAAACTCTGTGCTGGGAGAACCACTACTCTCTTCAAAGCTGTCAGACAGGGACGTTTAAGTCTGCAGAAGTTTCTGCTGCCTTTTGTTCAGCTATGCCCTGCCCCCAGAGGTGGAGTCTACAAAGGCAGGCAGGCCTCCTTGAGCTGCAGTGGGCTCCACCCAGTTTGAGCTTCCCGGTCGCTTTGTTGACCTACTCAAGCCTCAGCAATGGTGGACGCCCCTCCCCCAGCCTCACTGCCACCTTGCAGTTCAATCTCAGGCTGCTGTGCTAGCAGTGAGCAAGGCTCCATGGGCGTGGGACCCTCTGAGCCAGGCACAGGATATAATCTCCTGGTGTGCCATTTGCTAAGACCATTGGAAAAGCACAGTATTAGGGTGGGAGTGTCCCGATTTTCCAGTTACTGTCTGTCAAGGTTTCCCTTGGCTAGGAAAGGGAATTCCCCGACCCCCTGCACTTCCTGGGTGAGGCGATGCCCCACCCTGCTTCAGCTCACACTCTGTGGGCTGCACCCACTGTCCAACAAGCTCCAATGAGATGAACCTGGTACCTCAGTTGGAAATGCAGAAATCACCTGTCTTCTGCATCACTCACGCTGGGAGCTGTAGACTGGAGCTCTTCCTATTTGGCCATTTTGGAATCTCTGAAATGCATTCTTACATCTTGGCACCATACTTGACATACAGGATGTACTCAATATGTTGGTTTATATAATCATCATAAGAAATTTAAGGGAAACAAAATACAGAGGAAAAAGAAAAAAACCTTCTGTTCGATCACAGAATCTAGCCCAGCATAACTTAACATGTAAGTTAGCCCTTTTTTGGTTTGCTTGTTTATGTGTTTTGCCTCCTACCAGTTGTGCCTAATAGTCCTCAATAGCCCAGGGCTTGCCGAGTCCTTTCTGGTTGGGCCTCTGGTTATAACAGCCCCAGGCTCAAGTCTGACCCAGAAGCAGGTACTTCCACACTCCCTGCTATAGGACAGGGACTTCTTAGTCACTAAGGTGACAGCTACCTGGACCATAGGTAATGCTTTTTTGGTTCCTCTAAGCTAGACCCTCTAAACTTGAATGACCATTTGAAGCCCCCAATTTATTTGTTTTGTTTTGTTTTTAATAGATTTTATTTTTAGAGCAATTTTATACTTACAGCAAAATTGATTCAGCAGCACCCCTGGTCTCCTAAACAACAAAAAAAAAATGAGCAGAAATGACAAAGATTTCCCATATACCTCCTTCCTCTACATAAGGACAGCCTCCAACATTATCTGTATTCCCCACCAAACTGGTGCATTTGTTTCAATTGATGAACCTGCATTAGCATATTTTTATCACCCAGAGTCCACAGATTACATCAGGGTCCACTCTTGGTGTTGTACATTCTACAAGTTTGGGTGAATGTTAATGACATGTAACTGTTGTTATCGTATCATACAGAGTTGTTTCACTGCCCTAAACATCCTGTTAGAACCCCTAGTTTTAAAGAGGATTGTGTGTTTACCTCTCCTCACCCAGACAGGCTTTCACTTCCCATCCCATTTCCCACCCTACTGCTCTCCAGGTGCTGATTATTCATATGCCTCCCTTACTGCAAGTTCAAAAGGGACATGAAAGGAGTTCCTCCTCTAAATTCACCTTTTCTTCTTATTTTACACTAACATTTTTTCAACAGGCAGAAGCCACCAGCTCTGCTGGAACCAAGAAAGAGCACTTTGTCTTTCATGAAAGAGTAAGCTTAACTCCCAGGTCCAACTAATCCAGGAGGCACAGTGCCGAGGGCTGAAATTTAAATTTTCTTTTAAAATCAAAGAAAAAAGGAATATGATAATGGATATATAATAATAAATCCAGTCTGGGTTATAGTCATCCTTATGCCAACACAGTCACAAAATATATTGGTTTTTTTTTTTTCTTTTCTTGAGATGGGCTCTTGCTCTGTTACCCAGGCTGAAGTGCAGTGGCTTGATTTTGGCTCACTGCAGCCTTGACTTCCCAAGCTCAGATGATTCTCTCATCTTTGTCTCCTGAGTAGCTGGGACCCTAGGCATGCACCAAGAACGCCCAGTTAATTTTTTTTTTTAATTTCTTGTAGAGATGGAGTTTTGTCATGTTGCCCAGGCTGATCTCGAACTCCTGGGTTCAAGCAGTCCTTCCACCTCAGCCTCCCAAAGTGCTGGGATTACAGGTATGAACCACTGCCTGGCCAAAATATATTGTTAAATATATTTGTATGGAGGAAGGGGTGCATGCATGTAAAAATGTGGCTCTGCCACTCCTGCTGAGTTTGGAGAGGTCATAATAGAAGGTAGGCCTGAAGCAAACTTGCCCACCTCCCACCTCTACCTTCTACCCTCACCCCCTACTCTACCCATTTACTTCCTCTGACTGGTACAGGGCAAAAGTCACAGCGACTTTGATTTTTGAAAAGGACTTTTTTTAAACAACCACCAACATTGATTATATATAACTTGTTTATTTTACACATGCATCATAAATCTAACCCAGATTTCTTCACACCCCCAATCCAAATACAAACTATTGACGTCAAAGCAACTAACACTACAGTAGGATTGTACCTGCCTGGGCCAAATTAAGATCCAGCATGAGGTAGCCCTCCTCGGGAGGCAAAGCCTTACTTTTAGGGCACTTGAAAATCACACATAAGTGGGCACTGATTACATTTATTATAATATATGGCGATGCTTTTCACTGAGTATTTAAGATCAATAAAGCTGAATACATGGCTGACTACCTAGTCAAGAATTAAATCTCAGTCACACTTGCAAAGCCACAATGCAGACTTCTCCAGCTACACACTTTGTTAAGAGTCAAGTATTTTCCATCTGATGCAAAATGCAGGAAAAAATATACAAAAAAAGCAGTGTTTTACAGTAAATTTGGGCTCTCCTGAGGCTGTGTACTGAGAAATTATTTTGACCAAAAGTTTGGATCAACTGCAAATTAGACAGATGCAGACCAATCTGGATCCATACTTGCAGCAAATATAAGCTTTCAGCTTTGTTTTTCAATCAATGCATTTCTAATTTTCATGATACTCTCCTGTGTGTGACTTGATGACTTGTGAAATACAAACTCTGTATTCACAGAGAACATGGTTATCCTCAGGGTTGAGCTGAGACAATCTTGCTTCCCACTCCTAAAGCCAGAAAGCACAAAAGAGATGAACATAGAAGATAAATTATTTTATCCCATGTTATACTTCCATAAGACGGCTTTCTCCCCATGAGAGTTTCACTCCTTATTCTCATGACAAAGAATCAAGCTGAAAAAAATATGCTTAAGCCCTATGTGGGATGAGGAAGATTGTGCTTTGGCAGAGAGGTACTGGGAAAACTGAAAACCAAGAAGCAAAATGCTTGTAATCTGTGTGTAAGTGAAATTGACTACTTTAGGACACCTTAAATATGGGTAAAGTATGACCCCTTTTGAGGGAGAAAAAAATTTTGCAGCCCTTAAGAATGCATCTGCAGATGATCGCAGTGTGAGAAACACCCACCCACATTGATTCGCAATGATCTTCTCCACTGTTCACATGCAAGTTTATCTATTAATACTCAGGAGTTTTCATTTCAATACTATGCTTATCACAGTAATTTTAAAAATGCATATTAAATTAAACAGTTTTGTACCCAGAAAACCACATCCTTTGGCTGGTCCTGCCGATTTGAATCTTTCTATGAACTCTTTTTTTCCAGCTTTTACCCTTGTATCTTCGTAGGTGTTAAATTATTAAGTAGCATTAATGCAGTAAGGTGCTGGGTATACAATAGGAGTTTTAAAAATAGTCGTTGCATTATGAAACTGGTTTTAGCATTTAAATTATTGCTCTTCGGATTGCAATGCCAGGCTTTTGAAAGAGGCCCAGTGTTGAATTTTAATTAACTCAGCCTTCTTTTCAGCAGCCTTCATCTCAAGCACCCAAAGGCAAACTTGGGAGTGGTGTTAATTTAATCACATCCAAAGTGGAGCGAGGGATTTAAGGAACTCACGGGGGACTCTTCAAGGTGTGAAACCTCTCAGACTCTGCGAAGGTGAAAAGATTAAGTCAGACTTGAAACTTCACTTATACATTGGCAGGTGGGGAGGAGAGAGAATCAGAGAATAAGTTCCTGAGTGTTGTGGTTCAGCAAAGCATTCTACTCTTCCTTACCTCTGCATATTCCTCTTCTCTAAAACACCTCCTCCTCTTTTGCCTCACTTGTGTTCAGCTCACTATTTATCTCACTCTACGTGTTAGCCTGGGCCTCATTTCCTCTGAGAGGTTAGCACTTCATCAGCCAAGATCTGGGGTAGGTGCCCCTTGGATGTCATGGTGTAGCACTTACTAGGTAACTGAAACATTCACTGTTGTAGGCCCACAGCCTGGCACAGAAGCAGCACTCAAAACCCTAATGTGTCTTCAGTGCCTCTGCATGCAAGCTGTAGGTCATGGCATATAGTCATCAGCAAAGTTCTATTAGGTAGGTGTTGTTTGTACCCAGTTTTACAAACAGGCTTAGAAAAGCTATTGACTTCTTAGAGTCACATTACTAAGAAGCATAGGGCTGAGAGTTCAACTCAATCTAACTCCAAAGGTCACACATTTAACCACCATGCCATTCTGCCACCCAAATATTTGCAAAAAACAACAACAGCAAAAAAAGATATTGTTTGATGAAGTTGAACAAAGTAGATTCACCAGCAACTTACCTTTGCTGGCCTCACTCTCTGATTTTTTAAACCTGTTTAGGCCAGAATCAGAAAGCAATAAGTTCCATGCCAGAATGAGTCAAAATAGCATTTATTTATTGAATAGGTACATGCAAATAATACAAAAATAAAAGTTTCAAAAGGAGGGATAATGAAAAGTAAGAGTCCCCTGACTCAGAGCCACTGAGTTCCCTTTTCCAGAAGTAACCATCAAGATCTGTTGTTATCATGGAAGATAGACAGAGACCTGTATTTTGTTATCTGTGATCCCAACCCAGTCATGGATGGATTTAGTGGGTTCTAACCAGCGTGTTTTTTAATGTCATGGAAAAACAAAAACAAATGTGAAGGATGAGAATGAAGCACATGTGGTAAGGGTAAATGTTGTTCGTGTAGCTTGTGTTTCAGTTTTACACGTAGCATAAATGTACACCTGACGGTAATGGAGTATAAAATGGCTCCTTACTGTGAAGCAATGTTTGAAGTAGTTTGAAAGCCACAGACCTGCCAGACCCTTATGGCTTAAAATTATGGAGGTCACCTGTACCAAGAGCCTTCCATCCTTACTGCTTATTAGCCTGAGTGACCCTATTAAAGCAGAAGTCAGATTCCATCCCTCCTCTGCTCAAACCCTTCCAAGAACTCTCCTCTTACCAGAAGTAAAAGCCATGAGACACCATGTATTTCAATTTGTTTGTTGTGTTGCATCCTTAAAAAAAAACACCAAGATGAAATTTGATCATATTTAGAGAGACTATTTACGCCCATCTGACTGAAAATGGGGGTTTTGTGATCCAAATAAAAGACTTTGGGGGGCTCTGGAAAGGGCCTTCGAAGAGACAGGCAGCACCCTTCCCAGTAACTGAAAACAAGAATGGATTATTATATTTAGGGTCTATATTTGTGATGATATAGCTTAAAATACAATTTGCATGACATTTATAAAATTTCCTTTGAAGAATCCTGGGGGTGCCTCGGGGAGACGGAGCACTCTCTGGAGCAGCAGACCTGTGGGACAGACAGACCCCCAGAGAGGTGCACTGCCCATTCCAGAATATACCCAGGACCAAGCACCAAGCAGGAGGCCAACCACCAGCCCCACCTGAAAGGGCACAGAGGCACAAGGAGCCACTTCTCATATGGGCAGTTCCTCACAGGCTTGGATCAAGGTGAGCAGCAGTGGGGATTTATCATATTTAATGTCCTGCTGAATGGGACAGCCAAAAATATTGAGGCCAACTCTGCCCGTCAGAAGCAGGAGCAGCATTCCGCAGGAGAGTAGAGGATGGTACCATATCCCCTCCCCTCCCTCCTTTTCCCTTTCCCTGTCTCTTCACTCTCTGGAGCTGTGTGCTCCTAACTGGTTTTGTCCTCACAGTTCCATGTGGAGGTCTCAATTAGTGCATCTCACGGTGGCCCCATGAGATTAGGAGTAGTAGCTCCTGGAAATCAGGGTGTGAAACCATGGCATATTTATTTATTTGTTGACTTGGCTACTGTCTGTCCTCTAGACATGTGAGCTCACGTGAACAAGGATCTTGCCTATCTTGTTCTCTACCAGATTCTCAAGGCATCCAGGAAATATATCTTAAATGGATGAATCAGTGCTAGGCAGTGGACTGGAGGTCATGGTAGCCAATAGGTTCTCCAAGCACAATCAGTTACGAAGCAGATGCAGATAGGTGGGTTTATATCCCTCTGCACCTGGAGGCAGCCCTGCATATGCCTTCTAGGATGAGCCACTGGTTCTGATGTGTGTGGTGTAGCTCCCTTTGTGTGTGCTTACCTGTTGAAAATAGATGGGGAGCAGAAGGAAGCACACAAGCAAAAGTACTGGGGCTACAAAGGGCACACTGAGCATCAATTTCTATAAGTGACCAAGGTGCACTCAAAGAGGTCAGGTGTTTGGGAGGGCATGGCTGGAGAGGTAAGATCCAGTCATGAAGGTACATGATGTTAAAAAGTTTGCACTTTATTCTGTAGGCAATTGGAGACTCCTAGGCAGTTTGGAAACAAAGAAATTATGTGACCATGTACATGAAAGAAGCAACATGAAAGAAGAATCAGAGAAAAGGAGGTTATGTAATTAGGGAGGCCAGTTACAAGGCTATTACACATGTCCAGGTAACAGATGATGGGGGCTTAGACCAGCATGTGGCTTTAAAGATGGAGAGGAAGCCCTGGGGAACAATGAAAGGAGGTGGTGGTTGGAAATGTGGGTCTGAATGTTAGGTGACAAGGGTGGATATTCAGACAGAAGAGTCATATAGGTCTGTTAAGGCTATGGGAGAAAATTAAAACACCTAATTTAAGTAATGGATCATTTAGAAAATCTGAAGAAAGCTAAAAACCCTTCCCCCAGAAAAAACATATACAAAAATTTAGATATAGTTTCAGAAGCTTCACATATAGTATAGTCCCCCCTCCCCACTTAATCTCCTCATGGACATTAATTAAGAATCCATGATTGACAGAAGGAAGAATCACAAAGAAAGCATCCAGAGGAAGGGCCTCACCCAAGGGGTGAGGAAGGGAAGACAATGGTCCCTAACCAGACACCTATCAAAAAGGTAGGAGAAATAGAAGAGAGGGTAAATGAGGGTACAAGATAAGACATTTGGGTGGCTGGCAAGATGGCCGAATAGGAACAGCTCTGGTCTGCAGCTCCCAGCGAGATCAACACAGAAGGCAGGTGATTTCTGCATTTCCAACTGAGGAACCTGGCTCATCTCACTGGGACTGGTTAGACAGTGGGTGTAGCCCATGGAGGGTGAGCCAAAGCAGGGTGGGGCATCACCTCTCCAGGGAAGTGCAAGGGGTCAGGGAACACCTTCCCTAGCCAAGGAAAGCTGTGAGGGACTGTGCCATGAGAAACAGTGCACTCCAGCCCAGATACTACACTTTTCCCACAGTCTTCGCAACCCACAGACCAGGAGATTCCCTTGGGTGCCTATGCCACCGGGACCCTGGGTTTCAAGCACAAAACTGGGCAGTCATTTGGGAAGACACAGAGCTAGCTGTAGGAGTTTTTTTCATACCCCAGTGGTGCCTGGAATGCCAGTGAGACAGAACCATTCACTACCCTGGAAAGGAGGCTGAAGCCAGGGAGGCAGGTGGTCTAGCTCAGCAGATCCCACCCCCACAGAGCCCAGTAAATTAAGATCCACTGGCTTGAAATTCTTGCTGCCAGCACAACAGTCTGAAGTTGACCTGGGATACTCAAGCTTTGTGGGAACAGGGGCGTCTGCCATTACTGAGACTTGAGTAGGCCGTTTTCCCCTCACAGTGTAAACAAAGCCGCTAGGAAGTTCGAACTGGGCGGAGCCTACCACAGCTCCGCATAGCCTCTGTAGCCAGACTGCTTCTCTAGATTCCTCCTCCTTGGGCAGGGCATCTCTGAAAGAAAGGCAGCAGCTCCAGTCAGGGGCTTATAGATAAAACTCCCATCTCTCTGGAACAGAGCACCCGGGGGAAGGGGCAGCTGTGGGCGCAGCTTCAGCAGACTTAAATGTTCCTGCCTGCTGGCAGATCTCCCAACACAGCGCTCAAGCTCTGCTAAGGGACAGACTGCCTCCTCAACTGGGTCCCTGATCCCCGTGCCTCCTGACTGGGAGACACCTTCCAGCAGGGGTCAACAGACATCTCATACAGGAGAGTGCTGGCTGGTATCTTGCAGGTGCCCCTCTGGGACAAAGCTTCCAGAGGAAGGAACAGGCAGCAATCTTTGCTGTTCTGCAGCCTCTGCTGGTGATACCCAGGCAAACAGGATCTGGAGTGGACCTCCAGCAAACTCCAGCAGACCTGCAGCAGAGGGGCCTGACTGTTGGAAGGAAAACCAACAAACAGAAAGGAATAGCATCAACATGAACAAAAAGGACGTCCACACCAAAACCCCATCCAATGGTCACCAACATCAAAGACTGAAGGTAGATAAAGCCATGAAGATGAGGAAAACCAGCTCAAAAAGGCTGAAAATTCAAAAAAACAGAATGTCTCTTCTCCTCCAAAGGATCACAACTCCTCACCAGCAAGGGAACATGACTGGATGGAGAATGAGTTTGACGAATTGATAGAAGTAGGTTTCAGAAGGTGGGTAATAACAAACTACTCCGAGCTAAAGGAGCATGTTCTAACCCAATGCAAGGAATTTAAGAACCTTGAAAAAAGGTTAGACAAATTGCTAACTAGAATAACCAGTTTAGAGAAGAACATAAATGACCTGATGGAGCTGAAAAACAGCATGAGAAGTTCCTGAAGCATACACAAGTATCAATAGCCAACTCGATCAAGTGGGAGAAAGGATATCAGAGATTGAAGATCAACATAATGAAATAAAGCGTGAAGACAAGATTAGAGAAAAGCGAATGAAGAGGAATGAACAAAGCCTCCAAGAAATGTGGCACTATGTGAAAAGACCAAACCTACGTTTGATTGGTGTACCTGAAAGTACCGGGGAGAATGGAACCAAGCTGGAAAACACTCTTCAGGATATTATCCAGGAGAACTTCCCTAACCTAGCAAGGCAGGCCAACATTCAAATTCAGGAAATACAGAGAACACCCTGAAGATACTCCTCAAGAAGAGCAACTCCAAGACACATAATCGTCAGATTCACCAAGGTTGAAATGAAGGAAAAAATGTTAAGGGCAGCCAGAAAGGTCAGGTTACCCTCAAAGGGAAGCCCATCAGACTAACAGTGGATCTCTCTGCAGAAATCCTACAAGCCAGAAGAGAGTGGGGGCCAATATTCAACATTCTTAAAGAAAAGCATTTTCAACCCAGAATTTCATATCCAGCCAAACTAAGCTTCACAAGCAAAGGAGAAATAAAATCCATTACAGAGAAGCAAATGCTGAGAGATTTTGTCACCATCAGGCCTGACCTACAAGAGCTCCTGAAGGAAGCATTAAACATGGAAAGGAAAAACCAGTACCAGTCACTTCAAATACATACCAAATTGTAAAGACCATTGACACTATGAAGAAACTGCATCAACTAATGGGCAAAATAACCAGCTAGTATCATAATGGCAGGATCAAATTCACATATAACAATATTAACCTTACATGTAAATGGGCTAAATGCCCCAATTAAAAGACATAGACTGGTAAATTGGATAAAGATTCAAGACCCGTTGGTGTGCTGTATTCAGGAGACCCAGCTAACATGCAAAGACACACATAGGCTCAAAATAAAGGGATGGAGGAATATTTACCAAGCAAATGGAAAGCAGAAAAAAGAAGGGGTTGCAATCCTAGTCTTTGATGAAACAGATTTAAACCAACAAATATCAAAAAAGACAAAGAAGGGCATTTCATAATGGTAAAGGGATCAATGCAACAAGAAGCTCTATCCTAAACATATATGCACCCAATAGAGGAGCACCCAGATTCATAAAGCAAGTTCTTAGAGACCTACAAAGAGACTTAGACTCCCACACAGTAATAGTAGGAGACTTTAACACCCCACTGCCAATATTAGACTGATCAACGAGACAGAAAATGAACAAGGATATTCAGGACTTGAACTCAGCTCTGGACCAAGCATACCTAATAGACATCTACAGAACTCCCCACCCCAAATCAACAGAGTATACATTCTTCTCAGCACCACATCGCACTTATTCTAAAATTGACCACATAATTGGAAGTAAAACACTCCTCATCAAATGCGAAAGAACAGAAATCATAACAGACAGTCTTTCACACCACAGTGCAATCAAATTAGAACTCAGGGTTAAGAAAGTCACTCAAAGCTGCACAACTACATGAAAACTGAACAACCTGCTCCTGAATGACTACTAGGTAAATAACAAAATGAAGGCAGAAATAAATAAGTTCTTCAAAACCAATGAGAACAAAGACATAACATACCAAAATGTCTGGGACACAGCTAAAGCAATGTTAAGAGGGAAATTTACAGCACTAAATGCTCACAGGAGAAAGCAGGAAAGATCTAAAATCGACACCCTAACATCACAATTAAAAGAACTAGAAAAGCAAGATTAAACAAATTCAAAAGCTAGCTGAAGACAAGACACAACTAAGATCAGAGCACAACTGAAGGAGACAGAGACAAGAAAAACCCTTCAAAAATGCAGTGAATCCAGGAGCTGGTTTTTTGAAAAGATCAACAAAATAGACCACTAGCCAGATTAATAAAGAAGAAAAGAGAGAATAATCAAATAGACACAATAAATGATAAAGGAGATATCATCATTGATACCACAGAAATACAAACTACCATCAAAGAATACTATAAATACTTCTACGCAAATAAACTAGAAGAAATGGATAAATTCCTGGACACATACACCCTCCCAAGACTAAACCAGGAAGAAGTCAAATCCCTGAATAGACCAATAACAAGTTCTGAAATTGAGGCAGTAATTAATAAGCTAGCAACCAAAAAAAGAGTCCAGGATGAGATGGATTCACAGCCAAATTCTATCAGAGGTACAAAGAGGAGCTGGTACATTCCTTCTGAAACTGTTTCAAACAATAGAAAAACAGGGACTCCTCCCTACCTCATTTTATCAGGCCAGCATCATCCTGATACCAAAACTGGCAGAGACACACACCAAAAAAAAAGAAAATTTCAGGCCAATATCCCTGATGAACATCAGTGTGAAAATCCTCCATAAAATCCTGGCAAACAGAATCCAGCAGTACATCAAAAAGCTTATCCACCACAATCAAGTTGGCTTTATCCCCAGGATGCAAGGCTGGTTCAATATATGCAAATCAATAAATGTAATCCATCACATAAACAGAACCAATGACAAAAACCACACAATTATCTCAATAGATGCAGAAAAGACCTTCAAAACAGTTCAACACCACTTCATGCTAAAAACTCTCAATAAACTAGGTATTGATGGAATGTATCTCAAAATAATAAGAGCTATTCATGACAAGCCCACAGTCAATATCATACCAAATGGGCAAAAGCTGGAAGCATTCCCTTTGAAAACCAGCACATGACAAGGATGCCCTCTCTCACCACTCCTATTCAACATAGTATTGGAAGCTCTGGCCAGGGCAATCACACAAGAGAAATAAATAAAGTATTCAAACAGGAAGAGGGGAAGTCGAATTGCTCTGTTTGCAGATGACATGATTGTATATTTAGAAAACCCCATCATCTCAGCCCCAAATCTCCTTAAGCTAATAAGCAACTTCAGCAAAGTCTCAGGATATAAAAATCAATGTGCAAAAATCACAAGCATTCCTATACACCAATGATAGACAGAGAGCCAAATCATGAGTAAACTCCCATTCACAATTGCTACCAAGAGAATAAAATACCTAGGAATCCATCTTACAAGGGATGTGAAGGACCTCTTCAAGGAGAACTACAAACCACTGCTCAATGAAATAGAAGAGGACACAAACAAATGGAAAAACATTCCATGCTCATGGATAGGAAGAATCAATATTGTGAAAATGGCCATACTGCCCAAAGTAATTTATAGATTCATTGCTGTCCCCATCAAGCTACCACTGACTTTCTTCACAAAATTAGAAACACCTACTATAAATTTCATATGGAAGCAAAAAAGAGCCTGTATAGCCAAGACAATCCTAAGCCAAAAGAACAAAGCTGGAGGCATCATGCTACCTGACTTCAAACTATACTACAAGGCTATAGTAACCAAAACAGCAGGGTACTGGTACCAAAACAGATATATAGACCAATGGAACAGAACAGAGGCCTCAGAAATAACACTACACATCTACAACCATTTGATCTTTGACAAACTTGACAAAAACAATGAGGAAAGGATTCGCTATTTAATAAATGGTGTAGGGAAAACTGGCTAGCCATATGCAGAAAGCTGAAACTGGACCCCTTTCTTATACCTTATACAAAAATCAACTCAAGATGGATTAAAGACTTAAATGTAAGACCTAAAACCATAAAAATGCTAGAAGAAAACCTAGGCAATACCATTCAGGACATAGGCATGGGCAAGGACTTCATGACTAAAACACCAAAAGCAATGGCAACAAAAGCCAAAATTGACCAATGGGATCCAATTAAACTAAAGAGCTTCTGCACAGCAAAAGAAAGTATCATCTGAGTAAACAGACAACCTACAGAATGGGAGAAAATTTTTGCAGTCTACCCATCTGACAAAGGGCTAGTATCCAGAATCTACAAAGAACTTAAACAAATTTACAAGAAAAAACAATCCCATCAAAACATGGGCGAAGGACATGAACAGACACTTCTCAAAAGACATTTATGTGGCGAAGAAACATATGAAAAAAAGCTCGTCATCACTGGTCATTAGAGTAATGCAAATCAAAACTGCAGTGCGATATCATTTCACACCAGTTAGAACAGCGATCATTAAAAAGTCAGGAAACAACAGATGCTGGAGAGGATGTGGAGAAATGGGAATGCTTTTACAGTGTTGGTGGGGGTGTAATTAGTACAACCATTGTGGAAGACAGTGTGGCAATTCCTCAAGGATTTAGAACCAGAAATACCATTTGGCCCAGCAATCCCATTACTGGGGTATATATCCAAAGGATTATAACTCATTCTCCTATAAAGGCACATGCACATGTATGTTTACTGCAGCACTGTTCACAATAGCAAAGACTTGGAACGAATCCAAATGCCCATCAATGATAGACTGGATAAAGAAAATGTGGCACATATATACCACAGAATACTATGAAGCCATAAAAAAGGATGAGTTCATGTCCTCTGTGGGGACATGGATGAAGCTGGAAGCCATTATTCTCAGCCAACTAACACAGGAACTGAAAACCAAACACCACATGTTCTCACTCATAAGTGGGAGTTGAACAATGAGAACAGATGGACAAAGGGAGGCACACACTGGGGCCTGTCCATGATGGGGGGGCAGTTGGGGGAGGATAGCATTAGGAGAAATACCTAATGTAGATGATGGGTTGATGGGTGCAGCAAACCATCGTGGCATGTGTATACCTAGGTAACAAACCTGCACGTTCTGCACATGTATCCCAGAACTTAAAGTATAATAATTTTTTAAAAAGCATGAATATTATCCTCATTAGCTACCTTACAAGAATGTTATATTAAATGATGTATTTTGTGGGGGAAAAAAAAAAAAGAAATTTGTTCTTGAGGTCAGAGGTGCCTCATATAACACCAGGGAGACTAATCATGTGGCCGATGATGAAAAGAGACACAGACAAACTTCTTATTTTTTAGATGTTTGGAAAAGACTTATTGCTCAGGTAGGAGTAGCCAGAAAACCTCAAAAAAGAGCTCGAAGGGGTCCAGAAGCAGAATCAGATGGACATGAAGTGCAGAGTTCTCAGAAAGTTCAAGAGAAAAACACTCGCTGGGCATATGTAGGCCTCTTTCTTTAGAAAACTCAGCAAGACTCATGTATTGAATGAATGAATAACCTCGATTTCAACCATTTGTATATACATGGACTGTAGGTGTGTAGATGTAACTGCCTACGTGTGCATTTAGTATTACGCATATATGTATATTTACATATAAATATAGTGATGCATTTACATAAAGGCATCCATTTGGCATACATACCTATGCATATGCAGTATAAGGCCGGATTATTCCCCTGCCACACACAAAGATTTTGCTGTCCAAAGACTCAGTGCAATGAATGGCATGGAAGGGGTTCTATTTTCAAGGGCGAAGCAATAGAGAAATACTGACAGCATCGGATAACCTGTGATGGGGATCCCATGAAAGCCACCGGGGACAGTGCCATTAACCTTGTCACTCCTGCCATAGACAGGGGACTTCAAAGAAACACTGAAACCCTTTCTCCAGAAATAATCAGGAAGGATCTTATTTTCTTCTTTGAGGTCAGCACATTCTGCTTTTCAAAATCAAATCCACAGCAGTTTATTAGTAATGTCCCACATGTACTGCCTCAAGCTGGCAGCTGTGGAAGCTAAAGAAGCAAAAGACCTGATTCTTGACCTCGGAAAATTTAGTTTAGTTGTGGAGGTAAGACAGGGACACGGAATATTACGTGGCAATTGAAAGTGTAAATATTACAGATTTAAGTATTAGTGAAGAGAGTGGTAAAGAGCTCATTCTGGAGTAGAGGGGTCAGTGAAAAGTAATTGTTTACCCAGTAATGAGAAGATCTCTGTGAAAAAAGTCTAAGACTGCACACTTAGGACTGCTGGGAGATAGACAGATAGACTTATATATAGATACGAATCTTTATCGTCCTCAGACATCTGCCACCTTGTTTCTTTAGGTTGTAGGGCTTGCATGAGGAAGGGTGTATAATAGATAACACTAAAAATGTTTGAGCCTTAGACCCAGTGAGTGACGAAGGGTGTCATTATTTAATATTCTCCTGACATTCACCTGCCCCTTCTGCATCTGTGGCTGTGACTGAGGACTTGGTTCTTTATATCACCCAGGGTTCATGAGGATTCTCTGGAGAAATTTCTTGCTGGTCTCAGTATCAAGAAAGGGGGATCTTCTCTTGAGCAATTTTGTTTTTGGTCTTGCATGTGATAGGAATTGCACTTTAGACAAGGCCTCTCTTTAAACTTGACTGCTAGAAATGCAGGAGACAAATTTTGGTCCTACTTTAGCAAGGGTATTGGACTCTATGAGATGCATTTATTTCAAATGATGTTCATTTTTGGCTCCATCTTCTGTGCCTTATTTTTCATTTCACACACTTCTTTTTGTAGGTTATGTGCTCTTGTAAGCTATCTTGAATTCTGTTTTAAGGACAAGGTAGCATAAAAATATAAGGAAATATATAAATAAAATAGAGGAAGGCTTTAAGGTCCAGAACACTATGGCCGGGAAGACAACTATGACTGTGGCTAGAGTTATGGTCTGCGGCCGTGATAATGAGTGTGTTATTAGGGCAGGGCAGCAGTGATCACAGGGAGTCAGACAGACCTCAGTCCAAGTCAGAGCTCTCTCTGCTGTTTATTACTTGTATGATCTGAGGCATATTATTCTCTAAACCTTCATTTTGTCATCTTTACAACAGTGATCTCTTTGTATCAGGGAGGATGGATTAAATGAGGTAATGTATAGAAAGCACTTAGCACAACCGCACTCCATCATTAGCAATTGAGATTATCAGCACTATCACCTGGACAAGCAGCGGGTGGGCCGCCCCTCTTGGCCAGGTCTTCTGCGCGCACTGACGTTGTAAGAAAGCTGTCCCCACGTCTCCCACACCCACCGACGCCAGGCGGCCGCGTCTGGGCCCGATACGGATCACGCCTGCGGAGCGCACCTCCACATGGGCAGCCCTCGTCCAGGGCGCAGGGCACATGTCTACGGCCCAGTCCTGCAGACGGCTACCAAGAGACCCCAATGCGCAGGTCAAGGCAACTTCACAACTATCTTTCCGTTCCTTTCCCCTGCCGGACTCCGCGCTCTGATATATACAGGAGAGGCCCGCGAGGGGACAAGGCGTCCGCACTGTAATGCTCCGAGCAGCGGCCGCAGGCAGCGGGGTGGAGGCTGCGGGTCGGCTGCGGGAAAGGGGGTCCCATGGGAGCCGCTAGGCGCAGCCCGTTTCCCGACCTCAGGTGGAGGTCGCCGGGCACAGCTGCCCTGCAAGGCGCGGGTGTGGTAGCCGGGAGCCCGCTCCTCTCCCTGAGACTTAACCCTTTGGCCAAGAGAGGTCGACGGCGGGCAGGGTGAGAGAACCGCGGAAGGCGCAGGGCCCGGGCACCCGCGGAGAGGGGGCAGGTTTCTGGGAAGAGCGGCGGGGCGCCGCACGTTTCCTGCAGCCGCCAGCATCAGCGTGTCAGGTGGTTGCCGGGCGGGTGTGAGCGCGCGCGCGAGGCAGAGGGGGCGCGCTCGCACAAAGTTTGTGCCTGCGGTGCGCCTCGGTCGGGCTCGCCGGGCTCGAGGGCGGGCGGGCGGCCGGGGCTACGAGGCAGTGGGGGACAGGGCCGGCAGAAGGTGGCGGTGGCGGTGGCAGCGGCGGGGGCGATGCGCCGCGCCCCGCCGCGCTAGGTGAGCCGGCTTCGGGAGCGCAGGCCGCGGCCATGGGCACCCTGGGCAAGGCGAGAGAGGCTCCGCGGTGAGTAGAGGCGGCCGTGGCCCTCAGGACCGCCTGTGTCCTTTCTTGGGAAAGAGTCCCCTGCCCGCCGCCCCAACGCCCCGAGGGAAGTTGAGGGCGGAGGGGGGCCAGGGTCGGCCGGAGTCCCGGGACACCAGAGCGACGGGCGGACGTGTCTAGAGCGCACGGCGCGCTGCGCCCGGGGCTTCGGGGAGGGAGCTGGGGCTGAGGGGCGGTGGAGGGGCGGCCGTGAGGCCAGAGCTCGCCCGGCGAGATCTGCTAGGGCCGATGCTCTTCGCGGAGCCGGCGCCCTCCCGCCGACCTCCTCCCCCACATCTCCCCGCCCGGCATCGGGACTCCCACTCGCGGACTTTCCGCGCCGCCCGCACCTGCTGGGGCGCGGGGCTCCGGCTGCGCCACCTGGCGGCCCCACCCGGCCCTGCCCAGAACGGCCGAGGGAGCTTGCAGGGAGCCCGCAGAGGGGGCACCGCTTGTTCGCCCCTGCCCCACGGAAGTTTCCAGATCCGTGGGTCAGCGAAACATATGGCCTTCCGGATGGGAAGCTGCACTCCTCTCCCCCTCACGGTGATTCTGTAGAGGGTCTTGGATAATAGAAGTTGAAGAAAGAGGGACAGTGAGTGAAAGGGCTCTTGGCCAGGCAGCTTTGAGTTTGTAGCCAAAGGACCAGAACTGGACAACAGCATGAACAACGGCCTGGCCTCGGCGTAGGGCTAGACAAATTGTGCACTTCACAACTCCATATGGGACTGTGCCTTGCACCACCATACCCAGTAGCGGCAGGAAGCTTGCGATGCTGGGCTTCCCGTGCTTATAATCCCAGGAACGGAGGATTCTTGGCCCTGTATGCACGCCCTGCCTCTCCCCATCCGGGTGTCCGCTGAGGGTCCACCACTGTACTTTGCACTAGATTCAGAAGGAGGAGTTCAGTACATTAAATTGAGTATTATAAGGGGGAGAGGATGGGACTGGAAGGAATCCACACTAGAAGTCAAGAGAGTCACCTTCCACTGCAAAGAAAGTTGTGGAAGTTCCAGTTCCCTTACTCCATTTCATCCCTTACTTTTCTAGGCTGGATTTCATACAAAGCTCAGCCTGAAACTGATCTCCACTGAGATACCTATGCCTGGAGAGGATTTCACCTAAACCAGTTTAGAGTTTTGACGGTCTCCTTCAGCAAACCTATGGGACTTTGGTCACTTTTAGGCTCAGAAAACACCTTCAAGTTAATTCGTTTCTCTCGGGGTTTTGTTTTTTTCATTTACAAGAAAACATTTGGCCACTGTTTTTCTTTTTTTAAATATGCCTTTACAGACTCAGAGGCCATTCATTCTATGGATTGTTAAAACACCCTTCGACCTGCCTATAATAAAGCATTTTATAAATCCTTGTCTACCCCCATTTCACCAGAAAAGGCAGAACGATTTGAGGATTTCTCACAAGGCAACCAGTTAAGAGACTGTACAGCAAGAAAGCCAGGTTTCCTAGTCTACCGTGCAAATAATTCCTATCTTCTTAGAACTCTTAGGCTGCACTTTGACTTTTAATACTTTCTCTTCTCCCTGTTTTCTCATGCTGTAGCCCTCTGAGTCTCTCTGGGCTCCATACTTCCCAGATTGCTTTTGGCACCCTCTCTTCCCTTTTACTACCCTATACTTTACCCTGATCCCTCCTGGTTCTGGTAAAAGCATCAACCTTCAAGAATCCCCTTATGAAACAAAGTGGCTTCTCTTACTGGTGACACTGGGAAACATTACCAGAATTAGAAAACAGGGCAGGATTAGGAGGCTTGAATGGTCAATGTCACCAACCAAGAAAGAAAACGGAATTTTCCTTGGATCTGTAGCCACCTCCCCTCCACCCCTAGCAGGAAGAGCTCTGTGTGTAGATAGAGCCTCTAGTTGTAGTCGCGTCTTCTCCAAGGTCTAGGGAGAAGTATTGTAGAAAGCCTGAGAGAAGGAGACTTCTATAATGAATGACTTTATTATTTTTTTTTTAATCTTACCCCTACTCGGCCTTTGGTGGAGGTCTTAATGGTGACAAAGGCAGCAGCTGGGGCAGAAAGCTGAGTAATCCCAGCAGTGGCTATGTAGCCCAGGTGTAGAGAGCTGTTAGTGCTTTCAGGAAGGGAAGGGAGCCCACCTGGGGCGCAAGGCATGGGCCACAAGGGGCTGGCTGCTAGCCTGTCTCTGCAGTCGTGGCCAGGCACGTTGCTCTTCCGATTCTGGACCTCCACACCTATAGAAGAGGGGTTTGGAAAATGACCATAAAGAGTCTGTCCAGCTCTAGGGACCTGAGGACAGTTCTGAGGGCCTGCAAAAGGAATATGGACTGAGATTCAGCCTTTACAGTATCAGCTATGGTTTTGAAGGATTTTACTTTCATTTTAAATTGAATTGACCTTTTGAGCCTCTCTGTGATAGTCTAGTACTAATCCTCATGTTGTGAAATATGCAGAGTTCCAAGCACAGTAAATATTTATTAAATGAATAAAGCCAGAGAGGTGCTGGGTACAAATCTCAGGTTTATTATATATGAGTTTTATAAACTTGGCTATGTCATTTACCCTTTTTAAGATTCGGTTTCAGCATCATGAGATGGGGATAACATCCTTCTGGGCTGTAAGCCTCAAGACAGGGTCAGTTCCCAGCACAGTACCTGCCATAGCATAGGTACTCAATTCATGTCGCCATTATTATTTTGTTTTTAGAGACTGATCCAATTATGCGGTTATCACAGGGCCTGTTTGAAAATCAGTTATGGTCAGAAACTTGAGTCCTGTACCACCGACTTGATCTTTCAGGAATTACTGCCTAGGGTTAGCAGATGCCCAATAACCAATTGTTGATTCAATTTCACTGGACCTGCACCAGGTCAGAATAGAACTGAGCAGCCACTGCAGACCAGCACCCTGGAGCTAGTTTGAAACAACCTGAAGGGCCAGGGTGCCCCTGCACAGGTCTAGCTGTGTACTGAGTGGCCCCATAGTTCAGTTACACACCATCTCTTAGCAGTCTGGTTTCCCAAAACCCACATGTGCCTAGCATTTTGTTTTGATCTGAGCACTTCCTCAGCCCCTTTGGTTGAGATTATATCCTGTCAGAGCAGCTTTCCCAGACACTCTCCCTCAAACTGCCTCTTTCTCCTCTGAGAACATCATGCTTCTTACTCTTGACACTCATAGAACACTTATTTAACATTTATATGGCTTTCTTTTCATTATCTCAGTCTGATTCCTCAGCTGTATTTTTGTATTAAGGAACTTCTAGACTACTGTTATGTAACAACAGCAACTAGTATGTAATGAGTATATAAAGTACCCTCACCTAGACTATCTCTGTGGTCTTCTCTGGCCAATCACAATGCCTTACGCATAGAATAAGCACTTAGAGATTAATTGATGCCATTATACATTTATCATAATATGTAGTGAGTAAAGTTACACTTCTGAAATACGTTGTTTTCCTTTTTCTCTTTGCTGCTTTGGTAGTAAACTACAAAATAACCAAAGCCACAGTAGAGAGAGGAGAATTAACTAAATGCTTAGAAGAGTTACCAGCAACACTCATCACTATTAAACCAAAAAAGATTACAGATATGGATCTGTGTGTGTATGTGTATTTTTTAATGGGGAGGACAGTAAACTTCCCAAATCATTTTGCAAAATGACTTGTACTGATGAGGTCATGACCAAAGATAGAGCTACGTGTGAGTAGATGAAAGTCCATTGGACTCTTACGCCATTTCTAGATCCAAACTTGCCCTTTTACATTGAGTTCTGGAACAATGCTCTCACAGCTCTGCTTTCTGTTTTAATCATTAAGGACCCAAGTAAGGATTTGAAAAAATGATGTTTAGTAACAAAAATGACTCATAATGGTTACCTGTATTATCAACCATGAAAAACAAGATCTTAAAACTAAAAGATTTGTAAGAAAGGCAGGACTCACTTAAAATCTAAACACCACCATCATCACCCCTCACTTCCTGCACTTGGGTTCTCAGTCTTTGACTTCTCCCTTAAGGTCCTTAACGATGATTCTGAGGCTGCCTGACCTTGTGTAGCATCTCAGGTGTTGCCGAAGATGAATGAAGTTAGCCAGAGATGATCTCGCACTCCCGACCTCAGGTGATCCACCTGCCTCGGCCTCCCACGGTGCTGGGATTACAGACGTGAGCCACCATGCCTGGCCAAAGTTAGCCAAAGATGAGACCAATGTAAACAATTTTTAAGATTCAAGTCAGTGGCTTAGTAGCTGAAAAAATATATATATTGCTGGGAGCTAAAGACTGTCAAGATAGTCTTGCCTCTGCCCATTCCCCTTCAGGAACTGGGAGACAGTAGGACAGAGCAATCCTAATGCCAGCATGAAGAGCCCTAGTTGCAACCCTGAAATCTCACCTTTGCTGGGGAGATGTCTCTTTAACAGCCAACCAGTCGTTTGGTGCATTTGCCAAGTGGGAGGGGTATGGCTTCTATCAGCCCAACTCCTGAGATTAATTGTCTTATCTCCATTCCCTTCCTCTCCAATCTGCCTTCAGAGCGTGGAGCTGCCAGTTTGTCCCCTCACTGCCTTCTCTCTTTCCCCAGGAAACCTTCCCATGGCTGCAGAGCTGCCCCTAAAGCAAGACTAGAGGCGAAGCCAGCCAACAGCCCCTTCCCCTCCCATCCCAGCTTGGCCCAGATCACCCAGTTCCGAATGATGGTGTCTCTGGGACATTTAGCCAAAGGAGCCAGCCTGGACGATCTCATTGACAGCTGCATTCAATCTTTTGGTAAGTTGGCTACCTGCCCACAGGCATAAAAATCACTATATTACTTTGTTCTTCCTTTAAAAGTGCTTTACAGAACAGCAATCTAGATTGTATTTTGGCTTTAAAAATAGCTTTTGAGCTTTTGAAATGTTGGAGACAGTCTGCAGAGCCTATGGCACATGACTATGTGGGTGTAATAGGTCGTGATGAGAAGTGCAATTTTAAAGTGAGAAAAGTTACTGAGGAGAGTTTGCATTTCCATTTTTCTCAGGATGGAGGTTTTTCTTGTGATGACAAATATCATAAAAGGATATTGTGCATCTGGTACTTTGAGACTTTTCCGTCCTTGCCTTCTTGGGGCACATAAAGACTATTACATGAGCAAACTTTGTTATCAAACAGAAATTGGAATCATTTGGAGGAATAAAGTCTCAGTAATTCCCCTTGCAATCTGGAGGGCAGATGTGATGGAATAGGAAAGGACTGGGTAAAGCCAGGAGGTTTGTGACGAGAAGACATTGGTTAATAAACGTTGCAATGCAGGGTGAAGGGACTGGGAAATAAATGTGGACACACACATTTCAGACGCTGCACTCTGTCAGCACCTTTGCTCACCGTGGGAGAGACACGTTTGTGCAGCCGTCAAGCAATTATCTGAAAAGATGTTTTTTAAAATGTTATAAGCATGATTTATTTTTGGATTTTTATTTGTGAAATAGTGATTGAAAAGTACTAAATATTTCCTCCCAAAACATTATTAAAATTGATGGATTTCAATGAAATCATTGAATTCAAAGATTTCCAGCTTCGTGTTCCCCCTGTGGGCCCCTTGTTATATCCCTCCATCTCTCGCGGTGAAGCAGAGGAGCCTGTGTGGCACAGCTCAGACATACCAACCCCGCCAGCCTGCCCTAACCCTGGGAGCCTCCTGGGAAGCTAAGGGAGGCTTAATCAGATCCTAGGCAGCTCGAGATCCATGAGATCTCAGAATGACGGACTAGTGGCTGTGTGTGTTAAGTGCTTGCTCAGACCTTATGTATAGAATTGGGGAAACACTGGACAGGTTAAGGATATTCATTTAGTACAATTTAGTACAGCATTGAATAGTTTCAGCTATTCCAACATTGGTTTAAAGTAATGGTTCTCAAACATTAGAGTGTCAGAATCACACATGGAGGCTGTTTTTTGTTTTTTTGGTTTTTTTTAAACACACATTGCTGGGCCCCACCCCCAGAGTTTCTACTCCAGTAGGTCTGGGGTGGGGCACAAGAATTTGCATTTCTAACAAGTTCCCAGGAGATGCTGATGCATCTGGCCCAAGCACCACACTTTGCCAATAGCTGCTTTAAAGTGCTGTTTGTTGTAGACTTTAACTTGGAAAAGAGGAAGGTTTTTTAGTATTACTAGTTTAGCATTAAATTTTCATTAGATTTCTCTTTGTTTTATACTTCAGTCTTATTTTACACTTTACTCTTTCAGTTAAGATGAATTTTTGTGAGCAGAATGAATGGCTTTCTATTTGAAAATAATCTCCTTAGAAAATGTGCTGCAAGGAGATACATGAGAGGACAGTGGAGACCGGGGAGGCACGGCCAGTGTGGGGCCATCGTTCATCATGTACTCCACTCGCACTTCCTTCCCAACCCGAATAAACTGCAAAGATCCTTACACCATTTCAGCAGTCAGATTTGCTCGGCTTTAGCAGGCCGCTGTGACTATTTCCTGAATGAGGATTTTTCTTCTTTCTGTTTCACTATTGAAAAAAGAGGGACCAGAAATGTGTTTATCATGCCATCTTCCTTCCTTCCATGCCTGTGGTGCAACTGCTGGCTTAGTTCAAGACTGTTTTACTAATCTTCAAATAATTCATCAACCTGAAAAATACATGGCTGATTCTGAAGTCCTTACCCCCAAAATAACCAAGCCTAATTCAGTCCCCTTAACAGACCCTCCAAAGGCAGCGGCAATATATCGTGTTCTGGAATATGTTGAACTGAAAAAAGTGGCTTAAAATCCCAAAGCCGTAAAAGTCCCTTTGAGTCTAGTAGTCTTTTGTCCGTTATCAAGTAGCTTTGATTAAGCCCTTAGTTGCGTCTGACACTGTCTAGGCAGTACTCAAGAAGAACTACAGCGACCAAACTCCCCCTTGCATCAGAGCTTACAACACCTGAGAAACATACTGTTCAGGAAACATATATACACACACACACATACAGACAAAGGACAGGGTATATATACACACACATATATACAAAGGACAGGGTGGTAAATACCGAAGGCATGCAGGAAGAGTAAGTTTTTGTACCATGTAGAGTTTGAGTCAGTGCACTTCATGGGTGAGGACGTAGGTCAAGGAGAACGGCCACCATTTGTTGAAGTCCCTCACGGGCCATGGGAATGCTTCGGGAAGTTAGTAAGGTAAGATCTCAAGGTTTTGTGTATTATGTACTGCAGAGGTTCTCATCACAGTACATGAAAGAGGCAAAAAAGAAAAGACGCTCTGTGTCTGGAAGGAACAGAAGCCAGCACCTGTTGTCTGTCTCTCTCCTTGCTCTTTGGTTATCAGTTGACCCATCTACAGGGCTGGGGCATGGAAACTGCGCTGCAGAGGAAATGGAGCCAGGAATCAGCAGCAGTCTTTATGACAGAAAAGCCCATAGCAAAATATGTGCCTGTGCTTCCGTAGGTCTCTTTAAAAGGTGATCTGACAATAGTATGGAGTGAGGCTAATGCTTCTCCTGAAGCTTATCTTACTGGTTATTGTCTCAGGTTTGTATAGAAAAGTGTTGCTTTAGGTTAAAGCAATCTAGCTAGCTTTTTGTTAATGAGTTTAGATGTCTTCTCATTTTAAACCCAGGAAAAACTGTACAGAAGTGTGTGTGTGGGGGGGGGATTATTATCATCGTTATTTTTATCGTTGCTACTCTTTTGCCTCAGACCCTAATTTCAGGTACTCCACCCAGCAACTTGAATAAAAGAGGGAAAGAAACTTTTAAAGAGAAAGACTGAATAATTGTTTATTTAGTTTCTACTGCCTCTCAACCTCACCTTCTTGCTTTCAGGAGGTTTGAATTGGCTACAGCTGTGCTGTCCAATGCAGTAGCCACATGTGGCTATTTTCATATACATTTCAATTAATTAAAGTTAAATGTAAGATTTCGTGTCTAAGCCTCACCAGCCATAGGTGAAGTGTGCAATAGCCACAAATGGCACCTACTGTTGAACAGAGGAGAGAGCATTTCCACTGTTGCAGAAAGTCAGTTGGATAATGCTGGAGAGGGTAGAAGATGGTTGTCTCAAAGAAAAAAGAATAGATTTTCTGCAAACTGTGGGATTTGCATTTTGCTAGCATTTCTAGATAAGAGTCTGAGTATTGCTTAAAGCATCATGGGCATTCAGAAGTCTCACTGATGGCTATCTCTTTAGCATTATTAACCATTAATTACCACCCACACTGTTCTCAGAAGAAGGACTTATATTGCTTTTAAGGGCAGTGGCCAGTACGGGTAAATAAAGAGCACTTTCGAAGGCCTCTAGCAAGCCTCTCAGTGTCACATACAAGGTTAGAGATCTGTGACTAGAAACTTAGGCCTTGAGTCATAGTTCATTGCTTTAACCATGAAACAACCCACTCCCGCCTTCTATTCTAATCAGAGGTCATGCTTTACATTCTCAGCATATTATTACTAGTTAATCCCCTCTTCAGCTGAGCATAATAAGGCGAATCATCACAACCTGGTCACACTTATGTCAAATATATGTGAATCACACCATCTGTTTCAGAGGTAGAAAAGACCTATGAGATCATCCGGGCTTTTACTTTTTTTCCCTTTATAAGAGGGCTGCCAGCATTTGGGGCCAAATGGAAGGCTTCAAATGTCTGAATTCACAAAGCTCTTTCCTTGTCTCCCTCTCAATGCAAGACAACTTCTGACAGCATCGGAAAGAAAACTGCACACCTGCCTCAGAAAGGGCCACACACACACACCACACACACACACTACACAAAACTCCACCCCAGCAAGCAGACCTCCTACTCCCAGTGAGACGTGGGAAGAAACTCCATGTTTCATCTTACCTGTTAGTGTGAAGAGAAATGCTTCCTAATATCTTCTATTTATGGATTGTCTTATTTTTTCTTAGAGTTCCATTTGTATTGATTTTCTTTTATACTGAGAACAGCTCTGAAATAGGTTAGATATTACTCTCTCCATTGAACAAACAGGAAAATAAACCTTTGAGAATTGAAAGAATTTGCCTTGCACCCCCAGTCTCAAGAGAGGATGTGCTGATTCTGTTCTCCTTCCCTTACCCCTAGCAGCCACTTGCAACCTGGGTTGGAGCCAGCCTGGATCTCTCTCCTACTACAGGCCTTCCTACACTCAGGGGAGACCTGCACGCCACATAGGACGGGCCTGCACGCGGTGCCCACCCTTCTACAGTCCTGCTGTCTCCCCAATTAGAAATAAAACTCCATTCAATGTGAGAAACATTGATTGGACCCCATCTATATACCAGGTGTCTGCCTGATATTCTCTAGTGAGCAAAGTGAATCAGTGAATTCCTGTGTGAATTATACTAATGCTATCCAAAGACCTTCCAAACTAGAAATATCCCAAAACTAATAGGTATGTTTTCTCCACCATGGAGCAGTTGGATATTAAAAGCATTTTATAAGCCTCAGCTTATTGAAAGTAAAACATTCCATCTGTTTTTAAGATTGGAGCCACAAAAGGCAAACACACACTCAGGGCCATAGCCCTCTCCGTAACAAAGGAAAGATGAGGTATTTCTTACCACTCTGCAACTTGGTCTGTGCACCAAAGCAAGGTGCCCAGAGGGCAGCAGGAGCATAAGACCAGAAGCCAAGGGCCATGACATCATTGGGCATGTAGACCTAACAACAGGCAACACCAAGGAACAAAGTCAGTTGTAGTGTCAGGAAGGGGCAGAAGCCTTAGCCACTGTTGATGACAGGCCCTGTGTGAAGAACAGAGCTCTCCCAGAAGCCTCCTCAATGAAACCCTCCAGTCACTGGTAGTTGTGGCTACAGGATTTCACGTGTAAAGGATGGTCCTCGGAGGCACTTGCATCCTGAGGCTTCTAGTCATCAGAGCAGCTCCCAGGCTGCTCTTAGCCCTCTAGAATGAATTAGCATTATTATAAGACTGGACACTATTTATTCCAAGGGGGCCTTTGCTGCATCTTTGATGAGCAGGCATCACCAGTGCGCCACGCTGGTCTGCCCTCTCATGAGCATGAGTTTCAGTGACTGCCAGGCCTGAGAAAGGAGGAGATGGGAAATCCCCTTCAGTCATGTCTGTGCTCTCCTGCTTGGCAGTGTTTATTGCAGGCCACGCTGTAGAGAACAGAGGCAATGCTCATGCGTGAGTTAGACAGTGTCTCAGGAGTTCTGAGCAGTTCATTCAGTAAAGCCATCCAGAGAGGTGAGTTTTACTCTGAGAGAGCTGGAGACAGACACAGTGGACAGACAGTAGTTAAACACTTATCGTGGACTCTGTAGGGTCCTGAGCCTTTACCTAACCTGACCCCATTAATCCTCCCAACAACCCTATGAGGTGGTTGTCATTTTGCTCCTTTAACTAATAGAGAATTGAAGCTCGGGGAAGTTCAATGACCTGTGGAAAGTGGTTCAGCTCATTAGTGAGAGAGCTGCTGAGATGTGAACTCTGGTCAGTCTTCCCCCTAGGTTCACGTTCTTTCTGCTATTCCAGAGATTCTCCAACTTTGGCGTGAGGAATACTCATCAGGGAGTGTGTTGAACATTCAGAGTCCTCACAGTCATCCCCAGAGATTGCCATTCAGCCAGCAGTCACTGGTTTTGATGGAGGTGACCCGTGAACGGATGTTGAGAAATACTGTCGTATAGCACACTTGCTTCCTGAACATCCCAGATCATTTTCTCAGGCGTCGTAGGAAAACCTGAAGGGCACAAATCTCCAGGGAGGCAATAGAGCATATAGGTTTTTCAGCTATGTGAACTAGAAAAGCACATGGTGAAGCCAGCCTCTTGGAGATCCTTAAAGCAATCCAGCCAGATCTAATGAGATCCCTGCCTAAGAGCAGGTCTGAAACCCTGGGAGCCCTTCTATCAAATGTTCCTGCTTTGCTGTCTCTTCTCAACTGCAGTGAGCCCCCTACAACACATCCAGCCTGTCTTTTGGCTATGTAAATAGAATGTGGATGTCTGTTACAACTACAGTTTGATTCTTGCATTCAGAGGCCATGTTCCTAGTGTAGATTTCCACCTTTATTCAACACTCCAGTTTCCTGTGGTGCTGGGAGGGTCTACTCTGTAACGCATGCCAGTCCCCATGGGTCAGAGGGCTACAGTAGTGGCTTAGCTGGGGAGGAACTGGGGAGTGCTTCCCCTGGGTACTTACCCAAGAGTGCTACTTTGGCAACAGATTATCTAAGGCAGTATGTTGACCTGAAGTTTATGAAGTCTGTGATGAAAACACATTGGGAAACTGTGTGAAAGCAGAAACAGTCTTTTCAGTAATTGACAGAAGCAGCTGTGTTGGACCCTGAGACCCCTGGAGAAGGTCATCTACGGTTCAGGCCCCAGCCACAGCCCACCTGCTGATGTTAGAACTTGTCCACTCCCACCCAGAACAATTACAGCTGCTGGATCTGTGTCTCGTTCTGGACTTACAGTGAGCTTTGGCTACAACCTAGTTGGGGTTGCCTTAGAGTGGCTGGCAGGAAAAGAACAGGGAAAGAGTGAGAATGTAAACAGGGCCAGCTTCCTGGGCACGCCACCTCTGAAGGCCCACAGGTTCCCATGCTTGGTTTAATGCTGTCACAGTCTTGAAATTTTTAGTAATTTTTGAATAAGGGGCCATCATTTTTAATTGCACTGGCTCCCACCAACGATGTAGTCAGAGGTCTGTGTAAGAGCCACAAGACCAGAGGGCAAAAATAATTTGCCATGTGTTGAAGACACATAGAATGATGTGGATTTATGTCCTAATTTCTTTCTTCATAGAAAGATGCAATTGTGAAAAAAAAATTATTTCCTTATGTCCTAGCAGTGGTGTGCTGGGCTGGCTCATACCAGCTCACAAGAGTCGATTGTTAAATTTTCAGGAATTTTGCAAGCTAGTTGTTAAACACAACCATGATTGAAAATTAAGTTATATACACTAACAATTAGATTATATTAAAAACAAAGAAAAGAAATACTCAAAACTCACCACTTCCTAATTCATGACTACGTTTTACTGTTATCTTTGCTTTTGAGGTTATGTCTGTTATGTCTACCTGCTACAAATGCTATATAATGGTATGCTAGCATGCATCTTTTCCCAGCTCCGTGTTCAGTGAAGTTATGTTAGTAGCTTGTTAGTAGTCTGTTGTGAGTATTTACACCGTGGAAATCAACAGACACTACTAATCAGGGCTTCCTTTTCAATCCCTCCCCTGGAGAGCCCATTGTTAAACATTTACAAGCACACCACTGTCTCCCGGATACAGAGGGTGCTTACATAACCAAATGTTGAGGTGGGAAGGGACCCTAAAAGCTGGGATTTCTATTTTTTATCTCTTAATTAAGAGAAAGTAATAATTCTGCCATTATTTTGCTGCTTTCATCTATGTATCTTATAAAACAACCTCTCTGTGTGTTCTTCAAAGGAAAGGAATAATGGACCTTAGAGATACGGAAATCATGTATCAGTGTGGTTGAAAAGTTTTCTTAAATAAGTGACAGTGGAACATGAAAACAACATGAGAGGTTCTCATTCTGAAGTCAAAGTTAGTTTGTGTTTTCATTGTTTTAATTCACCTCTAAAATATCTCTCAGATTAACCAGCCTTGTTTCTGACCAACCCTCAATTTGGTGAACTTTTGTTCTTCATGTATTATATGCTATCTCTATTTTGATTTCTGATTCCATCTGCTAAATCATTTGCTTTCATTACCCACTGCATGGTGACAGGCACTATTGGTGTATATAACCAACCTTTTGTTGAGTAGTTTTCGTAAGTTTGTTTGCCTACTGTATTTCCAGTTTTATGAACGGTCTGTTCATATCCTTTGCCTATTTATCACTTGCTGCTTAATGCTTTTATTATTAGAGGCGTGCAAAACCTTTTTATATAAAAAGCTGTTAACTCTTTGAATATCATTCACTATAGGCATTTTTTTATTCTCATTTTCATTTTTATGTTGGTTTGGATATTGTCATGTATAGAAACTTTGTATTTTTATGTATTTAAATTTGCCCATTTCTATTTATCTTTTTAAAATTCTAAACCTTAAAAAAAAAAATCCCTCTTCCAAATATTTGATTAATAGTCCATTGTCATTTTAATCACAGTTTTGCTTAATCCAGTGTCTAATTCTATATCATACGTTGTTGTGGATGATCAATACAAGCTTGTTAATAAGTTGGCAAAAAAGAAGCCTTCAGTTTTGTTTCTCAGATTGTCATTTCCTTAAAACCACAGTGCTTGGACTGGTGACTTTGTAACACAGAGCCTCCGTTTCCCCTTGCTGTAATACCGCTGAAATGATTTCCAAGACTTAAAGCATTTGGGAGAAGGTGTAATGGGGGTCTCCATCATGATATTAAACTTGAAGAAAGTTCTTCAGGAATTTGCATATTTTAAGAATGTGCTTTTGGATCTATTTGAAGAGTCAGTATTCTTAGGATGGAGTCTTAGAAACCCCACCAAATTTTTAACTCAGTCTTTAAAAATTATTAATATAGACTGAGTGTTTCTTGTTCTTACATAGACTTTGTGGTAAGATAATACATAAGATCAACCACTAGCATAGACTTTTAAAATACTAGTAATAGCTAACTTTTGAACATTTACTGTGAATACCACAGTGTTTATGTTAATATTTTACATATGTAGTCTCATTTAGTTTCCACTATTTTATAAGTTCTTGTATTTACAAAGATCTAATTCTCCCTCAGCATTTATACTTACTTTATAAATGTTAATAACTTTTAAAATTATTCATGTTCACCATAGAGAACGTAGAAAATACAGACGGACAAAAAGAAGAAAACCACAGTTACCCATTTTACCATCAAGAGCATGATAAGCACTATCAACATTCTTGGGTGTGCCTTTCTTGATTCTCTTCTATGGATACTTACATGTATTATAATCACATTGACTTTTTGATAATAAACTCACTATAACTTTTTGCTTTCCATAATTTATATCTTAAACAATTTTGATCTTAAAATCAATATCATTATTTATAAAGAGGTATGCTAGCACACAAGGTTGGTCTTCCAATTTAAAATTGATTTTTTAAAAATAATTCTGCTTAGTCCCTTCAAATATAGGACATAAAAGTGAAGGTTGCTTGGCAACTGAAATGGTGGTAATGAGGAATTAAAGACATTACAAGAAAAGAAGAGTACTCAGTTCTTTTCAATGCTACATGCTAATTGCAGTAACTATGGCTGATTACAATTGTAATAAATGAAGGAAACACAAAACTTCCATTAAAAATTCGTGATGTGAACTTTTTTTTAATTTTGTAGTATAGTGAAAGTGAGATGGGGTTTGTTGAAGAGAAACTTTACTTTCAGAAACAAGAAAAGATCTTTTGTCTGTATTAACTTTTTTCTTTTCTTTTTTTTTTTTTTTTTTTTTTGGTGACAGAGTCTCACCTAGGCTGGAGTAAGGTGGTGTGATCTTGGCTCACTGCAACCTCTGCCTCCTGGGTTCAAGCAATTCTTGTGCCTCAGCCTCCTGAGGCGCTGGGTGTGCACCACCAGAGCCAGCTACTTTTTGTATTTTTAGTAGACATGGGGTTTCACCATGTTGCCCAGTCTAGTCTTGAACTCCTGAGCTCAAGAGATCCACCTGCCTCACCCTCTCAAAGTGCTGGGATTACAGGCATGAGCCACTGTGCTCAGCCTATTAACTTTCTAAGGGAATATTACGAAGTTAGCCACTGGGTGAGATACATAGCAGAAACACAGAGATGCCACAATTTGGTACATGTGTCATTCTTCAGCAGCACAGAAGAGATGGTGGGCAGTGGTGTGAAGGAAGCCATGTTGTCTAATTTGGGTTTTTTTTCCCCCCAAAAGAGTGGTCAAGGGCCCTGGAGAGATTGCTAAGGTTCTTACTAGAGCCCTCAAGCAGAAGATGCTGCCTAGGATGGAGATGTACTTAGAAGAACACCAGTGATTCATTGAAATGGGCAAAGGGAGTAGAGACTAGAGGGGAAAGAGGGAAGCAGAGGAGAAGAGGGAAGCAGGGATTGCCGGTTTTGTAACAAAAGAAAGAATGCAGTCACCAGAGAAGTAAGGCAGTTGGGGATGAAGCCATCCAAGAACTTATCAAAGGTATATCCTTGCCAGAAAGTGAGGATTTCTAGTTGGAGGAGCAAATGGAGCTATGTCTGTCTCCTCGTCACTGATCTATCTGAAGCATGATATAGGACTTGGTTTTGTAATCTTGTGAACAGCTTCATTTTAAGGGGGGAACCCACAATATTCAGGTAGCCAAGAAATGTCTCTGTTAATCATCTATGAGTCTATCTTGCTGGAATATAGTTACAGACTGTGGAGCATCCTTAAATCTGATGAGCAATTAATCATTGGTTAATTTTGGATTCACTTATTAAATGCCAAATGCATAGGGGCTTTTTCACACTCCCTGCCCTTCCTCTTTCCCAGTTCACGAGCACCACAATTGGATTCCATATTTACTTCATCCAAACCTGCCTTGGTAGGTTCACCATTTACCTCCAGTCCTGGGGAGTTCAGGCCAGACTGTGAGTTACTGCTATTTCTGAGGGGCTGCCTCCCAAATGAGAGCCATAGGACCCTCGCCTCTGGCCACTGGACTCAGTCTTCATTTATTGCCAAGGATGAGCACTTGGTCTCAGGAATGGATGCTGGGGTCCACATGACTGGCCTTGCTTGAATCGCTAAAGGAAAAGCTCCCTACATTTATTATGCCTGTGATCCCCCCACCCTCTCTGTCCCCAGTGCCTAAGAGTCTCATTACCTTGTCAGCAACTACCAGTGTCTACCTGAGATGGACTAAGCTTCATTTAACTGAGAAAGTGCACCCTCAAAATTGCAAGGAAAAATGATGGAGGAGGACCCTCTGGCTTAAAAGTGACTTAAAAGACATTTCAACCAGTCCTAGTATGTGAACCTCTTTTCTGAAAATTATGTGTGTGTGTACACATACACACTCGCAGGAGTATAGATGGATCCAGATCTGCTATATGCTGATGGTTGTTGCAGCTGGCTGAGTGCATGGAGGTCCCTTACGTTGTTTTGCTCATTATGGTATATATGCTTATAATTTTCCATAATCTGTTTTTGAGACAGGGTCTTGCTGTGTCACCCAGGCTGGAGTTCAGTGGTGCCATCTTGGCTTATTTCAGTCTCTGCCTCCCCAGCTCAAGTGATCCTTTCACCTCAGCCTTCTGAGTAACTGGAACTATAAGCATGTGCCACCATGTCTGGCTAATTTGTGTGTGTGTGTGTGTGTGTGTGTGTATTTTTTTGTAGAGACAGGGTCTCACTATGTTGCTCAGGCTGGCCCCAAACTCCTGGACTCAAGTGATCTGCTCACCTCACCCTTCCAAAGTATTGGGATTACAGGCATAAGCCACCGCACCCAACCTCTAATAATAAAATTAAAAATGTCCTCAAACCTAGGAAAAATAGATGATTTAAGGTTACAAAAAATTCAAATGGATTTTAGGAAATTTCTCTAAATTTTCTTAGGTGGCAAAATAGAGTGTGTCTGTTTTAAAGAAGGGAGAGGAAAATAAAGAATGAAAATGGTTACTTTGGTTACACATCATGAAAATAATTCACCCATGTCATGTACTTGACACCTTATGACACTGCCCATTCCCCAATCAGCACTGAGATGCTCAATTCCTGGGTATCCAAAAAGACAAAACAAAACAAAACAAAACAAAAAAACCCTGGAAACTTGTAATCGTTAATGCTACTGTCAGAGGCAGGAGTTGGAGTTGAGTAAGTAAGAGAATGCGATACTCTTCTCCCCACCCCATCCCACACACACACACAGTTTTGAGCAGGGAAATGCCGTGACTGTGGCACAGCTGATTTCAGCAAGCGGTGAAAAGGTTATGGAGGCCACGTCGCGTGGCAGTCTTTGAAATCCAAAGCTGAGTCTGCCATTTACCACATGTGGGTCTTGTTTGCTCATCTTCAGTATGGAGAATAATGGTAAAAAATTGTAAAGGCGGTTTTACTTTGGGTGAAAAATTAACAAGGTCGTCTTAGTTTGAGTTTTCCCAGGAGCAGATCCTGAGACAAGGATTTTTAAGTACAAATAGTTTACTTTGGAAGGTGGTCCTAGGAAAAACTGGTAGGGGAGTAGGGAAGGCAGCTCTTGGAGGGTGCATTACCAAGTTACAACTCTGGGAGTCAGAGTAGAAGGCTCTTTTCAGACCAAACTTATCCAAGGGAAAGGAGCTGGCGTATTGATGTACCAAGTCCCATCGGTCATTGGTTGAGGGCTGCTTGTAGAAGGTGTTAAGTTCCAGCACATTTGGCCTGCCCTGCACACAGGTAGGAGTGTGAA
Organism: Papio anubis; assembly: GCF_008728515.1. Taxonomy (NCBI): domain Eukaryota; kingdom Metazoa; phylum Chordata; class Mammalia; order Primates; family Cercopithecidae; genus Papio; species Papio anubis. Next base: position 148,462,642 of record NC_044982.1, read on the forward strand.
GGGCGTCCAGAAACCTCTCAGGCTGGTGGAAGTTGAGCTGGCATGCATTACAATGGTAAGGTCTGAGAGTATGCATGTGGGAACTTACAGGCTCTGTTATGAAGTCAAAAAGTAAATGTTAGATGGGCAAATATAGGCTACATGAAAATCTGGATAAACAGATTCAAAGCTAGTTTGTAGTCATACTCAAAGTGTATACATATAGATATGAGTATTGAAGGATGTCCTTCTGTAGGTGAACCATTTATGAGTGGCTCTGGACATTTTCTTCAGATTTAAACACAATCTGTGTTTTTGGTTAGACACACTGTGGGAAATAGTATAATTAGTAAGTCAGAATTCAGGAATGTGAATAACAGCACAAAGAACTTAGGCAAACAGGACTTCAATAAAAATAAACGTAAAGTCTTGCACTTAAGTTTAAAAATAATGCTTCCTATATGTTCTGGATGGGGGGAAACTATTAATTGTAGTTCTTATGACAAATATCAAGAGATTTTAGTAGTTTGTAAATTCAACATGAGTCAGTAGTGTCATGTGTCTTCCCCAAAATATTAACTTTCCAAAAGTTAAAATAATTAGAGATGGCATCAATAGAAATAGCCTTTCCATTTTAAGGGAGTAATTCCTCCATTCTATTCTGAGGTCCAGTCCTAATGCTGACACATGGTAACTTTATTCCCTTAACAAGTGTCTTAATGTCTCTGAGACTCAGTTTCTATCAACCTGAAAGTTAGTAGATACTTCCCCTGGATTGTTGTGAAGTAGGTATCTTACTAGAAAGTTAGAATTTATGGCCCCACATGGTGGCTCACGCCTGTAATCCCAGCACTTTGGGAGGCCGAGGTGGGCGGATCACAAGGTCAAGAGATCGAGACCATCCTGGCCAACATGGTGAAACCCCGTCTCTACTAAAAATACAAAACTTAGTTGGGCATGGTGGTGCATGCCTGTAGTCCCAGCTGCAATAGAATACTTGGGAGGCTGAGGCAAGAGAATCGCTTGAACCCAGGAGGTGGAGGTTGCAGTGAACCAAAATTGTGCCATTGCACTCCAGCCTGGTGGCAGAGCACAACTCCGTCTCCAAAAAAAAAAAAAAAAAAAAAAAAAGAATGTATGTAAAATGTTCTTAAAATTCCATTGTGCAGTAGATACTCAAAAAGAGTAGCAATCATTATTAGTATAGACCTGTTAAGTGTTAGCGTATGGCTTTTTCAGGTTAATAATGCAGCTTGCCAGAGGATCCAAAATCACATCATGGAGATACAAGATGGTTGGAATAGCTGTGTCAAAAAAAATTACCAGAATGCTGTCATAATAGACACTAACAGCTATGAGCCTAGAAGATAGTGTTATAATTTAAAATTTTATATGAATTTGAGCTATATTAATGCAGTGTTCAATAAGGAAGACCTGAAAAGTCTCTCGTTTTTCAAAATATTAATCAGGACAATGACAGATATCCAACCAGAACTATTTTTGGGAATTTATTAGAAATAATATGGAGTATTTCATATATCTAAAACACAGGAAGAGTACAGGATGCCTGCAGGCCTTAGGAGTGCTTGAAATTAGGGACTGTAATACTTTTAGGAGACTACTGCATATGTTCTGTGTATGTATGTGTCTCTTCTCTGTCTGATTTGCTTCTCTCTGCTTGTCAGCTCATCATTTTCTTTCACTGAAGATTTGTTTTCTACATGGCACTAACAGCTGTAAATCATGCATCTCTTACCATTAGAGATTTAATATTTTTTTTTTTCCTCAAGTTCAGTGAAAAAAAAAAAAAACTGCCAGGGAAGAACTTTGATTGGTTTAGATTTGGCCAGGTGGCTACTGCTTGAATGAATTAACTGTGGCCACAGGGTTGGAGTCATTTAATAATCCAGCATTTCTCTCTAAAACCACATGACGGAATTTGGGGAAGGAGCGTTTCCTAAAGGAAGGCTATTGTGCTGGGCATACAAAGCAGTGTCTGTCATGACCAAGATCTGACCAAACACTAGGGTGCAGCATGCTATTGGATTCAAGTTTAGTTTCTGGGTTTTAAGATGGGAATGGAAAGGCTAGAGAGAGTGCAGAGGAGATAAATAGTTAAGAAATTATACAGAAATAACATCTGTGAGGATGTAAGATGGCAGAACCTGAAAAGAAGACAAATAAGTGGGTTTTCCCCTTTGTTTTCTTAATAATGTAAACGTATGTATGTCTCAGTAGTAATAACCACAGAAGAACCAGTATGAGTTATTTACCTCCAGTGGGACATATAAAGGGTAAACAAATTTAAATCTACCAAAGAACTGGGACTTCCCATAAAAAAAATTAAACATCAAAACGATGACTTTCATTTCTGACCATAGTGGAATACTGGTTATTAGAATTATTTTCCTGCTACAAACAGCTATGAAACTGGACAAAATATGTGAAGCAACTATTTTTGGATCTTGGAAAACAAGACAGACATGTGACTGTGGATAAAATAAAAAGATGTGAGATGAACTCAGAACTCCTCTTGGCTTTCTGCCTGAGAGCACTTTACAAATCATGGTACAGGAAATTGGAGCCCAGTGAGCAGCATCTTGCCTTGCAGAGTATCCTAGTTCATTTTCTGCTGCTGCAACAATACCACACTGGGTAATTTATAAAGAGATTTATTTGACTCACGATTCTGGAGGCTGGGAAGTGCAAAATGAAGGGACCACATCTTGTTATGTCATAACGTGGCAGAAGGCATCACACAGAGAGAGAGAGCTTGCGAGACAGAGAAAAAGGGGGCCAAACTCCCAAGGTAACTAACCTTCTCCCAAGATATGGAGTTAATCCATGCATGAGGGTGAACCCTCATGACCCAGTCACCTCTTAAAGGACTCACCTCCTAATACTGTTACAATGACAATATTAAATTTCAACAAATTTTGGAGGGACATTCAAACCACAGCACAGAGAGAACAGTTGTGTTCAGAGATTCTCGGATGGCTGGCATTTGTGGAGTAGCATACAAGAGAGAAGGTATTTCCAAAGACTAAACTACGCATGGATAGAATGAGACTCTTTGACCACTAATAGTTACTGGGGGTCTTTGAGTTAAAGGAGGTCTCATGGGAAATAATGCAGTTCTAACCAGCCAAAGTGGAGTGATATAACACTTTGGGCATTCAGGTGGGACGTGAAAAAGACTGCAATGTAGGAGTTGGGCTACTTTAGCCCTCGAATATGAGCTAATCTTGACTCACCCTAATGAAGCCTAAATCTGAGCTTCAACAGGATTAATTTAAGGTCCCATGAATTAAATGCCACTATAAAGGAACATATTAATAATTCAAATGATCAATATTGCACTCACAATGCCCAGCATGTAACAAAAATTATAAGACAGAAAAAGAAGCAGGAAAATGTGACTCATAACCAGAAGAAAAAAGATCAATAGAAATGAACTCAGAGATGGCACAAATGTTGGAATTAGTAGATAGAGAATTTAAAGCAGCTATTATAAATAAATATGTTGGAGGATTTAAAGTAAGATGAATAGATGTAAGTAAAGTAAGATGACCTTGGCAGATAAATTGCATCAATAAAAGGAACCAAATGGAATACTAAATACTAAATCTGGCTCACACCAGATTGATTTCTGATCATGCTTTTGAAATTAGAATTAACCAAGCCCCACCAAGGAGTCTGTAATGTAGGCAGGCACCAAATCACCTGTGTTAAGTACTTCCCTTGCATGTTGCCCTGAGAACAGGTGAAAGGCTTCACTGCTGATTTCGGAAATTGGAAGGGTCTTCATGGGGTCATATAGTATAGCTTGTAGATCTACTCCAGGGCAAGGATGAACTCCATGGTCTAAAGCAGTCTAATCAAACTTGATCTGATCGCTTGGGAGCTTTTTAAGCATGCAAATTCCGTGCTCCATCCCTGGATCTCTTGATAGAGTAGCTATTAGGTAAGGCCTTGGAATCTATTTTGAGTTCTGTTCGTGGTTTTTTGTTTGTTGTTTTGTTTAGGCCAGTCAAGTGAAGCAGCGGGAGTGGAGAAGAAATAAACCTGTAACTGGTTGTGATCAATTAGTTGTAAACACTACTGCAGTCGGACCAGTTTTTGTTGTGCTTTTGTTGTTATTTTTTAGTTTAGTGTGTTGTTTGTTTGAGACAGGGCCTTGCCTCTGTGTCACCCAAGCTGGAATGCAGCAGCAGTATCAGCTCATTGCAGACTTGAACTCCTGGGCACAAGTGATCCTCCCATCTTGGCCTCCCAGAGTGCTGGGATTATAGGTACTTCATGGGTGAGCTGCCACCCCAGGCCCAGCCTTAGTTTTGTTGGTAAGCTACTCAAGAAGTCTTGAAAAGTCTCACCTGCATCTCAGTCTGTCAGAATCTGACCCTTCCTTCAAGGCCCATCTCAAATGCTACCATCTTTATGAGGATTCAGTCATATCTTCCAGTCAAATCTGACTTTCCACTTCCTCTGAACTGCCCCAGTGTTGACCTCCCTCTACGCTCTGACTGTACCCCGTACTGTAGTATTGCCTGTAGCTTCTTCAGGCTGGGACAGGGTGCTTATTATATCTGCAGTCCTACAGTACCTATCACAGTGCTCTTTGAGCAAAGAACTCTGGTCTTGTGATGAAAAAAGCCAAGCCTAGAATGCCAACTCTGACACTTGGTGGTATTATTATCCATGGGTTAGTGATTTATCCAGGGGTGACATTCAAAATATTTATGTATATATATGTATGTATGAATGAATGACAGGGTCTTGCTCTGTCGCCCAGGCTGGAGTGCAGTGGCCACAATCATGGCTCACTGCAGCCTCGACCTCCCTGACTCAAATGATCCTCTTACCTCAGCCTCCCAGGTAGCTGGGACCATAGTCATGAGCCACCATGCTGGCTAATTTCTTTTTATTCTTAGTAGAGATGAGGTCCTGCTATGTTGCCCAGGCTGGTCTCAAACTCCTGAGCTCAGGCCATCCTCCTGCCCCAGCCTCTCAAAGTGCTGGGATTACAGGCCACCACAGCTGGCCTTCAGAATATTTAACCAGCCTGGCACATGTCCCATCAATCAGACACCAGCTGGACAGGCTGGGGAGTAGCCCTGTCTTTATGCCTTTCTCGTCGGTAAAACGGATACAGTCCCTACCCACCTCACAAGGTTGTTGTGATGGTCAAATGAGATAATGCATGTGAAAGGACTCTGTAAAGTACAAAGTGTTATGCAAATGTCAGTCAGGGTTGCCTGGTGGTATTTCTAGTGCCCGTCTGTGGGGTTGGTTGCCCAGCCTTCAGCATTGTCTTATGGTCTGCTCTGCTCTGCTCTGCTCAGAGCAGTCTCCCAGGAGCAAACCAAGGAGAGTTGTTGAGTAATTGAGCCGGACACTGCAAATCTGAAGAAATCCTGGAATCAACCTGTTAGGTCCTAAGGAAACTCAGAATATCAGCTCCTTCAAGGATGGCCCCTTTTTAGGCCTAAAAAATATCAATGTTTCAGTATATCTATTTTGGAAAAGCTAGATAAAACAAAAACCTAACAAAGCTTTTTGAATTTTAACCTAAGTTTTCCTCACTTAAGGACACCTTGTTCTGTTGCACAATGACCTTGAAATTCAGGATCCTTAAAGATATCTGGGCATCTCAGACTCATCTGATTGTCACCATATGGCAAGGAGCTGCTCTGCCTAGATCTGTAAATGGAGTGAAATGCCAGAGACATTAACATAGATTAAAGGCACAGTCTAAATCTTAGTCCCTGCTTTGACCTTATAGTTTCTTGCCTCGTCTTTTTACCCTTTTATTTCCTTAAAAACTGTCTTAATTTCCTCACCATCGCCTTCCCACATGCCCTCAGGTCTCCAGATCCTGGGGATGCAAATCCTTAGCTACTTCTCTCTTCCAAATGCATTTCACCCTTTCCTCATATTCAGTGCCCAGTTACTGCTTTGTGTTTATCGGTAGTTGCCAGTCAGTGTCAATGCTTGTTCTTATATGCTTTGATTTAAATGAAGGAAATGGCACCAGTGTAGTGTGTACAGAAAATAGACACAACCTTTTAATTACTCTTGAAGGATTCCCATTTAAAAGGGAATGCAGGGATGTGCACGGTGACTCATGCCTGTAATCCCAGAACTTTGGGCGGCCGAGGTGGGAGGATCGCTTGAGCCCAGGAGTTCAAGACCAGCCTGGGCAACATAGCAGGACTTCATCTCTACAAAATGTAATAATAATAAAAAAGAATTAGCCGGCCATGGTGATGTGTGCCTGTAGTCCCAAATACTTAGGAGGCTCAAGTGAGAAGGTTACTTGAGCCCAGGAAGTCAAGTCTGCAGTGAGCCGTGATTATACCACTGCACTCCAGCCTAGGCAACAGAGTGAGACCTTGTCTCAAAAAATAAAAAATAAATAAAATAAAAAGGCAATGCAGGCCTATGGTAGGTATTAATAACTTTAAAACCTGAATCATAATGATAAAATAACCAGGGTGATAATTTGTAACCCCTTCTTGCTACTTCCTAGCTGTGGGACATTAACTAGTTTTTTTTGTTTTTTTTGTTTGTTTGTTTGTTTTTGAGACAGAGTCTCGCTCTGTCGCCCAGGCTGGAGTGCAGTGGCACGATCTCTGCTCACTGCAAGCTTCGCCCCCTGGGTTCACACCATTCTCCTGCCTCAGCCCCCGTGTAGCTGGGACTACAGGCGCCCGCCACCACGCCCGGCTAATTTTTTTTTTGTATTTTTAGTAGAGACAGGGTTTCACCATGTTAGCCAGGATGGTCTTGATCTCCTGACCTCGTGATCCGCCCGTCTTGGCCTCCCAAAGTTAACTAGTTATTTTTACCTCTCTTGAGTCTGTTTCTTCATGTGTGAAACAGAAAACATCTCTCATGCAGAATTGTAAATACTGAGCACATATCTGTAACATGGCCTAGTCCACACCTGGCACACGGTAGATGGCTCAGTATATGGTGGCATTTATTATATTCTCATTTAGCATGCAGGCCAGCTCTGGAAACCCTCAATACCCAGGTGGAGGGTGTGCTTTTTATCTTGACAACTGTCAGGGTGAGAGGCAGTGGTAGCTGGTGGAAAGGGCAGGGTTTACCTCAGAAGACTGGAACTCAAGTCCCAGCACTGTCACTCATAAGATGGGTGACTATGCAAGTCATACCACCTTCTCTCTGTTTCCTCACCTATAAAATAATGCAGATAATACCCATCTCTCTGAGTTGTGAGGCTCAGATGAGGCAACGTGTGAGGAGAGAGTGATCATTCATAAAACGCTAATAACTAGAGGTTATTAGTACTTCAGCACCAGGCTGAGGGTTTCATGTGCCTACGTGACAGCTGTCAGGCAGCCTAACTATTCGGGACCCACACGTTAACCAGACATCAGTGGTGTGAACTCAGTTCAGAACCTTGTTCTCCTCAAATGATATTAATACTCTTTTCTTATCTTGAGTGCCATCTCTGCATTCTTTCTCTGCTGGGAGGGGTGCGGATAGGACATTATCAAGCTCTCATTCTGCAAAGAGCAAACTGAGGCTCAGAAACAATCAGGGCCGTCCCAGAGCCAAGCAGCCTGGGGTTGAATCTCAGGTCTACTGCTTACTAGCTGTGTAAACTTGGACAAATTATCTTATATCCTTGCCTCAGTTTCTTCGTCTGTCAGATGGCACCTATCTCACAGGGTTAATATATGTAAAGGCTCTGTTGAAACAGTGTCTGGTACACAGGAAGTGCTCCAAGCATGTTAGCAAAAAGAGAAGCTGGGGGGTGGCTAAACCTTGAATGTAGTTCATTTCTCCTGGTTAGATGCTGCATTTCTTCCAACAATCCCAAGTATTTCTCCTGGTCTCCCCCATCTTCCAATAAGTAACAACACTGTGAGTTTCAGTGTTGTATTTTGGCTATTTCTGTAGGACAGTGATACAACATATCAGTTCATGACTTAGGATGTTCTGAAGCACATTCTTTTTTGTTTTGTTCTGTTTATGGAGACAGCATCTCGCTCTATCCCCCAGGCTAGAGTGCAGTGGTGGGATCTTGGCTCACTGTAACCTCTACCTCCCAGGTTCAAGCTATTCTCATGCCTCAGACTCCTGAGTGGCTAGGATTACAGGCACCCACCACCACACCGAGCTAATTTTTGTATTTTTAGTAGAGATGGGGTTTTGCCACGTTGGCCAGGCTGGTCTCGAACTCCTGACCTCAGGTAATGCGCCTGCCTCAGCCTCCCGAAGTGCTGGGATTACAGGCGTGAGCCACTGTGCCTGGCCCCTTGAAGCACATTCCTATTTAGCTCTTGACTACTGAATAGAGATCAGTTTCCTTCGGATAGTAAGAGATTCCTGACTCACCGGTTCAGTTCTCACTTTCAGAGTGGCTCTCCAGGTCCTCCTGCACACTTCTCTCTAACACCTCCGTAAACTCTAAGATTGTCTTGAGGGTTCTGGGGTTGGGGGAGTGCACTTAAAACCTAGGATTGAAAGGAAGCTTGGAAGGCCACTAATATAGTTTGGATGTTGTTCCTGCCCAAATCTCATGTTGAAATGTAATATTGGAGGTGGGGCCTGGTGGGAGATGCCTGGATCATGGGGGTAGGTTTCTCATGAATGGTTTAGTACCCTCCTCTTGGTACTGTCCCCATGATAGTGAATTCTCATGAGATCCGGCCCTTTAAAAGTGTGTGGCACTTCTGCCCTCTCCCTCTTGCTCCTGCTTTCACCATGTGTTTCACCTTCTACCATGATTGTAAGCTTCCTGAGGGCTTCCCAGAAGCAAATGCTGCTATGTTTCCTATTCAGCCTACAGAACCTTGAACCAATTAAATTTCTTTTCTTTATAAATAATATTTTCTTTATAGCAATGCAAGAACGGACTAACAACCATCAACTAACTGCCAAGGAGGACCCCCTGCTTGAGGGAAACTAAGTCCAGTCTGGCACAGTGATGAACTACAGTGGACAGCCACTCCTTGAGTGGTGGTTAGAGTTAAGGGACAAAAAATCATGGTCCCGGTCTAGAATAGCCAAGGATGAACCAGAACAAAGGAGAAAAAAAAAAGTGATTAAATCTAGCAAGAGAAATAAGAATAATTCATTACTGTTATAGTGCTTCACAGTTTTCTAAGCATTTTTATGTATTTAATCAAACATCATCTAATCCTAACCACAAGCAAAGAAAGGGTGAGGAAGCGTTCAGAATAATTTCTGTCTGATTTTAAAAGACTTTGTTCAGTTACTTTTACCCTACATGGTGATGTGATGGTTTTTTTTGTACGAGACTGTTCATGGCAGAGAATTATAAGCAATTGAAGGACAGTTTCTATGGCGAAAAGCGTATTTTACATAAGACTATGGTCAGTGGATCTCTATTTTATGTCAGCACACACTGTTTGTCACAATTCCGTCATGCACTGGAATGAGGCTGTTATCTAGGCTTGTGGGTCTGATGGGACAAAGTCACTCATTGAGAAAAATTGTCTGAGGAAGGCTGAGGTCGTGGCTAACCAGTAATTCTCAGATGGGCCTTATATTATTTTATTGTGTAAGTATTGAGGAAGTTCCCCAAGTTGCTTCTTCATGCCTACTGGGTATGTCTGAAAATATGCAAAAAAAAGGCCAAGAATTTAACAGACAAGAATGACGTGATAGAAATATGTGCCAGTAAGCAAGCTAAGAGCCTGACCCAGATTTTCTTCCCAGTTTGTTTCTTTCTTTTTCTTTGGGTCCACTGGCCCTTTTCCAGCCCCCCTCCTAGCAAGCTGCTGGCAGCTCTCTCTGTCCCTCTGGGAAGCTAAGACAGGGCCCCACTGCTCCTTCTTCCCTTACCTGGCTCATTCCTATAGCGCTGCATGGGAATGGTCAATGTCTGTGAGCCGTGGGGTTGCGTGTATGGCAGCTCATCAAAGAATCAAACTGTAGCATAACTACCCAGCCAGATAATTCCATTGTTCCTAGAGAGTTTGATGGGGCCCAGAAGAAGTAGCTGCCGGGTATATTCAGTTGGCACTGACTTCAACAGATGCTCTTAGAGTTTGAAGTCATGGCGTTGTCTGAGTCAGCTCACTGGGTCTGCCCGGGTCTTGCAGTACCTCCTTCCTGCGCTTGTGTTTATTTCCTAGCCCCAGTCCCCAAACCCCACCCACAGACTTGTGTCCAATTTCCAGAACTGAAGAGGACCAACTTCCCTCCTGACTTCTCAGACTCATGATTCTTCAGACATGACAAGTCCAGATCGAGACTGTAATCCCCGAGGAAGGCCAGCGGTCTTGCTCAGCAGAGGCGATACAGCTAAAAGCTCTTTCTCACTTTAGGCAATTCATGCACTTGGTTAGACATTTATAGACTTCAATTGCTCATCCAAAAAATCTGGGTCATTCTTTACATAGCGCTTCACACTTTGGAAGGAAAGCCATGCCCGGGGAGGAGCGTTTCTGTTGATGTCTGGTTTGGCTGAGGCAGTAGAGAGTGCTTCTGCTGTGGGAAGAGGGAGAGATGGGCCAGCGCAGCACTGTGGGCTCTTAGGGGACCTGGCATTTTCACCCCCTGGCCACTGGCTCCCAGACTCTCTGAATTCCAATTGTCCTGACTAAATGGTGCCAATAATAGCTGCCTTGTGTTGATGTCATGAAAAGTGGTGGGTTTAAGGGTTAGGCACTCTAAGGACATTTTTAGAGTATGTAATTCCAGTGAGAAGGGCTGGGTGGGTCTGTAGGGGTGTAGGGCTCCCTGGGGAGGAAGAAGGAGTAGAGGTGTGGTTGAGGGGGCTAGCCATGTAACATGGATGGCCAAAATGGTAGCGCTCTTCCTAGTATATTCCTACCTACCTCCTAAGCCCCGAGGAGAAGGACATGCCAAAGAAAGAGCCTTGGGCTGGGAGTCAGAGGGCCCTTCTTGTGGACGTGCCTCTACTCACAGTGGCTGAGGCATGCTGCCTCGGTTTTCTCATTTTTAAATTTGAGCCCATGGTCCTGCTGCTGCATTAAGCTGTTGTACAATGCAAATGTTCGACACAGGTGAAGCTGTCTGTTGAACCTAAGTGCCACAAAAATGTAACATACTATTATCAGGTGTTCTCACGCAGAGAGAATAGTGTGGTTCTTCAGCCAGTCGCTTGCTTCAGGGATGGTTTGTGTGGGTATGTGCTCATTTTGTACAGGTCTGTTCGTGTGTACCTAGATGCTGTGCAACTTGAAAGGCCTGCTCCTCCTTCCTGCTCCACTACTCTGGCCCCGGCGGGACAGTGAATATCAATAGAACAGAGGGAGGAAGCACGGGTTCTTTTCCTTCCAGTCTTTTTCCACGTTGGCTTCTCTGCAGCAGGAGTTGAGGGGAGGCTTGGTTAGAACAAATCACCTTTGTCTGGGGGTTGGTTAACCAGATTTTTCCCTTTTGTGTCTGTGGCTTTGGTTGTTGCACCAGCTGCCATCACTGCCCCAGCGGTTGAGTGGGAGAGAATAGATGAGCCTGGCCAGCCCCTCTCCTGCTTTGGTAAGACTCCGCTTAAAGGCCTGTTGTAGAAGTTTGAAATTGCAGGTTAGGGTTAATTTAAAGCTTGTGTATTGTCCATGTTATGGTATCCCCCAGCCATTACAAGTAAATAATTAAAAGCTAATTGTAACCAAGATATTCAGAGCTCCATAAATTCCTGGACACCGTAATATGACAAGAAATAGACACTAGTCTAACTATATGGCAGGCTCTTCTACGTGGGCCAGGGTATGACACACCAGGTTATCCCAGAAAGAAGAACAGGACAAGCTTTACGAGGAACTGAGCTTCCCTTCTCCCAAATTCTCACCTTATCTTAACAGTTTTATTCTTGGTTTAGGGCACCAACCACTTCAAGAAACTGCTGTTGCAATGTGGATTTCTCTGAGAGGATTCATCCTTTGAAGTCCTTGTCTCCTGCAGAGGAATTTGTTGATCTGGGTTAACCATCCAGTCACTGGGCAAGGCCCAGAGGGCATGAGATTAGGAGTGAGATGAGGAGCGGAATGGGTTCAGGAACACCTGGGGAGCAAGGAGACCAGACAGGAAGGAACACAGAAGGAAGCCGAGCGAGCACCAGCCCTCTTGAGGAGGCTTGCAGCTGCGGTGTGTGCATGCTGGAGCTGGCCCACACCTATCCTGAAAGGTGACTGCAAGCATCTCTTCCTAGCCGCATGTTCAGTGACTCCATGTTGGTAGCTTGAAACTGGCCATAGTGGAAGTATTTACACCATGCAGATATGTGAACACTACAAACCAGGCTTCCTCCCGCTTCTCTCCCAGGAGAGCTTTTCATTAAACTCTTACAAGCATGCTGCTGGTGGCAACCATAATGGATTCTCCAACTTTCCCTTGAGGCGGGACTTAATCCTTAGCAGATCACTTGCTTTCTCCTGATTGTTCTCCTCCCCTGAGTCTTGAGGGGCTGGGACTAACAGAGACCAAAGTGGCCTTGGTGATATGTGTGAAATGGCTCAGGTCTTAGAAGGTATACAAGTGCAAAGTTTGTATCACTACATTCTTTTATCACATGCACTTCCTGCCTAAGTTGCTGCTGTCAGTTCTAAAACACTAAACAAACAACGACTAGAAAACAAACTACTGAGCTTATTTTCAGCTTGCCAATTTTTATACACTCTCCAAACAGGATTTAATGAATGTAATAGTCTTGCTGACAAGTAGGTTTTATTTCTTTGGAATATTTATCACATAGTTATTTATTTAGAATTCTGTGTATATACCTACCAGGCTCAACCTAGACCCAGCCTATCCATGTTTCTGGAGATACTGACCTCCATTATCAACCTCAGCCTTACCACAGGCTCTGCTCTAACCTTGCCCCCAGGTTTTCTGATCCTAGCTTTCCCATTGCCACCCTCTGGCCTCTGGTTGTGGCACACCTGTTATTTCATGTTAGGCCCTCAATGCTGACAGCTTGCCTATCCTTCATATACCAGTCTGTCTCTGGTACACTCAAAATCCCTTCACACATCAAGAGATTTCCTTGGAAACCAAAACAAAGGAGAAGAAGTGACTGTTCTGGAGTTGCTGTCTGGTGCTGGACATTTGTTTTCATGTTTCATGTTCATCTTGCAGCGAGGCGTTTCCATCTCATCCCCCAGACAAGCCTTCACTGTAGGAAAGCTGGCCACCACCTCTTATCAGCAAGGAGCAGGGGCTGCGTCGCCACCCTTTGCCAGTTTTCTCTCACGAGACTCTGATCATCAGGGAGCAGGTCTTCTCTCTCACAGGCAAGCAGCTTATTTCAGGCAATGACAGCAGTTTTCATATAGTTCTTCAGATCTCTTTTAGTACCTAGGACCGTGCTTTCCATAGGGTGGATTCATTATCTTGTTGGTTAGTGGTGTCAAAAAATTATTTCTAATTGAAGTAGAATGAACAGTTGTTATACAGAATAGTTAGGAAGCCGTATCCTCATTGGAGGGGTACAAGTAGAGGCTAGACAACCACTTACCTGTGATGGTTTTAGGAGGGAATAATGCATTTGGATAGAAAGAAAAGGTAGAAGATGGCTCGTCTTTTCCACCCTGATTGTCTGTGATCTCATAAACTATGGGATGCCAGCACTGAGTCTAATGGTGGAAAATAGGCTGTTGGCCCAGAGACAAATGACTCTCCAGAATCCACTTGGTTTTTCTGTTTTCTTGAGCAAGCGGTCTGCAGGTTGGGTGAGTCTTTAATTAATGTGCTTCTCTAGCAGCGTACATTACTCCCCTAGTCAAATGGCAGAGTATGTAAGATCAACATTGTGTACCCCACTGAGGCTTCAACCCTTTAAAGTCTTTTCCTGTAAGTGTAAGGAGAAGCAGATGGTAATGAAAAAATATGCACATTTTATTATGCATTGCACATTTTACTTATTAGAATTTTTAGTATGACACCCTGCATTTTAAAAAGCCCAAAGATGAAAACAAAATGGAATTATTCATTGAAATATTTAAATCAGCTTGCAGCAATTATCTCAAAATATGAAAATAAAATCTAGCAGCCTGGAAGGTAGATCTTCCTTGACCACCCACTTTGAAAATCTTTTCTTTCAAAGGGAGCCTCTTCCTCTCAAAAAGGAAGACGTGCATGCTGTACGGAATGAGGGCAGGAAGGGACACATCCCTCATGAGATTGTATAGAGGCTGGAGCTTGTGTGTGGGAGAGCTGGTGGTGGGAATGAGGGCAGGTGACTACAATGAACCATTCTCTCGTTGAAAAGTAGAACCAGGACTGGAGAGGAGTTACCTCGGAGTTCTGGACTGGGTGTAGAGAGAGAGTGTTTCTGTCTGCTGCTTCCCTAACCACATCTTTGCCTCCCGTTGCCGAGTGAGTCATCCTCTCCCGGCCTTACCATTTGCCAGCACTCACTCCCACAGCCACCGTGTGAGGATTAACAAGCCGCATTGTGGGAACATCCCTGAAGCTCTGTGGAAGAAGCGGTGCAAGGTAAAAGTGAAGTGTGAATATGATTGTGAATCTTAAGCACAGAACCCTGAGTTCTTAAAGGCAATTTTTAAGATTAGTATCAATCAACCAAAGCTCACGAGAGTTTGTCAGAAACCACCAGAGTACAAAAGCTATTTCACGAAATGTACAGCGGCTGTGACCTTAGTGAGATTTCTTAGACTTGTAGCCATAAGGACTGGAAGAGTTCGTAAAGCTCAGCTCCCACTTTATTCTTGAATTCCTTATCCTGACAAATGGTGATTCAGCATGCAGCCAGGTATAGTGGAAGGAGAAGGGGCTCTGGAATCAGAAAGACCTTGGGCCAGGTCCCAGCTCCTCCATCCATTGTCTTTTTGACCTAGAACAATTACCTAATCTCTCTATGCTTTCATTTCCTCAGCTGTGAGTTGTGAACAATGCCAACATTGCAGGGTGGCTGTTGAGAATTAGAACATGGTTAAAGTGTTTAGCACAGCTCCTGGTATTTACTAGGGCTTCAATAAATGATAGCTGCTATGCTAATTACAATAATTTTTATTAAGTGTTGTTCTTCAGGCTCTTTTTGAATATCTCTGTGATGGCAATACTTCCATCATTAGACAGTGCTAATGGTTAGAATTGTCTGCCACACGTTGTGCCCAGTCATATTTCCTGTAATTTCTATCCATCTACTCTGGTGCTGCCTTTTGTGGCCCCACAGAACAAGTCTAAACATACTCCCACGAAGAACACTTCAGATATTTGAAGACAATTTTAATCTGTTCCCCAAGTTTTCTTCATGGCAAACCCTTTAGTTCCTGGAATCCTTCCACAGGTGACTTAGTTTTGATCTCAACAAGGACACGTCTAAGTCCCTTTTCCTCATATGTGAGCATCCATGGGAAGATGCTAGCCAGCCATAAAGGAAAGTTGAGATGGCCAGTTTTAGATGCTATCCATACTGAATAAGCTGGCTTTTGTTCCATGGTTCATGTGAACATTCTAATGCATACCCTACAAGTATATTTCACAGTTTCTTCTTTTCACTGTAGTTTCACCATAGTGTTCAGGAATATGAACACTGCTACCTGTGAGGAAGGGTACATTGTAAAGACTGTATTGTCAAATGCTGCATTGAAAAGTCACCCCTTGTAACTGTGGTAGGTTTGGTAGCATTATTGCCCCCTGACTTTTTACCTTCTCTGTGTTAGTGATGTGTTCCATGTGACTTTGAAGTTCCTGCCCCATGACTTTACATTCAGTAGTGTGACTTGCTTTGGCCAACAGAATGGGTCAGAAGACACAGTATGCCAGCTCCAAACCTAGGCTTCAGAGGCCTTGGGTATTTCCAGTTTTACCCTTCAGTATTCTGCCATCATCATGAGATAACCTACCCCCGCGAGCCTGCTGGCCCAAGGAAGCTGGGAGGCATGTAGGCAGGGGCCCTTAGCAGCACGCAGCCTGCACTAGCTGAATCTGACCAACTCACAGAAGCTTGAGCAAAAGTCAGTGATTACTGCTTTAAGGCACTGAGTTTTGGGGTGGGTGGTTATGCAGAATTTTTGTGGCAAGAAATAATTACTATGGAAATTATGTGGGGCCAAAAAACGTAAAGTAATACTAACCCTACCTGGACAGAGTACAAGTTTAGAAGAATTAATGAAAGATTTACAAAACTATAACCAAGCTAGATGAACACTTTATAAAAATGATTTACCAAATTGTAACTTTGAATTTCTTTTGCAAACTGTGACCAAGAAGAAAATAAATGTGTATATTTCACGAATGAAATAGGTAATGACAAAAGCAAACTCAATTTCTAAATATATGTAAAAAGTTAAGGTGTTTCCTATTTGACACAGTTCACTCATTTACTCAAGAAATGTTGAATGAGTCATGTGTCAGTACCATTCTAGGCCCTGGAAATATAGTTGTGGGAAAAATGGACAAGGCCCACATCTCGTGAAGCTTGTATTCTACTGGAGATTTAGAAACTAAAAAATTAAATAAATTAAGCAGATAACTTCAGATAATGATAAGTGCTATGAGAAAACTCAGGCAGGGTAAGGAATACCTTAGGTAGTTCAGAGAAGACTTCTCTGAGGATGTGATATTAAAACTAAGACCAAAATGGCATCAATCATTCAAGGGAAGAAAGACTACATTGAAGAGAATACCAAATGCAAACAGCCTGAGGTAGGAATAAGCTGGGAGTGTTTGAGGTATAATTAGACGTGTGGAGAGGAGTAATGTGGTATGAAGTGAAGTGGATGATATTTAAAGAGGCCAGGACATGTAGTGCTCTTTTGGCCACAGGAAGGGGTCTGTTTTATTCCAAGTGGAATGGAATCCACTGAAGTGTATACTAAGTACACGACTTGCTTTATGGGTTTTAGAAGCTCAGTCCTGACGGCTGTATAGGGAATAGATTGTAGGTGGACAAGAGCGGAAGCAAGGAGTTCAATGAAGTCATTGCATCATGGTGGCTACAACTAGGGTGAGGCCAAGGATGGAGAGAAATGAGCAGGTTTGAGATAAATATTGGAGGTAGAATCAAGACTTCCTGATGGATCGGATGTGAAGGAACATGAGCAATGAAAGATAATGCCTAGGTTTGTAGTTGGGGTAACTGAGAGGATGGTTGGTGGTGGCGTTTCTGGAGATGAGGAAGATGCGAAGAACAGTGAACTCGGAGGAGGGAGAGGTCAGGAATTTTGTTTGAATGAGTTAAGTTTGAACTTAGACGTTCAATGGGATTTGCCAGGTAGGCTGCCAGACATACTAACTGGGTAGTGAAGGCTGAAGATACCAGTTGGGCAGTCATCAGCATATAGATGGTATTTTAGCCAAGGGACTAAATGAATTCATCTAGAATAAAGAAGTGAAAGTTTTATTTTTAATTTAAAATTTCAGAAGTTTTAAATTTTAAAAACTGTCAATAAATAAAAGCAGCAGCAGGAGGACTCAGCCACAGAGCATGCTGACATTTAAAAGCTCAGCAGAAAAAGAGGAGACAGAAGAAGAGCCTGAGAGAGAGGCTGGGAGAGTGTGATGTTATGGAAGCCAAGAGAAGAAAGTGTTCCAGGAAAGAGAGTCATCAACTTGGGTTGTGTTGGGTTGAACGCTACTGAGACATAAAGTGAGATAAGGACCAAGGAGTAACTATTGGATTTGGCAGTGTGGAGCTGATTGGTAACTTCGAAAATAAAAGATTTAGTGGAATAATGGACACAGAAGTCAAATGGAATGATTGAAAAGTGAATGGGAGAAAAGAAGCTGATAACAGTGAGGTTTTGCTAAAAATGGGAATGGAGAAATAGGTAGCTAGAGAGGATGAGAGTTTAAGGTTCTGTTTTGTTTTATTTGATTTTGAATTGGAGATGCAGAGTCATATTTAAATGACCGTGGAAATAAACCCACAGAGAGAAAAGTTGATGCTGTGGGAGAGAAAATGGACAAATGCAGGATCAATGTGCTTGAGAAAAAGGGGGAGACCTAGAGCACAGTAAAGTGTTGGCCTTCCACGCTAACAGAGGAGGGCGGGGGGTAAGGGCAACAGAGTGCCAGTGAAATGGTGAATTTGGGGATGGGAAGACGAAAGACACTGTCAGTTTACATATATGTAAATATATTTTGTTGTTTAATTTTAATATATACGCTTTTTAATTATTGAGATGGCCTTACGCTCTGTCACCCAGGCTGGAGTGCAGTGGTGTTATCATAGCTCACTGCACCCTCAAACTCCTGACCTCAAGCGATCCTCCCACCTTGACCTCCCAAAGCACTGGGATTACAAGCGTAAGCCACTGGGCCCAGCCACTTATATTTTCTCAAGAGATATGACTTCAGGTCATCATTTGAGGAGCCAAGACTTCTGAATCCTGAGCCCAAAAGCACTGTCCTTCATTTGCCATTTGGTACCCTTGAAGCAGAATGAACATGATAACCCCTTTAATCTCATGTATTTTAACGAGTAATACAGATGACAAAATTCATGTATATTCTTTCATTTGATACTCTTGCCCTGAATAACTGAAGTTCCCAGTCTGGAACAGAATTCAGTCTGTATAAATGAAGACACTATAATGAAGGGGCTACTTACAGAGATGAGAGTGGAATTAAGAGATGTACCCAGAAACTATCAACAGTCAGAAGTCATTACCACCCTTGGGGCCAGTGGGTCAAAGGAGATTAATAGTATTAGATCCAATGAGAGCTGGTGCCATGAAGGGAGGACCAACCAGCGTGATCATTCATTGAAGAGATATGTAGTCACTGTCAGGGGAATGGTGTCAACGCAGAGAGAATGAAAAACAAATATCCTGACTTCCCTCCACTCCCATGTCTTGCTGGTGCTTCCCAATGGCTAACCCAACTGGAAGCTAGCTGGCAAGTGAGTGGGCTGTCATGGTGAAAGACTCGACCTGGCAATGAATAACCAGCACAGCTCCTAACACTTCATGCCATAAATGTTGAAAAGATTTTGAAAACCGCTCCAAGGGGAATCTTTTTACCCAATGCCAGTGTATAAATGCATCTGATTATTTGGTGCCAGCTGGGATTTGGAAAACCTGGCTAACCGTGTTCTTTAATACAAATCATCATGAGTACTTGTAATCCACTGGCAATCTTAAAATGTAATGTTTGCCCATAGTCTTTTATTTCCATCCAGAGGCATATTAACCATAAAACTGGAGCAGCATATATTTCAGGGCCCCTCACTTGCATGAGTCCCTTCCCAGGCCATGGGAGGACCCTAGAAGTGTATTCATACGGTCATTTGTTTTTGTAAAATTTGTAAAGGTAAGATATTTTAACTGCAATCTATTAAAAACCAACTTTTCTCACTTTGACCTTAGAGAAGTCTCTCCCTGCCCCCACCCCGACCAGTTATATGAACTTTAGGCCCCCACAAAACCTGGATCTGCTTCTGCTTTCAGTGAGACTCAAGTGTGCTGATGCGGATTTTATCCCTTTCCCGATTTCACCACTGTGGAGAGGGAAAGGGGTAATTAATGAGCATCACAATGGACATTCTGCAAGGGGAGAATGTAGTGGGAGGATGAGAAAAACAGAGGGGGGCGGTGCCAGGGACAAGGGAAGAAAATCACTGTGCCTGAAGGATTGCACCTGAGTCACGGAGGGTGTGCAGGTGTCTACCAGGTGACCAATTTCCTTCCAGGGCCTAATGCAGGTGCTGCTGTTTATATTTTCAGATGCGGATGGAAACCTGTGTCGAAGGAACCACCTGTTGCAAGTCGTCCTGACCATGCATCGGATTATCATCTCCTCTGCAGAACTGCTCCGAAAAGTTGTCACCCTATATCCTTTACCGTAGAGGCTGGCAATCCCAAAATGGGATCCGCCCAAAACAGAGCTTGAAATTCGAAGCAGGCTTTTATTTTTATTGGTTTAAAATAACCCTGAGTGGCAAATAGGTTCATACGTTCTTTCAGGGGTATGGGTGCATGTGTTCGTGGTGTGTTCGTGTAACCTCTGTTGGGTGGGGCAATGTTGTCGATGCTGATTGCTCTGGGGGATGGTCAAAGAAATCAATATGCAAGCACAATCTTCAGTCTCTTAATAGTAAAAAATACTGTGTCTGTAGAGTGTCCAAAATAGACATTCATCCTGTGCAGATTGACACAAGTGCAAGCATGACTCAAAGATAAATTTCTTTCTGGCTTTCCTGTCCAATACTTCAACTTTCTCCACATTCTGAAGAAAGATTCCCAGTGCCACAGCGTCTGGAGGGTCTGCTGGTGCCTTATTGCTTCAGGCAGGAGGACTGACTGTGCCAAGAAAAACCTGCTGGATTTTAACCTTATTATGGGGTATGAATCAAGTAGGGTGGAGAAGGCTCCTGCTTTCTCCTTCTCGCTGATGACACTGTAAGCAGCAGCCCCCACAGAAGAAGAGTTGTAGGCGGAGTGAGACCGTTTAGCACCCAAGGCTCAGGTCCTTGGTACTGTGTCATGACTTGTAGCTGCTCTAACACTTTCTCACTCTCCTAACTCCCCACGCTTCATCTTACAGCACACAGAAAAGATAAAAACCATCAGGACTGAATCCCTTCTCTATGCCTATTCATGACTCTACCTCTCATCTCAAAGGAGGTATTCTTCAGTAGCACACAAAGTGGGGGAGCATTGGGAGAAGTGCACATAAATAAGAGGTGCAGGTCATAAGTGGGTGCCTCTTCTGCAGAGAATTTTAAACCGTCGTGAAACCAACTCAATGTCTACTTTTTATTAACTTCATGTACCAGTGATTATAAACAATATCAGTGATTAAATACTCCTCCCTAAAAACTTGTTTGTTGGCCTAGGGACTAAATTGTACCTGGGGTGGCTGGGCACAGTAACTCACCTGTAATCGCAGCACTTTGGGAGGCCAAAGCGGGCAGATCACTTGAGGTCAGGAGTTCGAGACCAGCCTGGCCAACATGGTGAAACCCCATCTCTGCTAAAAATATGAAAATTAGCCGGGTGTGGTGACACATGCCTGTAATTCCAGCTATTCATGAGGCTGAGGCAGGAGAATCACTTGAACCTGGGAAGTGGAGGTTGCAGTGAGCTGAGATTGCACCACTGCACTCCAGCCTGGGCAATGAAGTGAGGCTCTGTCTCAAAAAAAAAGACATTGTACCTTGGGGTTCCTGCCCTTAGTGCACTACTGGGTGCCTACACAGTGGGGCAGATCCCCGTCTCCCCTTCCCATGGTCCCTCATGGTTCTTATAGAATCTTACTCCACCAGCTATCGCCTCTCCTATACTTTCAAACTCTACCTCTTCAATGGCACCTGCCCCTTAGCCTAAAACACATTCAAGTCTCCTCATCTAAAAATCAGCTCTTAACGCTACGTCCCCTTCATTTCATTGTTAGGGTTAAAAATTTGATGTGAAAGCGTCTTAAAATAGTCTACACTCACTATCTCCAATCTCTTTAGTCCTCCTCACTTCGTAACTGTGTTAAGTTGGCCCCCGGTATTTGAACTTTCCTCTGATGTCACCAGTAACCTCCTAACTGCAAAGCCCAATGGCTTTTTCTCATCCTTGTTTCCATTGACCCCCAGAAGCATTGGGCATGACTGACAACCCCGTTCTCCTCCCAGCTGTCCCTCCAGGCTCCTGGAACTGCACCCTCCTGGCTTTCCCACCTCTTGGGTTGTGCCTTCTCCAGCTTTTCACCTAGAGGCTTCTTTGAGCTCTGCTTACATGGAGGTATAATGTCCTGGTTTTCCTTTCACTCAGCTTCCTTTCTGTGGGTGATTTCTCACCAGAATTTCTACCACAGTTTCCACCATTCTTCTGTGCTGATGGTGACTTTTAAGTCTGCATTTCTCTAACTTAAACCTTTCCTTTTTTTTTTTTTTTGGAAATTGGTGCGGGCAGAGGGGTCTCACTCTATTGCCTGTTCTGGTCTCAAACTCCTGGCATCAAGTCATCCTCCCACCTCAGCCTCCCAAAGTGCTGGGATTACAGGCATGAGCCACTGCGCCCAGCCATCTAACCTAAACCATTTTTCTTAGGTTTATACCAGTTTGTCCTGCTAACACTTAAGACTTTAATATATTCATTAGCTCACTGTCCCCACCCACAGCCACTACCTCATTAATTCTCCTTTGACACCGGTACAGCCTTGTTTTGCCTAACTAGGCCGCATTCTGAGAAATACATCATTGGGCAACTTTGTCATTGTGTGAACACCATAGGGTGTACTTACACAAACCTAGATGGCGTAGCCTGCTACACTTCTAGGCTAGATGGTACAGCCTGTTGCTCCTGGGCTACAAACCTGTACAGCAGGTTACTGTACTGCATACTATAGGTGGTTGTCGCACGATGGTAAGTATTTATGTATCTAAACATAGAAAAAGCACAGTAAAAATATGGTATAAAAGATTAAAAAATGGTATGTATGGGGGGCACTTACCATGAATGGAGCCTGCAGGACTGGAAGTTGCTCTGGGTAGTCAGGGGTGAGTGGTGAGGGAATGTGAAGGCCTAGGACATTACTGTACACAACTGTAGATTTTATAAACACTATATACTTAGGCTATACTAAATTGATAAAAAATACTTTTCTTCAGTAATAATCTAGCTTACTGTGACTTTATAAACTTAATTTTAAAAACTGACTCTACACACTCTACAGCTGTGCAAAAATATTTTCTTTATATTCTATCAGCTTTTTCGTTTTAAAAATGTTTAATGTTTATTTACTTTTTAAAGTTTGTTGTCAAAATCTAAGACACAAATACAGTAGCCTAGGCCTATATTGCGTCAGGATTATGAAGACATGACGAGGCAACAGGAATTTTTCAGCTTCATTTTAATCTCATGGGACCACTGTCACATATGTGGTCCATCATGGACCAAAATGTTATGCAGCACGAGTGTATTGTCATGGTCAATTTCAGTTAATAGTGTTAGTATCTATTCTTGCCTAAACCAGTAACATCAGAAGCACTCTTGATTTTTCCCCTGCTTTCACCTCCTACAGTCTGTCACCTGATCCTGGCCTTTGACTTCAGAAATGACTTACCTGGTCTCTGCTCTCCATTCCTATACCATGCCTTAGTTCATGTCTCCGCAGTCCCTCTCCCGGACCACTGTCCCATACCAGTCTTTGTATCTACATGGTCCGCCTATCCCGCCTCATGGTAGCTACCCTTGAAATTCTTTCCTACAAAGCAAATTGGGCAGGCCACTGCTTCTGAGCCTCTGCAGACTACGGAGTTAATGTCAGCTCCTTAGCTTGCCAGGAAAAGGGCCTCATCAGTCTGTCCCCAGCGAGTTTTTCCTGCTTCATTCCGTAGCTCTCTGAGAAACCCTGTCCCTTCCTCACTGAACTTCTCAACATACTGGCTGTAATGGGGCCTTTTATAATTCCCGTGCCTTCAAAGCCTCTCTACCCTCTTTTTTTTAGCAAGCTCTTTCAGTACCCTTCTGGGAAGCTTTTCCTGACTTTTCCAGCCCTTCTCCCCTTTTAAAAATACTTCTAGTGTTTTAAAGTAGTATTCTTGATTGAAAATCTGTTTAATTCCTTTGATTTTCATTTTGTATTGCTTAAGTCAAAGTGTATTTCTCCTCTCTCTGGCCTGGATGTAGTCTGCGCTGGAAAACCCGCAGGGAGTGGGAAGTGTATTTATTCTGTTAGCTAAATGAATCTGTCTCCCTAAACTTCAGTCCGTAAGTTTTGCAGTGTAATGCCTGTGTCCTCTGGTCTTTGTAGATGACCGTTTCAAGTAAACTGCAGAACCTTTGTGTCTAGCTGCTGTGATTTCAATTTGGTTAATAATATAAAAGATTGCAAGGGTACTGAAAAGTTGATTGAATTACAAACTAAGCAAGATATAAATATACTTTTGTATTTTAGAAGTACATACACTGTAACTTACCTATTTGTGTGTCATCTCCCCTGCTAGACTCTGTTTTTCAAGGACAGGGAGCAAGGCTTATTTATCTTGTATGCAGAACTTAGTTTAGTGGCTATTTCATGGTAGGACACTATAAATGTTGCATTACTATGGGTGCAAACATTGGGATACTTTTTATATTTACAAGAACTTTTACATGTGATAAAGGTGTAACCTGGGGTAGGGGAAGGGATTCTGAGAGTATGAAATAATACTCCTGTAATGAAAGCCAGGTTAAACATTGAAGGCAAAATTATTTTCTTTCTTTACGCTTAGTTTCCCTGTTCTCTGACCTGGAAGTAATATAATTTTTAGTTAAATAAGCTCAGATGGTCTCCTGATTTCCGTTGTTAAAAGAAGAGAGGGATAAATTTGAAAACATGCTTTGAATAGTTTGGATGCCTGAAAAGTACAGTCAGAACTGTACTGGCACTTTATAGCCATAGTACTAGCTATGAAAAGAAGAAAAAGGTCTGGGGTCTGAGGGTTCCAGCAAACATTGAAGTTGACCAAGATCAGCAGGTGCCTGAGCCGCTTACTGTTTAGCCTGCATGTGCTGGTGTTTGTTTCAGCTCCTGAATGAAGTGAGAAAGAGGGTGCCCTGCTCCCGTGGTGGGCAGCCTTTGCCATGGCATAGGGGCTCTAAGGACCTCTGAATGGCATTCTGAATGGTGCCCAGGCTCAGCACTCACATGTAGACTGACTGGATTTACAGCATTGATGCTGCACCACAGTGTAGCCAACGTGCAGCCAATGTGCACTGTCAGAATACAGTTTTGAAGGAAAGGATAAGGAGCCACTGGGAGAAGGTGAATGACACGGTAAAAGTCACCATGTCAATTTAATGTATCTACTTAGCTTTAAAACAGAAGTGTGGTTTTTGTGCCTTCCCCTTTAAAATGGAAGAATAAAAATTTCAACAAGTAGAACAAACGATAAAAATATAGAATCCGAGAGGTATTTATCTATGTGCCTTATGCCCGAATCTCTTTGCATTGAAGTGATGCATTTTCCTAGTGATGTGGCATAAAGAAACATAAAGCCATCTCATTCTCACTTCTACCTTCCCACCCAAAGAAAGGCAGTCATAAAACTTTCTACATCATGAAGTCTGCCAGTTCCCTGTGCTTATTTTTATGTCAATTAGCTTTGTTGTTATGTAGGGTTTTGTGGGGTTTTGTTTTGCTGCTGTGATCTAAAGGGCAGATTTTATAGGCAGTACATGTATTAAAATGTAATTTTTAAAACTAGAAGTCATTTTATTAAAATTACAAATTGTATAACCATAGTTCTTGTTTAGGGTTTCAAGTTTAGCTTGCAAATCTTACTGTTTCTATAAGTCTAGCATGTTTCAGCAAGCATTTTTAAGGGACTTTGAAAAATGTTTCGTTAATTTCAATAATGTTAATTAAATATTTCCAATGGTTTTAAACTACCGTTCTGCATTTTATATCTTAGATAATTTTTAAGTGCTTCAGATACCTCCCTGAATTCTAAATAGTCTTTTTATAAACTCTAATAGATTAAATTTATAAACAGTAAAGCTATCATTATCTTAGATGTTCCAAAGCTATGCATAAACTTAATAAGGTTTCCATTTAAAACCACAAGTCTAAAGAACTTAATTATATATTGCAAATTGAAGTTTCAAGGCTATCATTCTAATATGCTTTTAAACATTACAAGCATATATAATTTCAAAATGCACAGATTTCCTTCCTAACCAAAAAGATCAGTACTACGATTTTCATTCTCTTTTACTTTTATTTAACTCTAAATTTTCCAAACGTTAAAATGCGTACACCCACAGAAGGAAGACCAGTCCTGTCCCAGTTCATTAAAATTTTTGCTGGGTTGTTCACTGGATTCCCCTCATGGGCCCAGCTGGAATTCACTGAACCCTGTATTGTAGTCATTATGCAGTTTTTAGAAGGAAAACAAGGCATGGCCTTGACGGGCACACAGCCCACACAGCCTGATGCCTCAGTCTGTTGATGGGAAATGGCAGGACCTACTCAGGCTCATCACGGCATTGGAGTTCTCATTTCTTTGACTCTTAAAATAAATGAATATTTTCTTCCATTTATCTTTAAAGATATGTGAACTTGATGAGATCTTGCTATTCTTTCATATTCTTAGAATGCTCAGAATGCAAAGGATCCTTAAGGTGATCTCCAGTTTTGTTTCAGATTCTTCACACGGTTTGTCCGACTTGCTGTTACAATCTATGAGGTCAGTCTACTGACATCCTCTAGGTGTATATATTGTAACTTTCATAGTATTGTTCTTCATTATCATGACATATCTGAATATGTCTTTCTTCCTCTTCGAATTCACTGCATACATGTGTATCAGTTAAAAGAAACATTTTAAAAGATAAATGGGGCTGCTGTTTTTTCTTTTTTCCTGCTTCATTTGTCCTTCATAGGGGCTGCTTTTTGAGCACAGGCAAGGAGTCATTTGCCCCTTCTTCACTTCTTATAAGTTACCTGTCCTGGGACCTCTTTACACGATTCATTTCTCAGTTCTGCGGTGCTGCTGCCTCCTTCCGTAAGCCAGGTTGACATGGGCTGGAGAGAAAATTACCATAATCGCCTTTCTAGGCGATAATATGTATACAGCTGGACACATCAAGTTGGTTTTTATCCTTTGGCCAGAAAGATAAAGCATCACATTTTCATTTTTTAGAAAAAATATTTTGGAAGGTAGTTTCAGCAAATACTTCCAAAGATGGAAAGTCATTTGATTTCTGTAACAGAGGCCTCCATTTCCCTTAACCACAGCCCTACCTATAAGGATGCTTTGGCAAAGAATTCACCAGGACTTTGCCTGAAGATCTGCTATTTTGTAAGGTAATGTTTTTTATGTATTTCAAGATTTTGTGGAGCAAGGTGAAATGAAAGGTGAAGCAAGGGACTTTCCCTGCCTCTCCTGACTCTATAGAACACCTTTGGACAGACGGAAAAGAGTGGTCCTTCATAACAGTGAATTTTCTCTGATGTACCTGAGCTTAATTATTTTATACCAACCTTTTTTCAGTCTTTGGTATCAAATGACATCAAGGAGGGAACAGAGAAATAATTAAAGGTCTGTTATTTTCTTTACTTTTATTCTTAATTATACAAGTAATATAGCTTATTATAGAACATTTTTTAAAATGTAGAAAAGAATGTAACTATAATAATGATCACTCATATCCAGTTACCTATTTTGGTATATTTCCTTTGTCTTGTTTTCATGCCCATTTTTTGAGATGAAAATATATAGGCCGGGCGCGGTGGCTCAAGCCTGTAATCCCAGCACTTTGGGAGGCCGAGACGAGCGGATCACGAGGTCAGGAGATCGAGACCATCCTGGCTAACAAGGTGAAACCCCGTCTCTACTAAAAAATACAAAAAACTAGCCGGGCGAAGTGGCGGGCGCCTGTAGTCCCAGCTACTCGGGAGGCTGAGGCAGGAGAATGGCGTGAACCCGGGAGGCAGAGCTTGCAGTGAGCTGAGATCCGGCCACCGCACTCCAGCCTGGGCGACAGAGCCAGACTCAGTCTCAAAAAAAAAAAAAAAAAAAAAAGAAAATATATATACGGCTTTATATCCTCTAGTTTTCACTTAACTTTATAGCATGAGAATCTTCTCTAGTCATTAAAGACTTTTTGTAAACATTCTTTTTAATAGCCATGTAATATTCGAATATGATAAAGCATAACCTGTGAATAGATTGCCTCATTTGGGACATTTGGTTTATCTGTAGTTCTGTCCTTTGTAATTATCTCTGACCCACATGATTGCGCCTGAATCTTTGTCATGGCTCCTTTGATTGTGATATGCCTTACCCTACCACAGCATTTGTGTGGAGGGACAGAAGGTTTTCAATGAATAGGTTTCTTCCTTCCCTGCTCCCACCCCAGCTCCTTCAGTATACTAGTAGATGAATCAGACTTTGCCTTTTTCTGAGTTCTCTTTGTGGCAGTAGATTCCTTTGTGAACCCAACACATTGTGAGCCCTAGGTATCAGTTTTGGATTGTGTTTTTTAACCCCCTTCTTGTAGGTATTGGATAACAGAATTCTGGGTCATGTTTAAAATGGATGCCAGCTTGACAGACACTATGGAGGAGTTTCAGGAACTGGTGAAAGCTAAGGGTGAGGAGTTACACTGCCGCCTGATTGACACAACTCAAATGTGAGTGTCAGGGTCTTGACTCATCTTTCGAAACCACCTCCTTCCTGTAATATAATCCCAGTTGCTTGCTAGGCTTCTGACCCCCAGCGGTGACTGCTGCTCTCTTTCGCCACTCTGAGAAGCCCCTCACATAGGCAGGTTCAAATTGCCTCACCAAAGTGAAGGCTTGGCATTTAACAGAAAAGCAGAGAAGCTGCACGGTGATAAAGCACTAGGTGACTTATATCCAAGAGCAGAAAAAATAAGTTCCAGTCAAAAAGAAATTAGGTAGCAAGATATTGACTAAAATTAATCCAGATCATGAGAAACTGAAAGTGCAAATGACTGAACTCACACTTCATGCAGGAGGCACCCCTGAACTTGTAAATAGGGACAGGACTGCTAAAAAAAAATGCGTTCAGGAGAGGGCTTCTGACATGTATGGATGTCTATGAAAGATGCTTCAGACTTCCAGAGCCGGATGGGATCCCAGGAATGTTTTAAATTATTCCTTGCAATTCTTATTTATAAGACTGACCCCCTTCTGGGAAAATGAGTGCCTTTCCTAATTAGGGGGAGGGGAATGTATGCACTGTATGCCAAGGTTTTCACAGTGAGGCTGCTTTATTTTGAAATAGTACAAATCCCTAAGAAATAGACTTCTAGGACTGATAATATATTCTAGAGATCATTTCATCCAACATCCTGATTTTTCTGACTGGGAAATTGAGGCTCAGCAAGAATGTGACTCCTCCGGGGTCCAGCTAGTTAAGCTAGTGACAGAGCATCAGCTAGCCTCTGAGACCCTGTCCGTGATGCACGATAGCCACATAGAAATGATTTCAAGATTATATTTCAGAGCCCCAAATAAGTCCGTTTATCAGTTTGGATTCTCTGTACTTCTCTGCTTAAAATTACACAACTTGAAAGATAAGAGATTATTCAATAGTTTCTTCATTTTAAAGATGAAATTAGAGCCCAGGGCAATTCTCAACCCCAGGTCTCCCTGTCCCAATATTTCCTAGCTGACTTTTCTTGAGCAAAATTTTCCACAGTATATTCTGTAGGAATTATTAGTCTGTGGGATATTACTTGGCCAGATATAATTGAGGAATAATGAGTTATGAACTTTCCTTTTGCAGTGCTTTTCAGCGTGTGTAATATGCTCACTGGTCAAAGAGGCTACAAAATTTATAGCACTTCCCAAGCTCACTAACTACAGAACCCTTTTATCAAGAGACAAGGTTCCCAGGAATCGCAGTTTGGAAAAGACAGGCAACCTGCTGTCTTTCAAAATGGGGCCACTTCCCTTTGCTTGTTTAGTGAAGGAAACTGAATAAGAAATGCATGGGTTGATTACAAGAAAATAATGGGGGCAGGGAGCACTCTAGGGTCAGCTAGGCTTCCTTGATCATTTCAGTAGCTGAGGACATTTGAGGAGAATGACACAACTCTGCCAAGAGTGACCACATGTTTCTACACGTGATTCCCTCCCTTTATGACATCTTCTCGCTGTGGTTCTTTGAGCTCTTCCTGGCATGAAAACTGTCTCACTACCTTGGGATTTCCAACCAGATAGAGAGTCCCTGTCATTCACATGAGATTGAAGGAACACACAAGTGGAATGGAGGGAGCACACATACCACAGGATACACAACGGGGCCAGGACCAAAGGCAAGGAAACTGACCGATACTTGAGACTCTCCTTCCCACTGCCTTAAAGTAAACTCATTTATCCTGTACCCAGCTGCACAGTTAAAAGGCTCACTGAAAACCAGCAAGTGGTTTTGGTTGCTGCCATGGAAAAAAACTGATTTGGAGAAACTCTGTGAATGTACTGTTCTGGCCAAGGAAAGTTAGCGAATGGTGTTTTGTATATTCTTGTGAAAAATGTTAACGGATTTACTTGCAAAAAACGATTTATTCTTTTGCCCTGTCTTCTCCCTTTCACATTTACCCACAAAAGCAATGCCCGTGACTGGTCCAGGAAACTTACTCAAAGGATAAAATCAAATACCAGCAAGAAACGGAAAGTCTCCCTGCTCTTTGACCATCTGGAACCGGAAGAGCTATCCGAGCACCTCACCTACCTGGAGTTCAAGTCCTTCCGAAGGATATCAGTATGTACCCAAGGGGCGGGAGAAAAATCTTCCCTGGGGTATTTCTGAAAATAAAATGAGAATTCAACAGCCCATCCACTTCATAACCTTAGAGGCCCCCTCAGTAGTGGCGGGCTTTCCTGCCAGATATCATAGAGTCTGGAAAAATCAGTACCATCTGAATTCCTTTGGTTGTGACTCCTGTGCTTCTCCCATCTCCCTTCTTCCATGCCCCCACCGATACCATCCCACCACTCACTCAAGTTACCATACTGTGGGCACACATCACACATATACACACACACTCTCTCTCCCTCTCTCTCCCTCTCTCTCCCTCTCCCTCTCTCTCCCTCTCTCTCCCTCTCTCCCTCTCTTCCCCCTCCCCTCCTCTCACACCCCTGATAATCATTAGGCTTCAATAACTCTTTTTTTAATCTTCCTCAAAAAAAGGGTGGGGGAGCGCAGGGGGGTGGGGAAAGGATATGTCCTCTTAGAGTTTGAATTCATTCTGGGGTAAGCTTTGAATGGCTCTGAGAAATCCCAAAATAGATTCTACTGGCCTAGCCCAGAACATACCTAAATCCTTGAAGTGGTGCTGGCCCAGAAGTCACTGTGATTCTAGAAGCTAAGCTGTGCTGACCCCCTAACCTTTCGATTGGGGCAACTAAGCAGAGTCAAAGGAAGAGAGATTTCAGTTGATCATCAGGAACAGAAAGAGCACACAGGTGCATCCTGTCCTCACTGCAATCCTTGAAACTCCATATGTGATCCCAAAGAACGTTAGTTCTGTATAAGAGAACTTGTCAATGTGTCAGATGCCAACAGACCCTCACTGGCCAATATGCTTTCCTGAGAAATGACACTCTTATTCCACTTAGCCCCTAACTCTACCAACAGGTACAGTCTTCACCTTCGTGCTAAAAATAGAGACCACCTAGTTGCTGGGTCCATTTATTAAAATGACTGGTATTCTGGTGAGGGAATGGAGGCCCAGAGGGCTGACCTGAACAAGGTCGACACAGCTGATTACAGTCAGAGCTGAGGCTAGGACTACATGCCTCTCTCGGTCGGTCACCACCAATTTATTGAGCTCAGTTGTGTCTGGAAGGAGACCTGCAGACCAGGTTACAAAGGAGAGTTTACATTTTCATTCATAATGTTGACATCCCTTCTGTTTTCACACAGCTGTTTGGCCAGTCAGTCAGGAAGCTCCCAGCTTCCATTTGGAAATAACTTCTCCAAGCATTAACACTCCATTCTCTGCAGCCCTTTCTCAGTACCCCAGACCCAAATTGAAAGGCTCTGCCTGAGGAGTTCCCGTTTGGCAGTGCCTCCCCTGTCAGGGGGAAGGACAGCAGTCAGAGCTGAGAGCAACTGAAAAAAGCCATTTATCACACAGGAAATCTGAGCTCTGCAGGGGTCAGACTGGCAGGCTGCTTGGTCAGGCCTGCAGGATGGCTGCTTGATGCCAGGGCTCACATCAGTGGAGGCAGAAGTGAACAATCAGTGCAGAACAAGGAATCCCAGCCCGTGTCCCCAGGGGTTCAGCAGTGTTCTATTTGCAAGTAAAAACATCCGTTTCAACCTTCATTTCTTTTGACTGGCACGGTCCTTTCAGAGAAGACTATTTCAGGGATTTTTTGTTTTTCCTGTACAGTGCTGAACAGTTTTACCAAACACAAGTTTTCTCTCCAACGTGAGGTTGGAGGGCAGTTTATCTCTGCTGTGAATTGAAAGGCATTTGATATCTTCTGTTTATTATAAAACTTTAGGGGTAGTGAGGATGTTACTGGGATAATTTTTTTTAAAAAAGTGGATTTAATGTTACATTTATAGTGGGAGGGGTATATTAAATGTATCCACTGGACTATATTAATTGAATGAGTATTTTCCAAATATATGTATTCAATAAGTTGTAGCTACTTTCTTTTAGAACCAGTAAGATGTTTGCTTTATGTATCTCTCTTAAGGAGCTATTTTGGTCCTACTCATAGGCTTTCCACCCATCAGCAGCTGTAGCACAGTAAAATGGGGCTCAGTTCATTTGCAACTATTTTATTTGGGTTGTGACTTCTTCTCATCTATATATTTACTACTTAGGCAGAACTAAGGTGTACTGTAGTAACAACCCCCCCCCCCCCCCCCCCCACCTCCTGCACAATCTCAATGTCTTAGCAAAAGTTTATTTTTCACTCACACTGCATGTCTAACATGGGTCAGCAGAGGCTGATCAGAGTTCCCCAGGAACCCAGATGATGGAGGCTTCATCTTGCCAGGAATTTCCAAGATCTCTGCAGCAGTGGGAAGGCAACAAGGCAGACCATTCACTGGCTCTTACATCTTTCCCTCCAAAGTTACATCGCTTCCACTCAACGTTCTGCTGGCTGAACTATGTCATATGGTCACACCTTCTTTCAAAGGGAAGAGTTGGAAGTAATTGGGGAAAAGCACCAAAGACTTCCATAGGAATGTTGAAGAAGAACAAAACAGACTGTGCCTCCCTCTTGGTTATACAATTTGAGCAGAGGGATTCTTTGTGACAGGGACACAACAGCTACAAACATCACTTAGACTAGATCTTCAGGGACATTTCCAGTTTTACACATGCTGTTTCATTGCCAACTATAGTCAATGCTATTGTCAAGTTGGGAAACCATGGTCAGCGAACATATAGCTAACCACGTTTTAGGTACTCCATTTGCCTCTGCTCAAGTTGGTGAGAAGGAAATACAAACAGGCTTGTATTAGCATGAGATTCATAACTACTCCACTAGCACAACCTTACATATATGTAGCACTTTAAAAAGTTAAAGCTTTCACACATTATCTTCTTTGATCTTCATAACAATTCTATGTCCTAGATAGGGCAGATTTTACGATCACATTTTTAAGGTAAGAAAACAGCTGGGGAAAGAGAGATTTGTTTTTGTCAGGGGAATTACCTTTTATTCCCTTCACCTTTGCAGCAATACTGATCTTTATTCTGTACTGTATTCTTTAGAATTTAGAACAGTCGGTAACAATATCTAATGAAATACAGTATTTGGATTAACTAATGTGTCTACACATCCACTTATTCCTAATAACTTTCGATACAGAGATCACGCTGTGGGTAGAATAAGAAAGATTTTCCTCCCACCATGCTTGTTGGCAGGTGGCCAAGATGCAGTAAAAAAGGGCCAGGAGCTCCTCTGTTCCATGGCAGTTCCCAGCCATCAACTGAGCAGACCTGACTTGTCCCTTAAATCTTCTGGAATACCAGAGTACAGTACTGATAGTTGTTGTTTTTTTTTTTTTTTTTTTCTTTTCCTGCAGTTCTCTGATTATCAGAATTACCTTGTAAATAGCTGTGTGAAGGAAAACCCCACCATGGAGAGATCTATTGCTCTGTGCAACGGTATCTCCCAGTGGGTACAACTGATGGTTCTCAGCCGCCCCACCCCGCAGCTCCGAGCAGAAGTCTTCATCAAGTTCATCCAGGTGGCTCAGGTGAATAACTGGTTTGAGACTTTCGGCTTGGGCTATGAGGTACAGGTACACCTTCTATCCCCTTTTCCTCCAGCTTAGCCTATTAGAGCTGTTTTTTTCCCTCCTGAACCATGGTGGGGGGTGGGGAGGTTTGTGTGCCTTCAACCCCATCTAGATCTGGTGATTTGTCTATTCTTCCATACAAGGACAGTGTGGAGGGGAGGGGGCCATAGAGGCCATATCAGGGGTCAGGATCCAGTTTGGGATCTGTTTAGATCTTTAACATTTTTCGAAAGATGCTTACCAGCCTACGTTATTTTCCCGAGTCTGGCCCACATGGCAAAGGAAAGGGCAGTTCTAAGATTTACTGGAGCTGGACCAGCCTGAATTCTTAGGTCTTTGAGCCCATGCCGTGCTGAATGGCTGCATTTAATGTTTGAGGGGGCATTTTATAAGAGGAAAACAGGTACTATGAACCCATATTTGAAGTTCCCCAGAGATTCTAGCTTCTCTGTCCCAGTTACTGTCCTACATAGGCACTGGCATTGCATGGGAAAATAAGACAAAGTCGTTACCCTCAAAAATAAAAGTCTGGTAAATTTGGAATAAATAAAAGATTGTACTTAATAATATCTTTCTCCAACTCTGGATGGTCTAGATCAGTGTTTCTCAAAGTCAACAGCCCTGACCTTGGATCACCTGCTCTGATATTAACTAAAGGCATATTAAAAGTACAGATCTCCAAGCCTAACCCCAGATCCAGGTAATCAGAATGTCTGGGTTTGGTCCAGAAACCATTGTGTTAAACCAATACTTTAGGTGATTCTAAGAAAGCACTGATCTAGAAGGTGGTCCACAGATCAGCTACAACAAAAGGAGAGAGATGTAACACCTCCCAGATTTGGAATCCACCAGTCCGAATTAAGAAGAAGGGGAGACATGGACAGGGAATTGCAATGCCTCATAACTAGTCTTCAGCCAGTGTAAGGGAGACTCATGGCACAGAGATAAGAGGCAGCTCCCCATGTAACTGACATGTACAGTGACTCTGCTGTCATCTGTCTTCTGTGTCACAGAAGCTCCACCAACTACAGAACTTCAATACACTGATGGCTGTGATAGGTGGGCTGTGTCACAGCTCAATCTCGAGGCTCAAGGAGACAAGTTCGCATGTCCCACATGAAATCAATAAGGTCAGTGCTACTGTCTTCTCTGGGACCCTTAGCAGCATTCTCAGGACGTGTGCCAACATTTTCTCCTTGGGGGGAGAGCCCAGAGAGCATTTCCAAACCACACCATCCCTTGTCAACCAGGCTAAGCAGCAGGGAGTCAAACCTTAAGGAAATCCATAGGATGGAGAAGTCACATTTTTTAGAGTAACTGTGATTTTGTCTGGCCTCAGACAGTGTCACTGCAAATGTTCCTGCTGGACCAGTTGAAACAATGCGTGCCTCTTCCCATGTGCATAGGCCACTGAATATTCATTTACCATCTTTGACAGATTCCCTCACTGCAGCTCTTTGCTCTAAAATGTGTTCTCAAAGAGAATTGTGGTTCGGTTGACTATAGGTCAGTTCGCACATTGAGTGTAGTTATGTAGTGATATGTTAAAAACCTAGCTATCCAGAACCCTTAGAGAATGACATTCTGGATAGTTGAATTTTAGCAGATAATTGGATATGAGTTCTTCAGATACCATTTTGTAATATATAATGTTTTATTAATGAATATTTTTCTTAAATGTCCTGTGCATTTTCCTACATTATTAGATTTTACAGAATATACTTTAATCTTTTATGACATAAGGCTGTTTTGCTTGTTTCTCTTTTTTACAGAAACAGGGTCTTGCTCTGTCACGCAGGCTGGAGCGCAGGCTGGCATGATCATAGCTCACTGCAATCTCAAACTCCTAGGCTCAAGTGATCCTCCCACCTCAGCCTACCAAGTAGCTAGGACTATAGGTGTGCACCATTATGCCCAGCTATTTTTTTAAATTTTTGTAGAGATAAGGTCTCCCTATGTTGCCTAGGCTCGTCTCCAACTCTTGGCCTCAAGCGATCCTCCCATCTCAGCCTCCTAAAGTATTGGGATTACAGGCATGAGCCACTGAGCCCAGCTGGAGCTGCTGTTATAAATATAAACCACTGTGATATACTGAGGATATAAATGTATGGCATGGGTTAGAGAATGTCTGCTCTTTGAGCACTTTCATCTCATGTAAAAGGACCTTACTATACTCAAGCCCCGATCTTTCCAAACTGGCATGAAGAGGAACTCTCTTTTTAGGGAGATACCTGAGCTCATTGCCCTAGCTGTTTTTCCCAGGTGTTCAGCTCCCTTGTGGGGAGTCTTTTATCTGTTCTCACAGTGCTGGGCCTCTGGGGAGGCCCCCCCACTCCCCAGTGGTCTGATCAAAAGGGCATCATCTTTAGTCACCTCTTCATTCCTTAACAGTTCTGCTGAAACCAGGCGCAGCAGTTGAAAAGATTGCCCGTGCCTCAGAGGTGACAGAGAGAAACAGTCACAGAGATTAAGAAGCCTTCAAGTCAGTTTAGCTTACAAGAGAGAGCTTGCTGCTCTTCCGCTTGGCGTCCCCCACAGCAGTGCTTCCTGTAGTAGCTACTTGACCCTCAGGGTGGTCTGCATAGTGAATTAGTAAGTCCAGGGTTGAAGCAAGAGTCCCCAAGTTGTTGATTTCACCTTCGGAGGGAAATAAAAATATCGCTATCATTTTTGCTGTTACACTCTTGTCGTGGGAGCCCCTTCCATGCCTGGGGCTCCCCTGCACCGTTGGTGGAGGTTTATGAGGAGGAAGCTCTCTTGCCATCTCCCAGTGATTTGAAGGGGTCTGACTCCAAGAACTCCAAGCTCTTCATTGTGGAGAAATGGTATTTTGTAGGCCACAATTTTATTAAGTTTGGGCACTGTGTCTAAAAGGGTTACAGTAGTCCCACCTTATCTGAGGTTTTGTCTTCCATAGTTTCAGTTACCTGAGGTCAACTGTAGTTCAAAAAAAATTTAATGGAAAATCCCAGAAATAAACAATTCATAAGTTTTATTTTATTGATTGATTGACTGATTGAGACAGTCTCATTCTGTTGCCCAGGCTGCAGTGCAGTGGCGCAGTCTCAGCTCACTGCAATCTCCACCTCCCAGGTTCAAGCAATCCTCCTGCCTCGGCCTCCCAAGTAGCTAGGACTGCAGGTGTGCACCACCACGCCCTGCTAATTTTGTGTTTTTAGTAGAGACGGAGTTTCACCATGTTAGCCAGGCTGGTCTTGAACTTCGGACCTCAGGTGATCCGTCTACCTCGGTCTCCCAAAGTGCTGGGATTACGGGCATGAACCACCACGCCTGGCCAATTCATAAGTTTAAAAATGCATACTGTGCTGAGTAGCATGATGAAATCTTGAGCCATCCCACTCCATCCTTTCTGTGACTCCTTCGTATCAGTCACTAAGTAGCCATCTCGGTCATCAGATTGACTGTCATGGTATTGCAGCGCTTGTGTTCAAGTAACTCTCACTTTATTTACTAATGGCCCCACAGTAATGATGTTGTAATGTAATGATGCAAGAGTAATGATGTTGGCAATTTGGATATACCAGAGAGCAGCCCTAAAGTGTTTTCTCTAAGTTCTCTACTTAATAAGGAAAGAAAAAAATCATCTGCTGAGGTTGCTAAGATCTAAGTAAGAAGGAATTTCATCTATGAAATTATGAAAAAGGAAAGAAGTTCATTCTAGTTTCTCTTTTGCACTTCAAACTGCAAAAGTTATGGCCACAGTGCATGACGGGAATGGCATTACATTCGTGGGTGGAAAACATGAACAGAAATGTGTTCCACTTGACAGCAATCAGGTTTGTTACTATGCACTGTTTCAGGCATCAATTAGGCATCTTGGACTGTATCCCCCTAAGGATAAGAGAGGACTCCTTATGTTGTATGATAACATGATTGGCAGACAGTCACTTCATGTCTTTGCTTCTGAGAAAGCTGGTTATCACTCGTGGGGAATGGATTCTGTGAACTGCTTGCTGACTTGAATGACATGTGATTGAAAAGAAAACCAGATCTGGCTGCTCCCTTTCTGTGCTGGTGAGCAGCCGTTCCCACTTCCAGGGTTGAAGCAGGGTGTAACCTCTGGTGTCCTCTCTCCTGTCCTTTGCTCGGAATTGATCTGGTCTATTCAGGTTTTTATTTCAAGGTTTTAGTCTGTGAATGGAA